>NC_052151.1:8868619-9200275 GCF_902713615.1 Scyliorhinus canicula | reverse complement strand
GCGGTGGAGAGTGTGTGTGTGGGTGTGGGGCGGTGGAGAGTGTGTGTGGGTGTGGGGCGGTGGAGAGTGTGGGTGTGGGGCGGTGGAGAGTGTGGTGGGGTGTGGGGCGGTGGAGAGTGTGTGTGTGGGTGTGGGGCGGTGGAGAGTGTGTGTGGGTTGGGGCGGTGGAGAGTGTGTGGTGTGGGTGTGGGGCGGTGGAGAGTGTGTGTGTGGGGTGGGGGGGTGGTGGAGAGTGTGTGTGGGTTGGGGCGGTGGACAGTGTGTGTGTGGGTGTGGGGCGGTGGAGAGTGTGTGTGTGTGGGTGTGGGGCGGTGGAGAGTGTGTGTGTGGGTGTGGGGCGGTGGGAGTGTGTGTGTGTGGGTGTGGGGCGGTGGAGAGTGGTGTGTGTGGGTGTGGGGCGGTGGAGAGTGTGTGTGGTGGGTGTGGGGCGGTGGAGAGTGTGTGTGTGGGTGTGGGGGGGTGGAGAGTGTGTGTGTGTGGGTGTGGGACGGTGGAGAGTGTGTGTGTGGGGGTGGGGCGGTGGAGAGTGTGTGTGTGGGTGTGGGGCGGGGAGAGGTGTGTGTGTGGGTGTGGGGCGGTGGAGACTGTGTGTGTGGGTGTGGGGCGGTGGAGAGTGTGTGTGTGGGTGGGGGCGGTGGAGAGTGTGTGTGTGGGTGTGGGGCGGTGGAGAGTGTATGTGTGTGGGGGTGGGGCGGTGGAGAGTGTGTGTGTGGGTGTGGGGCGGTGGAGAGTGTGTGTCTGGGTGTGGGGCGGTGGAGAGTGTGTGGGTGTGGGTGGGGGCGGTGGGGCGGTGGAGAGTGTGTGGTGTGGGTGTGGGGGTGGAGAGTGTGTGTGGGTGGGGGCGGTGGAGAGTGTGTGTGTGTGGGTGTGGGGCGGTGGAGAGTGTGTGTGTGTGGGTGTGGGGCGGTGGTGTGTCTGTGTGTGGGTGTGGGGCGGTGGAGAGTGTGTGGTGTGTGGAGAGTGTGTGTGTGTGTGGAGTGTGTGGTGTGGAGAGTGTGTGTGTGTGTGGAGAGTGTGTGTGTGTGGAGAGTGTGTGTGTGTGTGGAGAGTGTGTGTGTAGAGAGTGTGTGTGTGGAGAGTGTGTGGGGTGGGGCGGTGGGAGAGTGTGTGTGTGTGGGTGTGGGGCGGTGGAGAGGGGTGTGTGTGGGTGTGGGGCAGTGGAGAGTGTGTGTGGTGTGTGGGTGTGGGGCGGTGGAGAGTGTGTGTGTGTGGGTGTGGGGCGGTGGGGAGAGTGTGTGGTGGGTGTGGGGGCGGTGGAGAGTGTGTGTGTGGGTGTGGGGCGGTGGAGAGTGTGTGTATGGTTGTGGGGCGGTGGAGAGTGTGTGTGTGTGTGTGGGGCGGTGGAGAGTGTGTGTGTTTGGGTGTGGGGCGGTGGAGAGTGGTGTGGGTGTGGGGCGGTGGGAGTGTGTGTGTGTGGGTGTGGGGCGGTGGAGAGTGTGTGTGGGTGTGGGGCGGTGGAGAGTGTGTGTGTGTGGGGTGTGGGCGGTGGAGAGTGTGTGTGTGTGTGGGTGTGGGGCGGTGGAGAGTGTGTGTGTGGGTGTGGGGCGGTGGAGAGTGTGTGTGTGTGGGTGTGGGGCAGTGGAGAGTGTGTGTGTGGGTGTGGGGCGGTGGAGAGTGTGTGTGTGTGGGTGTGGGGCAGTGGAGAGTGTGTGTGTGTGGGTGTGGGGCGGTGGAGAGTGTGTGTGTGTGGGTGTGGGGCGGTGGAGAGTGTGTGTGTGTGGAGAGTGTGTGTGTGGGGGGTGTGTGTGTGTGTGGAGAGTGTGTGTGGGGGCGGTGTGTGTGTGGGGCGGTGGAGAGTGTGTGGTGTGTGTGTGGAGAGAGTGTGTGTGTGGAGAGTGGTGTGTGTGTGTGTGGAGAGTGTGTGTGGGTGTGGGGGTGGAGAGTGTGTGTGTGTGGGTGTGGGGCGGTGGAGAGTGTGTGTGTGTGTGTGTGGGGCGGTGGAGAGTGTGTGTGTGTGTGGGGCGGTGGAGAGTGTGTGTGTGTGTGGGGGGCGGTGGAGAGTGTGTGTGTGGGTGTGGGGGGGGGAGAGTGTGTGTGTGTGGGTGTGGGGCGGTGGAGAGTGTGTGGTGTGTGTGTGGGTGCGGTGGATAGTGTGTGTGTGTGGGGCGGTGGAGAGTGTGTGTGTGTGGGTGTGGGGCGGTGGAGAGTGGTGTGTGGGTGTGGGGCGGTGGAGAGTGTGTGTGTGGGGGTGTGGGGCGGTGGAGAGTGTGTGTGGGGGGGTGTGGGGCGGTGGAGAGTGTGTGTGTGTGGGGGTGGGGCGGGGTGGGACAGTGTGTGTGTGTGGGTGTGGGGCGGTGGAGAGTGTGTGTAGGTGTGGTGTGGGGGCGTGGAGAGTGTGTGTGTGGGTGTTGGGCGGTGGAGACTGTGTGTGTGTGGGTGTGGGGCGGTGGAAGTTTGGTGTGGTTGGGGCGGTGGAGAGTTGTGTGTGTGGGGTGTGGGGCGGTGGAGGGAGTGTGTGTGTGTGGGTGTGGGGCGGTGGGAGTGTGTGGTGTGGTGGGTGTGGGGGGGTGTAGAGTGTGTGTGTGTGGGTGTGGTGCGTGAGGAGGTGTGTGTGTGTGTGTGGGGCGGTGGAGAGTGTGTGTGTGTGTGTGTGGGGCGGTGGAGAGTGTGTGTGGGTGTGGGGCGGTGGAGAGTGTGTGGGTGTGGGGCGGTGGGGAGTGTGGAGAGTGTGTGGGTGTGGGGCGGTGGAGAGTGTGTGTGTGTCGGTGTGGGGCGGTGGAGAGAGTGTGTGTGTGGGTGTGGGGCGGTGGTGTGTGTGGGGGCGGTGGAGAGTGTGGTGTGTGTGTGGGGCGGGGAGAGTGTGTGTGTGGGTGTGGGGCGGTGGAGAGTGTGTGTGGGTGTGGGGCGGTGGAGAGTGTGTGTATGGGTGTGGGGCGGTGGAGAGTGTGTGTGTGTGGGTGTGGGGGGGGTGGAGAGTGTGTGTGTGGGTGTGGGGCGGTGGAGAGTGGTGTGTGGGTGTGGGGCGGTGGAGAGTGTGTGGGTGTGGGGCGGTGGAGAGTGTGTGTGTGGGTGTGGGGCGGTGGAGAGTGTGTGTGTGTGGGTGTGGGGCGGTGGAGAGTGTGTGTGTGGGTGTGGGGCGGTGGAGAGTGTGTGTGTGTGTGGGGCGGGGTGGAGAGTGTGTGTGTGTGGGTGTGGGGCGGGGAGGTGGAGAGTGTGTGTGTGTGTGGGTGGGGCGGTGGAGAGTGTGTGTGTGGGTGTGGGGCGGTGGAGAGGTGTGTGTGGGTGGGGGGTGGGTGGAGGTGAGTGTGTGGGTGGGGCGGTGGAGAGTGTGTGTGTGTGGGGGGGGGGTGGAGAGAGTGTGTGTGTGGGTGTGGGGCGGTGGAGAGTGTGTGTGTGTGGGTGTGGGGCGGTGGAGAGTGTGTGGGTGTGGGCGGTGGAGAGTGTGTGTGTGTGGGTGTGGGCGGTGGAGAGTGTGTGTGGTGGGTGTGGGGCGGTGGAGAGTGTGTGTATGGGTGTGGGGCGGTGGAGAGTGTGTGTGTGTGGGTGTGGGGCGGTGGAGAGTGTGTGTGTGTGGGGCGGTGGAGAGTGTGTGTGTGGGTGGGGCGGTGGAGAGTGTGTGTATGGTGTGGGGCGGTGGAGAGTGTGTGTGTGTGGGTGTGGGGCGTGGAGAGTGTGTGTGTGGTGTGGGCGGTGGAGAGTGTGTGTGTGGGTGTGGGGCGGTGGAGAGTGTGTGTGTGGGTGTGGGGCGGTGGAGAGTGTGTGTGGTGGGTGTGGGGCCGGTGGAGAGTGTGTGTGTGTGGGTGTGGGCGGTGGAGAGTGTGTGTGTGGGTGTGGGGCGGTGGAGAGTGTGTGTGTGTGGGTGTGGGGCGGTGGAGAGTGTGTGTGTGTGGGTGTGGGGCGGTGGAGAGTGTGTGTGTTGGGTGTGGGGCGGTGGAGAGTGTGTGTGTGGGTGTGGGGCGGTGGAGAGTGTGTGTGTGTGGGTGTGGGGCGGTGGAGAGTGTGTGTGTGTGGGTGTGGGGCGGTGGAGAGAGTGTGTGTATGGGTGTGGGGCGGTGGAGAGTGTGTGTGTGGGTGTGGGGCGGTGGAGAGTGTGTGTGTGGGTGTGGGGCGGTGGAGAGTGTGTGTGTGTGGGTGTGGGGCGGTGGAGAGTGTGTGTGTGTGGGTGTGGGGCGGTGGAGAGTGTGTGTGTGGGTGTGGGGCGGTGGAGAGTGTGTGTGTGTGGGTGTGGGGCGGTGGAGAGTGTGTGTGTGGGTGTGGGGCGGTAGATAGTGTGTGTGTGTGGGTGTGGGGCGGTGGAGAGTGTGTGTGGTGTGGGGCGGTGGAGAGTGTGTGTGTGTGGGTGTGGGCGGTGGAGAGTGTGTGTGTGTGGGTGTGGGGCGTTGGAGAGTGTGTGTGTGTGGGTGTGGGGCGGTGGAGAGTGTGTGTGTGGGTGTGGGGCGGTAGATAGTGTGTGTGTGTGGGTGTGGGGCGGTGGAGAGTGTGTGGGTGTGGGTGTTGGTAGAGTGTGGATGAATGTGTGGTGATAGATACCGGACAGATGTCAGAGGTAGGTTCTTTACTCAGAGAGATGTAGGAGTGTGTGAGTGTGTGAGAAAGGAGCATATGTGTCAGTGGGTGTCTGTTTCTTAACAGACAAGACCTTTCTAAATTTGTTTTTGTATCTTTATAGCTATTGAGCAATAATAGTTTTTTTCTGTGGTTTTCAACATAATAAGAATGTTTCTTCGGCTTCCTGTTAGTTCTGTTGGTTGGCCAAGAAGGCTCCATGGCTGGAAAATGTTTGGCAAATTTGTGGACACTGAGTGAAAAACATTGCCTTTGGATTGGTACTCACAGAGCAAAACCATATATACTATAACGGTCTGAGGCTCAATTCAAGATTTGTACTCAGTTAGTTGACCTATACACCCGAAGGGTAACAGAGCTATTAAAATTAGATCCAGTGCTCTACATCAGGAAGATACTCTTTGTCAGAGGCCTCATTCTTTACCACCATCTCGTGATTTCTGCTGACGTTTTACATGTGCAGACAGGGGAGACGGTGGCTTAGTGGTATTGTATCTGGACTAGTAATCCAGAGACCCAGGGTAATGATCTGTGGACACGGGTTCCACGGCAGGTGATGGAATTTGTCGTAACAACCCACAGTCCAATAGTCTGCTGAAAATCTAATGTTGTGTTTTAGAGTAAATAGATGCTACCTGGGTGAGGTGTTTACAGTGTCAAAACCTTCAGGTCGGAAAGGGAGAAAACTGCAAAAGAAAGATAATGTTGAATTGATTCTGGTATTTGATTATTTTATGTTTTGAGATCAGCGTATTGATCCTACCTGTAATTCATTATCTTTCTCCTTCGTCTTGATCCAGGTTTTTCCCTGTGTCTGAGGGTCTATGAGAAGAGGATACCTGGTTGCCTTGGTAACAATGATACCATTTTGAACTGACAGGTCATCACTTGGTAACCCTTGGAGGCTCCACTCACCAATCTGAAAGGATAAAATCACAGACTGAATAAAGGCAACAAGTTAAGTCTGGCCACAAATACAGTTTCTAAAATGATCAGTGGAGACCAGGACATAAATATTTTGAAAGAGATTGTTGTTAGCTATTGCAATATAGTTATCTGGAGCAGATAGTCAAGTGATTATGGTACTGAACGAATGGCCTGGAGGTTATGAGCTTAAATTCCAATGTAACATGGAGCAAAATTAAAATCAATAAACTTAGTATCGACAAAAAATTTTCAAGAAACTACTGGATTACTGTAAAATCTTCAATTGGTCAACCAATGTCCTTTGGTGATGGAATCTTCCACAGTGCATGATGTGGCCTACATGTGACTTTAGTCTTACATCATATGGTTGACATAAGATGTATAGAGGTAAAATTAGGCCCATCGAGTCTGCTCTGCCATTCTATCATGGCTGATAGGTTCCTCATCTGTTACCTACAATGTTACACACCAAGAGCTCGATTGCAAAATCAGCCAGAGTATCTCCTCCCCACAACTCATGATCTAGGAGCTCAAAAAAAAAGAAAAGAAACAATACAGCAAAAGAACAGGCCCTTCGGCCCTCCAAGCCTGTACCGGTCATGATACCAACCTTTGCTAAAACCCTCAGCACGTCCTTGTGCCATTTCTCTCTATACTCATCCTATCCATGTGTTTGTCAAGATGCCTTTTTAACGGCGTTCCAAAACCTTCCCTGGCAACGCATTCCAGGCACTCACCATCCTCTGCATAAATAAACTGCCTCACACATCTCCTCTAAACTTTGCCCCATGGACCTTAAACCTATGCCCCCTGGTGACTGAACCCTCCACTTTGGGAAAGAGTGCCTGTCCACCCACTCTATCCATGCTCCTCATAATCTTGTACACCTCTATCAGGTCACCCCTAAACATCCGTCTTTCTAGTGAAAACAGTCTGAGTCTATTCAGCCTCTCCACATAAATAACACCCACCAGACCAGGCAGCATTCTGGTAAACCTTCTCTGCACACTCTCCAAAGCCTTCACATCCTTCTGGTAGTGTGGTGACCAGAATTGTGCCCAATATTCCAAGTGCGGCCGTACCAAGGTTCTATACAACGGTAGCATGACTTGCCAGTTTTTATACTCGATGCCCGATCCAATGAAGGCAAGCATTCATAGAACATAGAACAGTACAGCACAGAACAGGCCCTTTGGCCCTCAATGTTGTGCCGAGCCATGATCACCCTACTCAAACACACGTATCCACCCTATACCCGTAACCCAAGAACCCCCCCTTAACCTTACTTTTATTAGGACACTACGGGCAATTTAGCATGGCCAATCCACCTAACCCGCACATCTTTGGACTGTGGGAGGAAACCGGAGCACCCGGAGGAAACCCACGCACACAGGGGGAGGACGTGCAGACTCCACACAGACAGTGACCCATCCGGGAATCGAACCTGGGACCCTGGAGCTGTGAAGCATTTATGCTAACCACCATGCTACCCTGCTGCCCCGATGCTACCCTGCTGCCCCTGTATGCTTTCTTGACTACCTTGTCCACTTGTCCACTTGTGTTGCCACCTTCAAAGATCTGTGGACATGCACACCCAGATCTCTTTGACTTTCTATTTTCCTAATAGTTTTGCCATTTACGGTATATTTCCCCTCTATATTAGACCTACATTTGTCTGGATGAAACTCCATTTGCCATTTCTCTGCCCAAGTCTCCAACCTATCTATGTTTTCCTGTATCCTCTGCCAATACTCAACACTATCTGCCACTACCGGCTACATTTTCTTCCAAATCGTTTATGTACACTACAAACAACAGAGCCCCAAGCACCGATTCTTGTGGAACACCGCTAGTCACAACCTTACATTCAGAAAAGCACCCTTCTATTGCTACCCTTTGCCTTCTATGACCGAGTCAGTTCTGCATCCATCTTACCACCTCACCTCTGATCCCGTGTGACTTCAGTCTGTCATGAGGCAACTAGTCAAAGGCTTTACTGAATTCCTTGTAAACAACATCCACCAGCCTCCCTTCATCAATCATCTTCGTCACCTCCTCAAAAAACTTCGTGAGACATGACCTCCCCTTCACAAATCCATGCTGTCTATCGCTTATGAGTCCATTTGTTTCCAAATGGTATAAATCCTGTCCCTGAGAATTCTCTCCAATAATTTACTTACTATCGACGTGAGGCTCACTGGCCTACAGTTTCCAGGATTATCCCTGCTACTTTTCTTAAACAGAGCTACCACAGTAGCTCTTCTCCAGTCCACTGCGATCTCACCTGTAGCCAATGAGGGTACAAAGATGTCAGCCAAGCCAACAGCAATTTCCTCCCTTGCTTCCGTCAGTATTTTGGAATAAATCCCATCTGTCCCAGGAGACGTATTCACCTTCATATCTTTTAAAAGATCCAATACCTAGTCGTTTTCAATGTTAAAATGATCCAGACTGCCCACACACCCTACCAAAGAATCATATTCCACAAAGTCCCTTTCTTTGGTGAACACTGATGCAAAGTACTCATTTAGTACCTCGCCCAGTCCTCTGGCTCAGCACATAGATTCCACCCCCCCACCCCCATTGTCCTTAAGTGGTCCAATCCTTTTCCTGGCCACCCTCATGCTTTTTACATATGAATAAAAAGCTTTGGGGTTCACCTTAATCCTACTTGCCAAGGACTTTTCATGACCCTTCCTAGCCCTCCTATTTTTCCTGCTTCAGTACCTTCCTACTTTCTTTATACTCCTGAACGGTTTTGATATCCCCACCCTTCCAGACCGTACAAAGGTCTCATTCTTCTTTTTGACGAGGTTCACAATATTCCTTGTTATCCAAGGCTCCCTAAACTTCCCATACTAATCCTTCGTTCTCTCAGGAACATGACTTTCCTGAATCCTAATCAACTGTCGCTTGAAAGACTCCCACATGTCCGATGTTGATTTACCATCCAACAGTCGCACACAGTCGCTGGTTTAGCACACTGGGCTAAATCGCTGGCTTTTAAGGCAGACCAGCAGCATGGTTCAATTCCCGTACCAGCCTCTCCGAATAGGCGCCGGAATAAGGCGACTAGGGGCTTTTCACAGTAACTTCATTTGAAGCTTCATTTCATTTCAATCCAAATTCTTCAATTCCTGTCCAATGTTATCGTAATTTGCCTATCCCCAGGTTAGCACCTTAACGCGAGGGTTACCCTCATCCCTGTCCAAAAGTACCCTAAAACGTACGGAATTGTGGTCACTACTCCCAAAATGTTTCCTGACTGAAACATCAACCACCTGTCCAGGCTCATTCCCCAATACCAGATCCAGTACTGCTCCTTCCCTAGTTGGACTATCTATATATTGCATCAAGAAGGCTTCCTGGATACACTTTACAAACTCAGCCCTATCCAAGCCCCCAGCACTAAGTGAGTCCCAGTCAATATAGGGAAAATTAAAATCTCCCACCACAACAACCCTGTTACTTTTGCATCTATCCAAAATATCTCTACCGGTCTGCTCCTCTATCTCTTGCTGGAAGTTGGGAGTTCTGTATAAACCCCCAACCTTGTGATTGCCCCCTTCCTGTTCCTGAGCTCTACCCAGATTGCCTCATTTGGATGAGTCCCCTGAGGTGTCCTCCTGCAGTATGGCTATAATATTCTCCTTAACTAGTAATGATACTGTTATGGGCCAGGGTTTAGAGAACCCCAATGTGTATCATGGAGTTCACCTGACCCACAACTTTTAATAGATTGTGGTATGGGGAGCACACGGCCCAGTCGACAAGTGTGTACTTCAGAAATGGACAAGTATTTTTTAAAACAGCAAAACAATGTTTATTCTATGAACTCAAGTTAACCTTTCTAAAACAAACAATGAACATCTTCGCAACCAGTAAATCAAATACACCCCCCAAAGAATACAACACTAAGTAATCTGTAAGCTGTCCTTTTAACACCCAGAAGACTTAACAAACCTTTAAACAGAAGCACATCAGGATTTACATTCACCACTGAGAACATTTATAATTGTGAATTCACCAAATGATCCAGAGATAGTCTTTCATGGCAGAGAGCTCAACAGTACAGCTGCTTTGTCTGACTTCAGTTGCAACACACTGAAAAATGAAACCAAAAAGACACAGACACACCCAAGCTTTTCTCAAACTTAAACTAAAAAGCAAAACCAGAGCTCAGCTCCACCCACACTCTGACATCACTGCTGTAACATGAGCAGCCAAACATTTCTTAAAGTGACATTCTCATGATAATACTCCCCCGCCCCTTTTACATCCCCCTCTATCTCTCCTGAAGCATCTATATCCTCCAACATTCAGCTGCCAATCCTGCTCTTCCTTTAACCACATTTCTGTGGTAGCCACAACATCATCATTCCAAGCACTAACATGTGCTCTAAGTTCATCTGCCTTACCCATGTAACAGCCTCCCCGAACAGGCGCCGGAATGTGGCGACTAGGGACTTTTCACAGTAACTTCATTTGAAGCCTACTCGTGACAATAAGCGATTTTCATTTCATTTCATTCACTATAGAAAAGAAAAAGAAAGTTGTAGCCACTGAGGTTGGCCATTCCCTAAATACAAAATGGAGTAACGCAAAGCTTACAGGTTAAAATGGACAATGTTTGCAGCACCAGCAGGCTGCACCAAGCAAATGTGGATTCTGTCTGCTAAGAGAGCAGACAGCACCGAAATGAACATTCCGCATACTAATGAGGCAATCTCCAGGATAATTAGCATATTAATGGAACGATCCCAGAGACAATGGACACAAATGGGGAAGTAACTGCAACATTGCATAGGATACCAGACACCCCGGCACCAGCGGGGTTCGAAGACAAAGAACCTGAAAGCCCGCCCAGTAGCCAAAGAACAGCCTCAGTATTGGGAGGATTCAAACATATCAATTGGGAAGAGACCCAATCGATTCCGAGCAGGTAGAAGGGTCTGCCCAAAGGGGCGCGGATCCCTGGGACCTATAAAAGACAGGTCCCACACTTAGTTCGTTCTTCTTGTCCAGCCCTCCTCTCTCCTTGACCAGCCCTCTTCTGTGGACCAGCACCTCGACCAGCTTTTGCCAAGAAGACCTTGACCGAGAGAGAGGAGAGGTTTGGGACAGCAGCCGCCAGCAAGTAAGTGTCTCACAACGATCGCTACCAGAGATAGACACTCCTGACCCCCTTTTTAACCTGTACCAACCTGAAATCTGCAGACCAGAGCAGAGCAAGAGGCCTTGGCCCCCCTGATCCGGCAGTTTCTTCGAGATAAGTATTTGTTTATTTAGCGGTAGGAATAGTTTAATCCTCTTAGCGTGTGCATGGGTAGTTTTATAATTGTATTATAATAAACTCAATTGTTTGAACTTACTAATTGGTGTATGGTTTTATTGCTTTGAACTTCACCTTGAAACTTGTGGCGGTATCTTAACGATACCTGGCGACTCCAGAGCTAAATAAAGAAACAGAGCCAAATTGAGTGTTAAGCACACTCACCCAGAACGAGCAACATTTAGTGGCGACATCCAGGCGGGACTCGATTAGAAGTGGCCCCCCCACTCCGAGAGAACCCAGGAATTTGAATTTGAAATCCAATATGGAAAAGGAAAAACCACAAGTGTTCAAGGAGTTCAAATCAATAGTCATAATTTGGAAGTGTGTTTTTGCATGCGTAACTAACAGGGTTGTAAGGTTAAATCGAGAGATTTTTGTTGCGACAAACTGTCGGGAGTTTTGTAATCAGAACATAGCGAAAGCCGTACCCGTATTTAAAAGCATTACCTTATCATCCCTCGTTCTAAATTAAGAGAGCATAGAGAAAAAGAAATGGCCATGCAGGCAATGGAACGCTTCATGAACCCAGAGCAGTTCGTGGTCGCAGCGACCAACAATAGCAGAGTAGGCCAATGTCCCGTGTGGGAGCTGGAACTCAGGAAATACCTCAGAGGGAAAGGATGGCCCCTTTGGAGTGAGTTTTGTGTGAATGAGGAGACAGGTCCCGGGAATATAGGACATACTTGGTGGGAGAACCTATCTCAAATTCATAAGAAAAGTTTAGGAAAAGCACGCAAGCCGATGGCAATTGTGTCCTGCTTGGCACAATTGTGAGGCACAGAGGAGGTCGTTCAGACGCTCTGCAAAGAATTAGAAGAGAGGAATAGGATGAGTAAAGTGGATGTCAGGGACATCGAGGTTTGAGACAACGACTGGCAGAGAAGGATAGAGAGGTGGATGATGCCAAGAGGGCACATCAGTCTTGTCTAGCCCATCTGAGCAGTTCCCAAGCCCAGTATGAGAAAGCCTATCGGGATGTGCAGCACGCAGTTCTGATCAGGGAAAAATCAGAGAAGCAGGTAGAGGCACTGCAAAGGCAATGCTCTGACCTAAAGGCAGCTTTAAGAGCACTCCATGCTGCCGCCACTGAGCAAAGGCAAAGCACAGTGGATTATACGAAGTGTAGGAAGCAGATTGCGCAGCTGCAATCTCTGCTTTCTGTACAGAATGGGTTCCAAGAGACATTTGGAACCCAGTTAGATGAGGAAAATGTCCCAGATTGGTAGGAATTAAGCGAAACCGCACAGCGCTATGTTCAGGGAACATGTGCGCCAGCAGCGCAACAGAAAAGGAAAGCGCCCCAACCCCCCACAGATCAGATAGCGCCCGCACCTATGAACCCAGTCACCACCCAAAGAAAGGCAACCACAGAAGGCGCACCCGACATCACCTACACCACCCCCTTAACCGTAACACAACTAAGGGACGCATATGAGAAAATCACCCCGTTCCTCCCCACTGCAGACCCCCACCAATTTTTTGCAAGAGTGAAGCAACAGACTACCATGTACGGCCTGGATGAGCGAGAGCAAGTGAAGCTCACAGTTTTGAGTTTAGACTCATCGGTTGTAGCAGCCCTCCCCGACCCACAGAACGTTGGAGGAGGCACCCT
Organism: Scyliorhinus canicula; assembly: GCF_902713615.1. Classification (NCBI taxonomy): domain Eukaryota; kingdom Metazoa; phylum Chordata; class Chondrichthyes; order Carcharhiniformes; family Scyliorhinidae; genus Scyliorhinus; species Scyliorhinus canicula. Next base: position 9,187,895 of record NC_052151.1, on the reverse strand, counting down.
CGAAGAGATGCATACATCTATTTTAGACACGATAGGCTACAACAGAGGAGACCCAGTCGAAGGCCGAAATAAGTGTAGGCAGAAAATGACAGAGCATCCCACAGCATTCGCAGGAAGGCTGTGGATCCATTTCACTGCCGTTTTTGGCGATTTAGACCAAGCACATTTAACCCGCGATAATATGGTTAAATGGACCCGCACCATAATCTCCCACGCCACAGATGCAGGAGAGAATGTCTGCAGCAGTTATGACCCCTCAGAAGAGGCCCATAATGAAAAATGGGTTTTGAAAAGACTGTCCCGCGCTTGGGAACAATCCGTCCAAGGCAAGGTTAAAGTAAAGACCCCAGAAGAAGCTCAGGCTGCAGCAGATATACAGGCAGTAAGAGCGCACCAAAACCCCGCATGGGTAAACGAAGGAAAGAACAGACCCCCACAGAAGTCGCAGGAATGTTACAACTATGGACAGTTAGGGCATTTTGCAAGGGAATGCAACGGCCCACAGAAATCTCCGAGAGGCCAGCAGACAGGCACTCTGACCAGGAACAAAGCAAAGCCTATCCACAGTATAGGGACACAGTCAGGACAGACCAATGTGGACGGAACGGACTGACGGTGTTCGGGCTCCCCCACTTGGGTCTGTGACACCCTCTGGGACCGATCCGGAAGGCCGGTGGTCACAGCAAAGATTAGAGGGAAGCCCATGGAATTACTTTGGGACACAGGAGGGTCCCGCACTACCATTAATTCCTCCACTACTCCACAGGCAAACACGTGGCCCACCATATCCACAATTACACTCAGCGGATTTACAGGTCACTCACAGCAGGGACACATTACAGCCCCTGTATCAATTCAGCTAGGGAACATCTCCACCAGACACCCTGTTGTCCTAGTTAATCTGCCCCGCACAGCAGAACACATACTGGGCATTGACTTTATGAATGCCCACAGCCTGTCGTTCGATCCAGTAAATCAGTGTCTGGAGAATGGCAAAATCTGACAGAGCACCCGCAACTCTCGCAGTAGGAGAGTATGCAAACAGGATTAGCGCAGTAGTTGACTATTGTTTTGACCCGACCATGCTTAGCACGGACAAACAGGTTAGGGCAGTTTTGAATAAACACAGGACAGCATTTGCCAGTCACCGGCACGACTGCGGCAGAATGACTGGACGAATTCAAGTTACTGGACCTGACCCGAGACCACAGCGACAGTACCGATTTCCCCTAGAAGCAGAGGGAGAAATTGGAAAGGTTATAGTGAGCTTATTAGAGCAGGGTGTACTTAGGACAGTAGCCTCAACTAATAATGCACCTATTTGGCCAGTCAGGAAGCCCGACGGATCATGGCGTCTGACCATTGATTATCGGGAACTCAACAAAGTAACCCCAGCAGTAGCCCCTACGGTAGCAACAAGTCCCGAGACCATGCTCGAGCAGGGACTCCACTCCAAATATTTCACGGTATTGGACATTAGCAACGGCGTTTGGTCAATCCCATTGGCAAAGGCGTGCCAGTACAAATTTGTCTTCACATTTAAAGGACAGCAGTATACGTGGACATGCCTCTCACAAGGATTCCACAACTCCCCCTCCATTTTCCACCGACAGCTGGCAAATGGATTAGCAAAATTTTCCCGACCCGAATGTCTGGTACAGTATGTGGACGACCTATTACTGCAGACAGACACCAAGGCAGAGCACATCACGCTTCTGTCCGAACTCCTGGGACTTTTACAAGACATTGGATGTAAAGTTAACCCCAGAAAGGCCCAAATATTGGAGAATCAAGTGATGTATTTGGGTACAGTCATCATGCACGGCAAACGCGAGATCGAGTTCAAAAGAATTGACTCGATCGTCAAATTGCCCCTTCCCCAGAATGTTTCAGCCCTCCGGTCATTTTTTAGGACTGGTTGGGTACTGTCGGAACCATATCGATGGTTTTGCGACCAAGGCAGCCACACTTTCAGACCTCCTTAAGAAAGGAGCCCCATGGGAATGGCTTCCGTAGCATACAGAGGCTGTGGAAGAGTTAAAGAATGCCCTCAGTGCAGCACCAGAGCTACAAGTTCCAGACCCGCTCTCCCCCTATGCAATAGAGGTAGCGAGCACAGATCTGACCCTCTCGGCCGTGCTCCTTCAGGAACGGCACGAGCAGCTACGACCAGTGGGTTATGCCTCCCGACTTTTAGACCCAGTAGAACAAGGATTTTCAGCCTGCGAGAGGCACCTACTAGCAGTATTTTGGGCAGTTCAGTACTTCTCGTACATTACCGGACTCAATCCCATCACCATTTTGACCGAACCCCCCCCACACAGTTACTTTTAGACCGTTGACTGAAGGACGGTTCAGTGAGCCAGATAAGAGCAGCTAGGTGGACACTACTGTTACAAGGACGGGACATAACAGTTAAACGGACCAAAACACACACATTTTTAGCGGACAACCTTCAGTATCCAGGACAACCTAATGATTGTGAAATAGTAGCACCCCTACACAACACGGGACCATTCATTGCTAAAACGCCCCCCAGGAAGATAGGGAATTCAAGCCAGAGCCCCCAGCGCACAGGCACGTGTGCCACACTGAAGATATATGTGGACGGTTCATCCACAGTTTTAGATGGAGAACGCATCACTGGATGCGGGATTTATGTTGAGGATGCACAGGGACGCGCACTAGAGGAGATAGCGTTAAAGTTACCAGGTCACTTAGGCGCGCAGGCAACAGAGCTCGCGGCCATTGCTTATATAGTGGACCACCCAGATTCGTTCCCCAGCCCAGCAGACATATATTTGGACAGTTTATATGTCTGTAACAGTTTGACAGATTTTCTACCCCTGTGGAGGACAAGAGGTTTTGTCTCCGCAGACGGGAAGCCCTTTCCATCAGCCCCATTACTCCGCCATATCCTAGAGAAGGCAAAGGATAGGACATATGGCAATATCAAAGTTAGAAGTCACCATAGGTCATCCCCCCCTGGAAATGTAAAAGCCGGCGCATTGGCAAAAGCAGGTTCCAGGCGAGGTCACTTTTGGACACCCCTAGCTAGCGCACCAGCTAGCACCCCTGTGAGTGCAGTTCAGGTCTCACAGACAGAGATAGAACATTTAGTACAGGCACAGAAGCAGGACGAAAATCTCCGGAGATTTTTAAAGGAAACTTTGTGGCCCAGTACGATAAATTCAAACACGCTTTGACCACACATGAGGGTGTGATCATAAAAGATAAATTGTATGTGGTTCCTGAACAGGACAGGAATCAAATGATTGCCTTGTTCCATGATAGTCATGGACACAAAGGGATCGACCCTACCACAACACACCTTAGACAACTCTGTTGATGGCCCAACTTAAGACAAGATGTTACCCACTATATAGAGAATTGTTTAATTTGTGCGCAGAATAACCCGGAGAGGTATTCAAAGAAACACAACTCAGCCACACTCGCCCCGTTAATGGCCCCTGGACAAACCTCCAGATCAATTTTATAGGTCCATTGCCCCCTTGCAGGAATGGCTATAAATATGTTCTGGTGGTCATAGATACCTTTACCAAATGGGTAGAGGCGTTCCCTTCACGCACCAACACAGCAAAGACAGCTGCAAAGATCCTGACCCACCACATCTTTACGAGATGGGGTCTCCCAAGAAGTATAGAATCAGATCAGGGATCTCATTTCACAGGACGGGTCATGAAGAACGTCCTGACCATATTCGGAATCAAGCAGAACTTTCACATTGCGTATCACCCCCAGTCAAGCGGGATAGTGGAATGCATGAATCGGACTCTAAAATTGACCCTTAGAAATATGGTACAGGAGAACAATTCGACATGGAATTCAGTGCTCCCATTCGCTCTAATGTTCATACGAAATACAGTTTCATCATCTACAGGTTTCACCCCACACACACTCATGACCGGACGCCCTATGAAAGGATCAGAATTCCTTTTAGGACTCGACATGACCAGCCCAGAAGTGACGGCCCTCACACACGAGAAAGCAGTTAAACAATTAGTTGAGACTGTAAGGTCTGCACAGTTAGCAGCCGCAGTAAAATTGGGTAAAAGGCGGTAACAGAGCAAGGCCTGTTTCAACAAAAATGTCCTCCCCACAGAGTTTCAGGTTGGGCAATAGGTTATGCTATCTGTTTATAACCCCAGCACGTTTTTGGCTCCAAAATTTTCCGGCCCGTACTCCATTTCAGACAAAATCAGCCCCTCGGTATATAGGATAAAGTACCCCAACGGTAAGACTGCGTGGTTTCACATTAACCAGCTAAAGGCTTACGGAACACAGTCAAACCACTCACACCATGTCCTGCTAGACGCAACAGAACACCTCGCTCCGCCCACAAGAGACACATTTCCACCCTCCCCCTCACAGACCAGTTCCTCATTGGACTCATCCTCGACTCCGCCCACTGACTCCAAACCACGCCCCGGAACGCCCACAAGCTGCCACAGCAGAGACAGTGACAGTGATTGTGAGACTGAGGACAGCCACAGCACTCCACCCTACAGCCCCCACTTCAGCGACTTCGACCCCGACTCCAGTGACCCCATGGAGATCACCTACATTAAATATCCAGACCCACACCCAAACCCACCACCCAACACTGATGACCCCGACCACGCTCCTTCAATTTTAGACCCCACGATTTGACACAGGGACAATTCTTGGCGACTTTTCCGCAATGACGAGAGTGACCCCCGGTCACACAATGCGAAAATTGCATGCCTGATCCATACAAGGGTATGGGATCCGGGAGAAGAGGATGCCTTAATGTCTGACTCCCGACACGGCAACCCCTTTGTGACCCTGTTTGCAGGGAATGAAGAGAAGTGAGGTGTCCAGATGATGTAAAAAGAGGAACCGCTTGAGAGAAGCGCTGTCCTTTCTGATGGAACCTGCACGCATGTCGGTTATGTTTGTATGTTTGAATGTTTGTATGTATGTTAAATGTTTAATTTGGAGATTGGCCACTTACTTTTCAGCTGAACAGCTTGTGACCACCTCACATGCACTTTAGTTTGTCCGCAGATATTTCTGAGAACTTGACTCAGCTGAAATGTCTGGAGCCCAGCTCAACGTTTCACTAGGAGCATCTTGGCTCCTCCCCTTTTTTTTGGTGCCCCTCTATTCTGGGATTAGAGGCTGCAATTCCACTACGACTACATTCTTGCCCGTTCATTTCAGGTTGCTCAGGCAGTGGAGAAACGGCATTGAGGACCCGCCCTGTCTGAGGACCACCCCTCTGGTCAGCTAAGCTCGGGTACAGCACAGCACGCCCTACCCGGGGATCCCATTCAACTCTTACCCGTCGCGGCCCATACGCAACTCATTCGACCTTTCGTTTCTAAAACTTGGTTTCATTTTTGTTTAAGGTAGCCCTTCGGCTGCCATGCCATATGCCATTTACATCCAGGAACACTTTGGGATGGTAAATTGCGACACTCTGCGAGACGGCTCGCACTGGTTTAAGATAAGTATATGTCTGGTCCTAAATCCGTTTTTGAAAAAAAAATGAGAGAGTCACATGGAGGTGACTATCATAAAGGGAAAATTGGAACAAGAGGACAGATATACTTAAAGTCAAGGTATTAAGCTGAACACTAACAGATAATATGCTTGACCCCTTAGCTTTCGGACGTTCGGAAAGGAACCGAAGCAACACCACAGCAAGATCCCAGGAAAGAAGAGACAGAGAAGATGAAGAGCACTCGGATTGCTATGTTTTTAGCGATTGTGGCATCTGTGTGGTTTCGCGTGGACGCGGACCCCCTTTCCCACAGTACAACGTTTGCTAACTTCTCCCAAACCCAGACCACCCCCAGCCCAGTCAATGGTAATAGTACCCCGCCCTGGTGTACCAGATTTCTGACATGGTACTCCTTGTCAAATGTAACAGAATCACTTTTGGTGATTGCAGTCCGATGTATTATAGTCCAAACCCTCAGGATGAGGAAATGGAGAAGGAGAGCCCACCGCTCCCGTGCCTCAACAGTGTACAGAGTATAATCCCCCCAACCCCTTGACGTATAATAAAGGATTTAATTTTGATACGATCTGTAAATAAAGACTTTTGCGGATGTATTATAATGTTCTGCGCTCGACTGCCGAGTCAGAAAATGAAATGTAAAGGTGCTGTTGTATGAATGAGTAAGGGTTTAGAGTGTTGTAGAATGTTTAAATATGAGATGAGAGTAGTTTATTGAGATAGTTAGAATTTCTCGATTCCAATTGGTAATGCATGTCCCCTTTGACATAGCGGCAATCAGAAAGTGTTAGTTAAATTTTTTTTTGCCATAGTTGAGGAAAGAATAGGAGCCATGTAACTCGCTGAGGTCAGGGGACCCAAAGACACCGTACTTAGGTGATCATTCATGATTTCTCATGAGGATCACAAGTAGGGAGTGTAGCCACCGAGGTTGGCCATTCCCTAAATACAAAATGGAGTAACACAAAGCTTACAGGTTAAAATGGACAATGTTTGCAGCACCAGCAGGCTGCACCAAGCAAATGTGGATTCTGTCTGCTAAGAGAGCAGACAGCACCGAAATGAACATTCTGCATACTAATGAGGCAATCTCCAGGATAATTAGCATATTAATGGAACGATCCCAGAGACAATGGACACAAATGGGGAAGTAACTGCAACATTGTAAAGGATACCAGACACCCCGGCTCCAGCGGGGTTCGAAGACAAAGAACCTGAAAGCCCGCCCAGTAGCCAAAGAACAGCCTCAGTATTGGGAGGATTCAAACATATCGATTGGGAAGGGACCCAATCGATTCCGAGCAGGTAGAAGGGTCCGCCCAAAGGGGCGTGGATCCCTGGGACCTATAAAAGACAGGTCCCACACTTAGTTCGTTCTTCTTGTCCAGCCCTCCTCTCTCCTTGACCAGCCCTCCTCTGTGGACCAGCACCTCGACCAGCTTTTGCCAAGAAGACCTTGAACGAGAGAGAGGAGAGGTTTGGGACAGCAGCCGCCAGCAAATAAGTGTCTCACAACGATCACTACCAGAGATAGACACTCCTGACCCCCTTTTTAACTTGTACCAACCTGAAATCTGCAGACCAGAGCAGAGCAAGAGGCCTTGCCCCCCCCGATCCGGCAGTTCCTTCGAGATAAGTATTTGTTTATTTAGCGGTAGGAATAGTTTAATCCTCTTAGCGTGTGCATGGGTAGTTTTATAATTGTATTATAAAAAAGTCAGTTGTTTGAACTTACTAATTGGTGTATGGTTTTATTGCTTTGAACTTCACCTTGAAACTTGTGGTGGTATCTTAACGATACCTGGGGACTCCAGAGCTAAGTAAAGAAACAGAGCCAAATTGAGTGTTAAGCACACTCACCCAGAACGAGCAACAAAGTCGCTTATTGTCATGAGTAGGCTTCAATGAAGTTACTGTGAAAGCCCCTAGTCGCTACATTCCGGCGCCTGTTCGGGGAGGCTGTTATGGGAATCGAACCGTGCTGCTGGCTTGCCTTGGTCTGCTTTCAAAGCCTGCGATTTAGCCCAATGAGCTAACTTCTGGCGTTGAAACAAATACACTTCAAACCACTGTGTTTGAACAGACAGGGTGATGTTGTTCCCTTATTTTTGTTCTCTATTTCCCCTTCAGTTATTACACCTTCTAAGCTAACACTGGTTCCCACCCCCCTGCCATACTAGTTTAAATCCTCCCGAGTGACACTAGCAAACCTCCCTGCCAGGATATTGGTGCCCCTTCAGTTTAGATGCAACCTGTCCTTTTTGTACAGGTCACAGCTGCCCAGGAAGAGATCCCAATGATCCAGAAATCTGAAACCCTCCCTCCTGCACCACCAGTTTAGCCACATATTTGGCTGTACTATCCTCCTATTTCTGGCCTCACTGGCACATGGCACAGGGAATAATCCTGAGATTACAACCCGAGAGATCTTTTTATCTTATTGCCTAACTCCCTGAACTGCTTCTACAGGACCTCATCACTCTTCCTGCCTATGTCATTGATACCTATGTGTACTATGATCTCTGGCTGTTCACCCTCCCCCTTCAGGATGTCCTATGTTCATTCAGAGACACCCTTGACCCTGCGCCAGGAGCAACATATCATCCTGGAGGCTCTTTCCCATCCACAGAAGTGCCTATCTGTGGCCCTTACTATAGAGTCCCCTATAAATATCGCTCTCCTGCACTTTGCCCTCCACTGCTGAGCAACAGAGCCAGTTGTGGTGCCACTGTTCTGGTTGCTGTTGTTTTCCCCTGATAGGCTATCCGCCTCAACAGTATCCAAAACGGTATACCTGTTAGAGAGGGGGACAGCCACAAGGGATTCCTGCGCTGACTGCTTGCCCTTTCTAGCGATCACCCAACTGTCTGCCTACACCTTGGGTGTGACCACGTCTCTATAACTCCGATCTATAATGCTTTGACGCTAGACCCCGGGAGGTCGGGTAAGCTCGCTGAAGTCGGTTTAAAATCATTTGGTCACGACCCTTTAAGGCATAATTCTGACTCAGTCACCCTGCGGGAATGGGTAGATCCCACGAGGCGTGAAGGCTGCACGTAAACCCATGGGAGGCCTCCTCCAGCATCCACCGGCCGCACTGCGCTCAAACGAGAGCCAGTGGATCGCACCCAAAGTATCACTTTCGGCATGAGAAGCGGTTCAATTCCTGTCGGAAACGAAGGAAATTGGCATGTCCATATTGACTCTTACCAATTTTTACAAATGCTCCACAGAAAGCATCCTATTTGGCTGCATCACAGCCTGGTATGGCTACTGCTCGGCCCAAGACCATAAGAAACTACACAGACTAATGAACACAGCCCAGTCCATCACACAAACCCGCCTTCTGTCCATTGACTCTGTCTATATGTCCCGCTACCTTGGTAAAGCTAGCAACGTAGGGTGGCATGATAGTACAGTGGTTAGCACTGTTGCTTCACAGCGCCAGGATCCCAGGTTCGATTCCCAGCTTGGGTCACTGTCTGTGCAAAGTCTGCACATTCTCCCACTGTCTGCCTGAGTTTCCTCCGGGTGCTCCAGTTTCCTCCCACAAGTCCCAAAAGGCATGCTTGTTAGGTGAATTGGACATTCTAAGTTCTCCCTAACCCGAACATGCACCAGAATGTGGCGACTAGGGGATTTTCACAGTAACTTCATTGCACAAGCCTACTTCCTGCTACCTGTTCTGTATTTAATGAAACAGGACCTGAAGGCAGGCCACAAACTGAATGCAAAGTTTGATGAAACAGGGACTCTGTCTCTTCGGGAAAATTGTGAGTACAGGCTGCAACACAAAGACTATAATCTACAAGCTTACTGTGGAGGAAGCCTGTTAGGAACCATAATCAGAAGCAAAGACTCCTTTCTCTTTCACTTCCAAGTTTTTCCCTTTTTTCACCCCTCAATTGATTGAGGAGTTTGTGTGTGTGTGTGTGTATATAGAGGACAGGGAGGCAAGTTACATTAGGATTTAAGTACTTATTAATATTGGACCAACTGAATCTACATGTATTTCATCATTATTCTTGTCATAAATAAACAGTTATTGTGTTTGAACTTGTTTGGTGACTGTCAGCAGCCAAGGACCAAAGGCTTTCGGCTGGATTCTCTGTTCCTGCGTCTAAGTGCTGAAGCCATCGGAGGATCCGTGGTGTTTCACAACGGAAAAATCGGCACCATACCCACACCGATTCCGCTACCGGTGAGGGGCTAGCACCGGCGGAACATGCGGAGAACGATGGAAGAATCGCCGGGTCTGTGCTGGACACGCGCAAGGCTGACAAGCTGCTGCCGCGCATATGCCTACACCCCCCCCCACATTCACCGATTTCATCGGAAAAGATGGCGCTGATTGTGCTGGACCGCGTACCCATCTACCCCGACCCCACAGCCCACCTCCTGGCCGCTCCTCACTACTTCCCCCAGCCCTGGCAGAAGCACCCCGGTCAGTGGCACGGCTCGCGGCAAAGTATGGTGGTGCTGGACACTATCCACACGCCCTCTCTTTCTCTTCGCAGCCGCCACGCCAGGCTCACAACTGTTAAACCCACACTTGGCCCGCGCTGTCGGAAACTTGGCCCATCGGAGGCGGAACATCGCGGATGGGCCTGATAATGATATTCGAACAGGGTTGCGCGGCACATGTCTTGATGTTACCACTTTGGAGGAGGCAGAACATTGTGACCTGGCATCAAAGCTGCGCCTGCCACGATTTTGGCGTTGGGAGCCATTATCCGCCCAATCACCATTCTGGATTTCGCCATCCGGCAACGGAGAATCCTGCCCTTTGGGTACTGTTACAAAAATTGTTGGTTAATTCACTAGTGTTGTGACTCTGGGACAATTGGGGCTGAAATTGATTGGGCACTAGCCCAGAGTGTTGTAACAGGATTCTGGGTAAGCACGGGGGTGATAGGTTATTGGGGTCTGGGTGGTGGGGGGGGGGGGGGGGGGGGGTGGTGGTGGTTGCAATGGGGGGTTATAGATGATCTGAGAGAGGGGGATGCAGATTTGACATTATTATCAGATCAGTCATGATCTTATTAAATGGCAGAGCAGACGCAAGGGCTGAACGGTGATCTCTTGCTCCTTGTTCATATGACACAAGAATTGTCTTGTGAGGTTGACAGTGAGGACGATTGTTGCCGACTGCAGGAAGATACCAATGGTCTAAGCAGGTGGTGAATGGAATTCAATATAGAGAAATGTGAGGTAATGCATTTGATGCAAACAAGGCAAAGGCACACATTAAATGGGAGGATACTGAGAGGAGCAGAGGAAGTAAGAGACCTTTGAGTAAATGTCCACAGATCACTAAAGATAACAGGCCAGGTCGATAAGGTGATTAAGAAGGCATATGGAACCCTTTCATTTATTGGTTGAGGCATAGAATATAAGTTATGTTGGAAGTGTATCCAACATCAGTTAGGCTACAAGTTAGTGAAGTACTGTGTGCAGTTCTGGTCCCCTCATTACAGAAAGGATGTCATTGCATTAGAGAGGATCAGAGGAGATTTACAAGGATGTAGCCAGGACTGGAAAATTCTAGCTACAAGAGAAGATTGGATAAGGTGAGGTTGTTCTCCATGGAACACAGGAGGCTGAGGGGAGATTTGATTGAGCAATATAAAATGTTGACCGGCCCGGATAGAGTGGATTGGAAGTTTCCACTTATTTTAGCAGAGAGGCCTGTGACTGAGGGACATAGATTTCAAATTATCAGTAGAAAGATTAAAGGGGAGATAAGGAATGATTTTTCCGCAAAGTCTGGAACTTGCTGTCTGAGAGAGTAGTAGAGGCAGAAACTCTTGACTGATTTAAAAGTTGTGTGGATATGAACTTCAAGTTTTTTAAAAATTTGTTTACGGAATGGGGGCGTCGCTGGCTGGGCCACCATTTATCGCCCATTATGGAGGGCTTTTAAGATGTCAGCCACATTGCTGTGGATCTTTGGATTTGGATTTTGTTTGTTGTCATGTGTACCGAGGTACTGTGAAAAGTATTTTTCTGTGAACAGCTCAAACAGATCATTTAGTACATGAAAGTAAACGAAAAGAAAAAGAAAATACATAATGAGGCAACACAAGGTACACAATTTAAATACCTAGACACTGGCATCGGATGAAGCAGAGTGTTGTCAGATCAGTCCATAAGAGGGTCATTTAAAAGTCTGGTAACAGCGGGGAAAAGGCAGTTTTTGAATCTGTTTGTGTGTGTTCTCAGACTTTTGTATCTCCTACCCGATGAAAGAAGTTGGAAGAGTGAATAAGCCGGGTGGGAGGGGTCTTTGATTATGCTGCCCGCTTTCCCATGGCAGCAGGAGGTGTAGATGGAGTCAATGGATGGAAGGCAGGTTTGTGTGATGGACTGGGTGGTGTTCACAACTCTCTGAAGATTCATGCAGTCATATTTAGATCTGGAGTCAAATGTAGGCCAGACCAGGTAAGGACGACAGATTTCTTTCCCTAAAGGACAGGAGTGAACCACATGGGTTTTTACAACAATCAACAATGGTTTCATGGTAATCCTTATTCTTTTTAATTCCAGATTTTCTTTTATTGACTTCAAATTTCACCATCTGCCATGGTGGGAATCGAACCCAGGTCCCCAGAGCATGACTCTGGGTCGCTGGATTACTAGGCCAGTGATAATACCACTATCCCACTGCCTCCCCTGATGTAACCTCCAGGGTAAAGGACCAAAAGCTAGAAGGTATGATAAGGCTGGGTGGCTCATTTTTCAGTCAGCGCAGACATGATGGGCCAAGTGGCCTCTTCCTGTGCTGTGAACTTTCTATGATTCTGTGAGAGGTTTCTGCTCTTGTTTACACCAGGCGGGATCAGCAACAGGAGCAGAAAATAAATAAATAAATAGTCTTTATCGTCACAAGTAGGCTTACATCAACACTGCAGTGAAGTTACTGTAAAAAGCCCCTAGTCACCACATTCTGGCTCCTGTTCAGGTACACAGAGGGAAAATTCAGAATTATCAGCTGGTACGGGAATTGAACCCGCACTGCTGGCCTTGTTTTGCATCACAAACCAGCTGTCTAGCCCACCGAGCTAAACCAGCCCCTTTTAACAGCATAGGGGGCACCTGGATCATGCAAGATGGCCAAATGGTGTTTCACGCCAACTAAAGGCACGGTGCCTTTGTTCCACCGCCGCCCCCCACCCCGCCCCATGCCAGTGATAGAGGGGATTTCCAATGTTTAACATCAGGGACCGTATTGGAATAAATTTCAATCTAATTATCAGGCCTCTACACCTGACAATCAACTATCTGCTAGATTATTTATTCACGTCAGCATGAGGACACCTTGACGTGAATCACGACTGGTCTCTCGCAGCATGTAATAGTGGTGTGATGAATGGTATTGGTAACTGCTGTAACTGTACCTTGCCTTTAATACATTGGCCCTTTAAGACCGGGCTTGGAACCCTGGGGGACTCCGCCTCTGGCTCTGCCCCCAGGAAATGGTATATAAGGTGATGCTCACTGGGCTGCATGCTGTGACCACACTTCTCGGCAGCTGTCCGGTTCTCTGGTAATTAAAGCCTTTGAATTTCCAATCTTCTCTCCTGTGTCGTAATTGAGGGTATCTCAAGTGGGTAGAACTCACCAGAGGAGCTCAACTCAGCTTACTTCTCATGGGGGAGAGGATCATGCCCAAGCAGTATCTGGGCACTGCCTCCTGGCACTGTCCCCTGCCACTGTCGGGCATAGAATGCTGGGGGCAGTGCCAAGGGACATGCTCGGCAGGGGGTGTTACATGGGAGAGGGAGGTTTCAGGGTTGTTTTTTATTTTTACTTTCGTGTACCGGGAGGACATTTAGAAATGGCGCCCAGATCTTTAAAAAACTAAGTTGCTGGTGGGCGGACTCAGTCAGAGCTTGCCCCAGCAGCATTACGTCATGGGAGCCACCCCTTCAATTATTTTTGACTAAGTCCCTAACAATACAATGGAAAATGCAGCCTTTGGGAGGGATGGGCAGTGTAAACCACACTGCAGGAAAATTATAAAATTCCACCCTGTAAGTTTGACATGATAGCTATAAACATATAAACAAGACAGAAACGTATTAATTCAAAGCACATGTTGTGGAGATATACAAAAATGACGTTGTGTCAGCTAATTGCTGGGGAAACTGAACAGATAGAAATCTGAACCAGTCTCACCATAGCTTGGTCCACCAAAAAGGCGATAATGTTCAAATTATCCGTATATGGAATCCTCCTTCTCTGGAGCTCTGCTTCCCAGATTACTCTCAGCAGTATATCCCGGAATGTTTGATTGAAGGGACCACTGTATGATAGAAATCCAGTTGCCAATAACACATCTCCCACCAACCTACAATACAAGAGATGGGGAGAAATGAATTGGAAATTATGTCAATTCAAAGTGGAAAAAAAAGAATGTTGTTAAACAGTGGAATCTGTAAAACACAATAGCCAGAATCTTGTCTTAGTGAAGTGTGACCAAACAACAGGAACCGGGGTGCACAGGACTTAGACTCATAGGTGGGATGGCTGGCCATGTGTGATGATGCAGCAGCCAGAATTCATGGATGAGGTGCCTGACAAATCAGTATCAGTACAGTACAGTGGACCGCAGTGGACGTGGGTAGCAAGTCGATGATCCTTCTGTACCTCGGGGTCAAAGGTCTGGACGCCATATTGAAAGGGCACCTGGGCAGGCATTCAGTCACTGGAATCCAGCATAGTCAGTCTGGCTGAATGGTCTGATGCCTTGAGAATATAGCTGCTGCTGTAACCTTATTGACTTTATTTCCCCTGAATATCCTGAACTCCCAGCTGCTGATCTTCTGCCCCCCCAACCCCATGACCCCTCTCCCCTGGATGACCTCAGAGCAGACAATGAGTAGCCCCACAGTTGATAGCAGCAGGAAGACTTCCCTCCTGAGCTGAAGAACAACTGATCAATGGTGAGGCCTATACTTTACATCGACCATAACCAGATCCCCACCTCACTGTGAACATCTCCATCCTTGACCTGTACTCTGAAAAGCTTGTTGCAGCATTCTGTCTGGACACTGAATCTGAATCCCCATATTTCTCACTTGCAAAATTACCATTTCATCTGGTGAAATAACGCCTTAATGTCTGTGCATGACATGCTCTGCAAATAGATTCCCACTGATTACCAGTGGGAAGTTCAATTCACCTTCAGTCTGCCACAACTGTACATTCCTCAATTTCATACCACCTCATTTCTCACTGCCAGTAGCGGCACAAGATTCCAGCCAATGTGTCTCCAGGTAAACATAGTACATGTTAAACAATCTAAACATTAAAAGTGTTTTTGGCATGAGAACAAATGCATTTTTGGCTGAGTTGAGCATGAGGTATGTTTAATGCCTGGATCTGGCATGTCTCTCGTGGGGACCATGAATTGGATTCAATTTGAATTGTTTTTTTGAGCCTACAAGGAACTGGATTAGGGGTTTGCCCCGGTCCCCACTCTGAGCTCTGGCTTTGCAACTCTGATAAAGTAATTTTTAAAAATTAAGAATTAGAGAAAATTAAGATTTAAAAAATGAAATTGGAATAAAATAAAATAAAATAAAAAGAGAAATTGATTCGGGCAGTTGTCTGAAAGGGGTTTTGATATGCGAATAACATGCCAGTGATAAAAGTAAGTCTTTACCTATGTGACTGGAGGAAAACAATCGGGTATGGAAGAGGTAACTTCAAAGGGAATTGGTACTTTCGTACTAAAAGGCCAGGTCCACAGGGTGGGTAACATCAAAGGAAATGAATAATATGGCCAGAGCACAATAATTGGAGAAAGGGACACAGTAGAGGCAGCTACCATCACTGCCACACCCAACTGCAGAAAACAGTCTCCCCTGAAAACAAGCTATTGCTAAAAGCACAGCCGGTTAAAATGCAACATTTGAATTGAGAAGATTTAGCCTTCTCTGAAACTGAAGATTGTTTTCCCAACTGTGGACAAATAACCTGTGCATGGTAACTATCTGTTGGATTTGGCTCATAAAGTTATCCAATATAATATTGATGTGGAGATGCCGGTGTTGGACTGGGGTGAGCACAGTAAGAAGTATTGTCCCATTGGGCAGAAGCAGCATGGGTTCATAAAGGGCAGGTCATGCCTAACTAATTTAGTGGAATATTTTGAGGACATTACCAGTGCAGTAGATAACGGGGAGCCAATGGGTGTGGTATATCTGGATTTCCAGAAAGCCTTTGACAAGGTGCCACACAAAAAGTTGCTGCATAAGATAAAGATGCATGGCATTAATGGTAAAGTAGTAGCATGGATAGAGGATTGGTTAATTAATAGAAAGCAAAGAGTGGGGATTAATGGGTGTTTCTCTGGTTGGCAATCAGTACCTAGTGGTGTCCCTCAGGGATCAATGTTGGGCTCACAATTGTTCACAATTTACATAGATGATTTGGAGTTGGGGACCAAGGGCAATGCGCCCAGGTTTGCAGACGACACTAAGATGAGTGGTAAAGCAAAAAGTGCAGAGGATACCGGAAGTCTGCAGAGGGATTTGGATAGGTTAAGTGAATGGGCGAGGGTCTGGTAGATGGAATACAATGTTGACAAATGTGAGGTTATCCATTTTGGTAGGAATAACAGCAAAAGGGATTATTATTTAAATGAAAAAAATATTAAAACATGCTGCTGTGCAGAGAGACCTGGGTGTGCTAGTGCATGAGTCGCAAAAAGTTGGTTTACAGGTGCAACAGGTGATTAACAAGGCAAATGGAATTTTGTCCTTCATTGCAAGAGGGATGGAGTTAAGACTAGGGAGGTTATGCTGCAATTGTATAAGGTGTTAGTGAGGCCACACCTGGAGTATTGTGTTCAGTTGTGGTCTCCTTATCTGAGAAAGGACGTACTGGCACTGGAGGGTGTGCAGAGGAGATTCACTAGGTTCATTCCAGCGCTGAAGGGGTTGGATTACGAGGGGAGGTTGAGTAGACTGGGACTGTACTCGTTGGAATTCAGAAGGATGCGGGGAGATCTTATAGAAACATATAAAATTATGAAGGGAATTGATAGGATAGATGCGGGCAGGTTGTTTCCACTGGCGGGTGAAAGCAGAACTAGGGGGCACAGCCTCAAAATAAGGGGAAGTAGATTTAGGACTGAGTTTAGGAGGAACTTCTTCACCTGCCCAGTGAAGCAGTTGATGCTCCTTCATTAAATGTTTTCAAGATAAAGATAGATAGTTTTTTGAAGAATAAAAGAGTAAAGGGTTATAGTGTTTGGGCTGGAAAGTGGAGCTGAGTCCACAAAAGATCAGCCATGATCTCATTGAATGGCGGAGCAGGCTCGAGGGGCCAAATGGCCTACTCCTGCTCCTAGTTCTTATGTTCTTACAGCACCAGGTTAAAGTCCAACAGGGTTCTTTCAAATCACTACCTTTCGGAGCACTGCTCCCTCCTCAGGTATGTATATTTTATAAAGTTCATAAATATTCTTTATTAACTGATCAGAAAATGACTGGACTATTCCTCTCTGGTTTTCATATCTGGGACTGGATTCTCTAGTCCTCCAGCCCAGTGTTCCTCAGTGGAGCACTGTTCCCTGGTGATGGGATTCTCTACTCCTGCTGCTTGTCAATAGGATTTCCCATTAAAGCCGCCCCACACCGCCGGGAAACCCGCGGGCGGGGATACACTGCCGGCAACTAATGCACCTCTAAGAAAAGGTGTTTCAGGTTACTCTTCTGGGATTGGGACACCGTTGCATTTAACATCAGTGGGATGCATAACATAAATAATGCTAACTGACAGAAATTAGTGCCAATGTCAGCAATAGTTTAATTATTATGAGAATGAGTGGTTGACTACAAACCCATTCGACCTTATATATCCTGATGTGAAGATGCTGGCATTGGACTCGGCTGAGCACTGTACAACACTGGGTTAAAGTCCAACAGGTTTACTTTGAATCACTAGTTTTCAGAGCATTGCTCCTTCATTACTCACCTGTTTGACTTTAACTTGGTGTTGTAAGTCTTCTTACCTCAGATACCAGTATTGTCCAGGTACATGAAAGATCAGCAAGTAAAGAAAGAGAGTGTGCCAGAGATGCAGCATTATGTATTCTATTGCAATTTTAACCACTCCCTATTTGGTTGAGTTCAAATCAAGGTTCTTGAATTTTCAGTATTGCTGATGAACTAGAGACCAGCTCTTGCCTGTTGATTTGGGCTTTAAACTCCTTGCACTGCTCTGTCCATCTGATTTTCTCCCCACTCAGGCCATCAATCAGTGCCGATGCAGCTTCCATCTTTCTTCGACATGTTTCTGCATCTTCTAAAAGGTCCTAAACAATAAAAAACAGCTTCAATTCAGTTCCTCCCCCGCAGCTGCCTGCATTTGGCCAACATGGTAACATGGTAACATGGTAACAGGAGAGCATGGTAGCATAGTGGTTAGCATAAATGCTTCACAGCTCCAGGGTCCCAGGTTCGATTCCCGGCTGGGTCACTGTCTGTGTGGAGTCTGCACGTCCTCCCCGTGTGTGCGTGGGTTTCCTCCGGGTGCTCCGGTTTCCTCCCACAGTCCAAAGATGTGCGGCTTAGGTGGATTGGCCATGCTAAATTGCCTGTAGTGTCCTAAAAAAAGTAAGGTTAGGGGGGGGGTTGTTGGGTTACGGGTATAGGGTGGATTCGTGGGTTTGCGTAGGGTGATCATGGCTCGGCACAACATCGAGGGCCGAAGGGCCTGTTCTGTGCTGTACTGTTCTATGTTCTATGATGAAACCTGAAAGAAAGTTGAAAATTGAAACTCGCTTATTGTCACGAGTAGGCTTCAATGAAGTTACTGTGAAAAGTCCCTAGTCGCCACATTCCGGCGCCTGTCTGGGAAGGCTGGTACGGGAATCGAACCGTGCTGCCGGCCTGCTTGGTCTGCTTTAAAAGCCAGCTATTTAGCTGAGTGAGCTAAACCAGCCCCTAGTATGGCAGATAACACCATCTCAGATAAACATACTAGCCAGGACTAACCCGCCATCCATTGGCCACCCCCACAGCAGGATTTCTGGTGGAAAAGGGACCCACAGATGTGAATGTTCACTTGCCTTGCTCTCTGGTCACGCTACCGAGGAATACGCCCCATGGTCTTTGGCAGGACTGGACGATCCCGCCAGTGTGAATGGCGGGAATGGTTGTCTCTGCTCCAACACCTGATTTTGTTCTCCACCAGAGTATGTAGACAATTCTCAAAGAACAAAGAACAATACAGCACAGGAACAGTCCCTTCGGCCCTCCAAGTCTGCGCAGATCAATTGTCCTATCTAGACCAACCGTCTGCATGCTTCTATACCCCGTCTGTTCATGCGCCTATCCAGATAAGTATTTAAGGTCGCCAACGTATCTGCCTCAACCACCTCACTTAGCAGCGCATTCCAGGCCACCATCACCCTCTGTGTAAAAAACTTCCCTCCGCACATCTCCACTGAACATTTCCCCCCTCACTTTGAACTTGTGCCCCCTTGTAATCATAATTTCCGCCCTGGTAAAAAGCCTCCAACGGTTCACCCTATCTATACCCCTAATAATTTTACAAACATCTATCAAATCACCCCTCAGCCTCCGTCTCTCTAGGGAGAACAATTCCAGTTTATTCAATCTCTCCTCATAGCTAATACCCTCCATGCCAGGCAATATCCTGGTAAACCTTTTCTGTACCCTCTCCAAAGCCTCCACATCCTTCTGGTAGTGCGGTGACCAGAATTGGGCACATTATTCCAAATGTGGCCTAACCAACGTTCCATATAATTGTGACATAATTTTCAAGCTTTTATACTCTATATCACGTCCTATGAAGGCAAGCATGTCATATGCTTTCTTTACCAGCATTTCCACCTGGTCTGCCACTTTTAAGGAACTGTAGACCTGTACGCCCAGATCTCTCTATGCCAATATACTCCTGATGGTTTTGCCATTTATTTTCTAGCTTCCTCAATAGAACACAAACTGATGTAGCCAACATCGTCACCTGATGTACAAGGGACACCTCAAAATCTTGCCTGCCTGTGACTGTGAAAACATTGACCAAACCTGGGAAACATCAGAACATCTTGCACTCACCACACCTCAGGGGCTGGTTTAGCACAGTGAGGTAAACAGCTGGCTTGTAATGCAAAACAAGGCAGCAGTGCGGGTTCAATTCCCGTACCCACCTCCCCGAACAGGTGCCGGAATGCGGCGTCTAGTGGCTTTTCACAGTAACTGCATAAGGTGGGAACAGAAACTGTCAGGAAAGGCACAAATGAGAAGTGGAGCTTGTTCAAGGAACAAATACTGCATGTCCTTGATAGGTATGTCCCTGTCAGGCAGGGAGGAAATGGTGATGTGAGGGAACCATGGTTCACAAAAGACGTTGCATGTCTCAGCAAGAGGAAAAAGGAAGCGTATGTAAGGATGAGAAAACAAGGTTCAGTTGGGTCGCTTCAGGGTTGCAAGGTAGCAAGGAAAGAGCTAAAAAAAAGGGCTTTGGAGAGCTAGGAGAGGGAAAGAGAAGTCCTTGGCGGGTCGGATCAAGGAAAACCCCAAGGCTTTTTACTCTTATGTGAGAAATGAAAGAATTACCAGGGTGAGGTTAGGGCTGGTCAAGGACAGTAGTGGGAACTTGTGCATGGAGTCAGAAGAAATAGGAGAGGCGTTGAATGGATACTTTTCGTCAGTGTTCACCAAGGAAAGGGGCCATGTTTTTGAGGATGAGAGTGTGATACAGGCAGGTAGGCTGGAGGAGATAGATGTTCTGAGGAAGGATGTATTAGCAATTTTGAAAAACCTTAGGGTCGACAAGTCCCCTGGGCCAGATGGGATATATCCAAGGATTCTTTGGGAGGCAAGAGATGAGATTGCAGAGCCTTTGGCTTTGATCTTTGGGTCCTCACTGAGCACGGGAATAGTGCCAGAGGACTGGAGTGTGGCGAATGTTGTTCCTCTGTTCAAGAAAGGGAATAGGAATGACCCTGGTAATTATAGGCCCGTTAGTCTTACTTCGGTGGTCAGTAAGTTAATGGAAAAGGTCCTGAAGGATAGGATTTATGACCATTTGGAAAGATGCAGCTTAATCCTGGATAGTCAACACGGATTCATGAAGGGTAAGTCTTGCCTCACAAATTTGATTGAATTCTTTGAGGAGGTAACTAAGTGTGTAGATGAAGGTAGAGCAGTTGATGTCGTATACATGGATTTTAGTAAGGCTTTTGTTAAGGTTCCCCATGGTCGGCTTATGAAGAAAGTAAGGAGGTGTGGGATAGAGGGAAATTTGGCCAATTGGATAAGTAACTGGCTATCACATAGAAGACAGAGGGTGGTGGTGGGTGGAAAATTTTCAGACTGGAGACCAGTTACCAGCGATGTACCACAGGGATCAGTGCTGGGTCCTCTGCCATTTGTGATTTTTATCAATGACTTGGAGGAGGGGACTGAAGAGTGGGTCAGTAAATTTGCAGATGACACCAAGATTGGTGGAGTAGTGGATGAGGTGGAGGGCTGTTGTAGGTTGCAAAGAGACATTGATAGGATGCAGAGCTGGGCCGAAAAATGGCAGATAGAATTTAACCCTGATAAGTGCGAGGTGATTCATTTTGGTGGAAAAAATTTGAATGCGGACTACAGGGTCAACGGCAGGGTTCTGAGGAATGTGGGGGAATAGAGAGATCTTGGGGTTCATGTCCATAGATCTCTGAAGGTTGCCACTCAAGTGGATAGAGCCATGAAGAAGGCCTATAACAGGGGGCTTGAGTTTAAGAGCCGCGGGGTTATGCTGCAACTGTACATGACCCTGGTGAGACCACATTTGGAGTATTGTGTGCAGTTCTGGTCACCTCATTACAGGAAGAATGTGGAAGCATTGGAATGGGTGCAAAGGAGATTGACCAGGATGCTTGCTGGTTTGCAGGATATGTCTTCTGAAATGAAATGCAAATGAAAATCGCTTATTGTCATGAATAGGCTTCAAAGAAGTTACTGTGAAAAGCCCCTAGTTTGACTTCCGGTAGCGGCAATGACCAGCTGAGCCGCACGTTCGGAGGCTCCCGAGAAAACCGGACTTCGGGGCTTTTTTAAAGGCCCCCAACGGAGCTTGAGAGGCAAATCCCGACGGGGGAAGAGGCCAGGAGTCGCCCCAGAGGTCCCATGGTGCAGACCAGGAGTGGAGCAGGGAGAGAATCGGGAGGAAAAACTCTTGGAAAAAATCGGGACCCAAAGGACAAAATGGCGGCCGGCGAAAGTTTTGAAGAACTGAAGAAGTGGGTCCAGGAGCAGCAGACGAATCTGCTGCGCTGCTTCCAGGATCTGAAAGTGGAGCTGCTGGAGTCCATCAAGGTAACCAACAGGGAACTGATGGAGACCCAGACGGCCCAGGGGGCTGCGATCCGGGAGCTGCAGCAGCAGGCCGCCGAGAGGGAGGACGAGGTCGTGGCCGTGGTGGGGAAGGTGGAGGTGCACGAGGCGCTCCATAAAAGATGGCAGGAGCGGTTCGAGGAGTTGGACAACCGGTCGAGGAGGAAGAATTTACGGATCCTGGGCCTCACGGAGGGGCTGGAGGGGTCGGACCTAGCGGCCTATGTGGTGATGATGCTGAACACGCTGATGGGGGCTGGGTCCTTCCAGGGGCCCCTGGAGTTGGAGGAGGCCCACAGAATTCTGGCTAGGAGGCCCATGCCGAACGAGCCACCGCGGGCGGTGTTGGTGAGGTTCCACCGGTTCGTGGATCGTGAGTGTGTGCTCCGGTGGGCCAAGAAGGAGCGGAGCAGCAAATGGGAGAACACGGAGGTGCGGATCTTCCAGGACTGGAGTGCGGAGGTGGCGAGGCGGAGGGCCGGGTTTAACCGGACGAAGGCGGTGCTCCACAGACGGAGCGTGAAGTTTGGCATGTTGCAGCCGGCGCGTCTGTGGGTCACCTACAAGGATCGGCACCACTATTTTGAGTCCCCGGAGGAGGCGTGGGCCTTCGTGCAAGCCGAGAAACTGGACACAAACTGAGGGTCCCCCGGATGGGGGATGCTGTAGAATACTGTATTTATTTATACTGTATGTGTATTTGCAGGGTTTAGGGTATGATGTGGGGTGGCCGTAGGGTGGGTGGGGTGATGCCGTACGGCTGTTTTCTTTATGGGTTTTCCAGCAGGAGTTGGGTGGACGGGTTTGGACTGAGGGGTAAACGGGGTGTTTGGGGAGCTGGTGGGGGGGACTGACAATGGGAGTGGCCCTGGAGGAGGCGGGGCCCGGCAGGGCAAAAGCGCGGGCTTTCTGCGGGGTCCCCGTGCTGGGAGAGGGAGGGGGCGGGGTTTTCTTTTCCCACGCTGGAGCGGTTGATGGGCACTATGGAGGAGGGGCAGTCCCACGTTGGGAGGAGCCGAAAGTAGGGCGGGAGCCGCCGGGGTCAGCAGAAGATAGCTGGCTCACGGGAGTGCTGTAGAGGGGGGGGCGTGGCTAGGAGGGGTCCTAGCCGGGGAGCGGGGTGGGGGGGGGTTACCGGGTTGCTGCTGAAATGGTCAGGAAGGAGCTGGAGGACGCAGGGGGTGCTGGAGGGGGGGGGGGAGGTGCCGCCGTGGGAAATGGGCAGAGCATGGGACGCTGGCCGGGGGTGGGCAAGGGATGGGGTATGGCTAATCGGCAGGGGAAGGGGGCAGGGAGCCCTCAGATCAGGCTGATAACCTGGCATGTGAGGGGGCTGAATGGGCCGGTCAAAAGGGCCCGAGTAGTTGCGCACCTGAAGGGACTGAAGGTGGATGTGGCCATGCTCCAGGAGACACACATGAGAGTGGTGGACCAGGTCCGGCTGAGAAAGGGGTGGGTGGGCCAGGTATTCCACTCAGGGCTGGACGAGAAGAGTAAGGGGGGTGGCGATCCTGGTGGAGAAGAAGGTGTCGTTTGAGGCGTTGAAGGTGGTGGCTGACAGTGGCGGGAGGTACGTGATGGTGAGTGGCAAGCTGCAGGGGGAGCGGGTGGTGTTGGTGAATGTTTATGCCCCAAATTGGGACGATGCGGCGTATGCTGGGCCGCATTCCGGACCTGGAGGTGGGGGGCCTGATCATGGGGGGAGACTTTAACACTATACTGGATCCCCCATTGGATCGATCCACGTCCCGGAGCTGAGGGGATTTATGAACCAGATGGGGGGGGGGTGGACCCTTGGAGGTTTGTGAGGCCAAGGGCCAGGGAATACTCGTTTTTCTCCCATGTACATAAGGATTGACTTTTTTGTCCTGAGCAGGGGGCTGGTGTCGAGGGTGGAGGAAGTGGAATACTCCGCTATTGCCATTTCGGATCATGCCCCGCACTGGATGGACCTCGGGCTGGGGGAGGAGAGGGACCAACGTCCGCTCTGGCGCATGGAGGTGGGGCTGCTGGCAGAGGAGGAGGTGGCCGGGAGGGTCCGGGGGTGTATTGAGAGATACCTCGAGGCCAATGATAACGGGGAGGTTCGGGTGGGGACGGTCTGGGAGGCATTGAAGGCGGTGATTAGAGGGGAATTGATCTCCATTCGAACCCATAGGGAGAGGGGGGAGCAGAGGGAGAGGGAGAGACTGATAGGGGAGATGGTGCAGGTGGATAGGAGATATGCGGAGGACCCAGAGGAGGGATTGCTGGGGGAGAGGCGTAGCCTTCAGGCCAGATTTGACCTACTGACGACCAGAAAGGCGGAAGCCCAGTGGAGGAAAGCACAGGGGGCGGTGTATGAACACGGGGAGAAGGCGAGCAGGATGCTGGCGCACCAGCTCCAGAAGCGAGACGCGGCCAGGGAGATTGGGGGAGTGAGGGATAGCGCCGGGAAGGTGGTGCGGAGGGGGGTAGAGGTCTGAGCCCCCGGTGGAGGAGGGTGGAATGGGGCGCTTCTTGGACAGGTTGCGTTTCCCGAGGGTGGAAGAGGAGCGGGTGGAGGGACTAGGGGCGCTGATCGAGTTGGAGGAGGTTGTCAAAGGGATAGGGAGCATGCAGTCGGGAAGGCGCCGGGGCCGGATGGGTTTCCGGCGGAATTCTATAAAAAGTATTTGGACCTGTTGGGCCCCCTGTTGGTCCGGACCTTTAACGAGGCATGGGAGGGGGGGGCTTTGCCCCCAACTATGTCGCGGGCACTGATTTCCTTGATCCTGAAGCGGGACAAGGACCCTCTGCAGTGTGGATCATATAGGCCGATTTCGCTGCTGAACGCCGATGCTAAGCTGCTGGCAAAGATCCTGGCCACTAGAATAGAGGATTGTGTGCCGGGGGTCATACATGAGGACCAGACGGGGTTTGTGAAGGGAAGGCAGCTGAACACAAATGTGCGAAGACTCCTCAATGTCATTATGATGTCGGCGGTGGAAGGGGAGGCGGAGATAGTGGTGGCGTTGGACGCGGAGAAGGCCTTCGATAGGGGGAGTGGGAGTACTTGTGGGAGGTGTTGGAGAGGTTTGGGTTTGGGGAGGGGTTTATTCGGTGGGTGAGGCTGCTCTACGAGGCCCCGATGGCAAGTGTAGCCACGAATAGGAGGTCGGAGTACTTTAGGCTGCATCGGGGGACGAGACAGGGGTGCCCCCTGTCCCCCTTGCTCTTCGCGCTGGCAATTGAGCCCCTGGCCATGGCATTGAGGGAGTCAGGGAACTGGAGGGGCATGGTGCGGGGGGGGAGGAGCATCGAGTGTCACTGTACGCGGACGACCTGCTGCTGTATGTGGCGGACGCGGTGGGGGCAGAGGTGATGAGGATCCTTGGGGAATTCGGGGGTTTCTCGCGGTATAAGCTGAACCTGGGCAAGAGCGAGTTGTTCGTGGTGCACCCGGGGGATCAGGAGGAGGGGATTGGTAGGCTCCTACTGAAGCAGGCAGGGAAGAGCTTCAGGTACCTAGGGGTCCAGGTGGCTGGGAGTTGGGGGGCCCTGCACAAGCTCAACCTCACAAGGTTGGTGGAGCAGATGGAGGAGGAGTTTAAGAGGTGGGATATGTTACCGCTGTCACTGGCGGGGAGGGTGCAGTCCGTCAAGATGACGGTGCTCCCGAGGTTTTTGTTCTTGTTCCAGTGCCTCCCCATCTTTATCCCAAAGGCCTTTTTCAGGAGGGTCAACAGCAGTATCACGGGATTTGTGTAGGCGCATGGGACTCCAAGGGTTCGAAGAGTGTTCCTGGAACGAGGCAGGGATAGGGGAGGGCTGGCGTTGCCCAACCTCTGTGGATACTACTGGGCGGCCAAAGCAGCGATGGTGCGTAAGTGGGTAATGGGCGAGGAGGGGGCAGCGTGGAAGAGGATGGAGGTGGCGTCTTGTGTGGGCACGAGCCTGGAAGTGCTAGTAACGGCGCCGTTGCCGCTCCCTACAACGAGGTATACCACGAGCCCGGTGGTGGCGGCTACCCTCAAAATTTGGGGGCAATGGAGACGGCACAGAGGAGAAATGGGGGGCTCGATGGAGGCCCCGATACGGGGGAACCATCGGTTTGTCCCAGGGAGCATTGATGGCGGATTCCGGGGCTGGCACAGGGTAGGGGTTAGGAGGTTGAGGGACCTGTTTGTGGAGGGGAGGTTCGCGAGCTTGGGGGAGATAGAGAGGAAGTTTGGGCTCCCCCCGGGGAACATGTTTAGGTACATCCAGGTGAGGGCGTTTGCCAGGCAGCAGGTGGAGGGGTTCCCCTTGCTGCCTCCATGGGGGGTGCGGGATAGGGTGCTCTCGGGGGTGTGGGTCGGAGGAGGGAGGATCTCGGACATATACCGGGTGATGCAGGAGGTAGACGAGGCCTCGGTGGAGGAACTGAAGGGTAAATGGGAAGAGGAGCAGGGTGAGGAGATTGAGGAGGGGACATGAGCGGATGCCCTGGAGAGAGTGAATTCCTCCTCTTCCTGTGCGAGGCTTAGCCTCATACAGTTCAAGGTGCTGCATAGGGCCCACATGACTGGGACAAGGATGAGTAGGTTTTTCGGGGGCGAGGACAGGTGTGCTGGGTGCTCAGGGAGCCCAGCGAACCATGCCCATATGTTTTGGGCGTGCTCAGCGTTGGGGGATTTTTGGAAGGGGGTAGCAAAGACGGTGTCGAGGGTGGTGGGATCCAGGGTCGAGCCAGGCTGGGGACTTGCAATTTTTGGGGTGGCAGTGGAGCCGGGAGTGCAGGAGGCGATAGAGGCCGGGGTCCTGGCCTTTGCGTCCCTAGTAGCCCGGCGGAGGATCTTGCTCCAGTGGAAGGATGCGAGGCCCCCAAGCGTGGAGGCCTGGATCTCGGATATGGCAGGGTTCATTAAATTAGAGAGGGTGAAATTTGCCCTGAGGGGATCAGTACAGGGGTTTTTCAGGCGGTGGCAGCCCTTTCTGGACTTCCTGGCGGAACGGTAGGGAAATAGGCCAACAGCAGCAGCAACCCGGGGGGGTGGGGGGGTAAGGATGGGGGGGAGGGAGAACTGTACACATGGGTTTGTGGAGGGTGCTATCTCTCTCCCTTGTTTTTTTTCTTTTTTTTTCTCTTTTCTCTGTCTTTTGGTTTCTGTTTTTTTTCCCTTTTGTTTGAAGTTGCTCTTGCAGCTGGGGGGCATTGTTTACGGGGTGTTACCGCGGGTGTACGTTAATAGAGTTATGATGTTTATATTTTGTATTTTGTAAAAACTTCAATAAAAATTATTTATAAAAAGAAAAGCCCCTAGTCGCCACATTCCGGCGCCTGTCCGGGGAGGCTGGTACGGGAATCGAACCGTGCTGCTGGCCTGCTTTAAATGCCAGCGATTAGCCTTGTGAGCTAAACTAGGAAAGGTTGAGGGAGCTAGGGCTTTTCTCTTTGGAGCGAAGGAGTACGAGAGGCGACTTAATAGAGGTTTATAAGATGATGAGGGGGATAGATAGAGTGGACATTCAGAGACTATTTCCTCGGGTGGATGTAGCTGTTACAAGGGGGCATAACTATAAGGTTCAGGGTGGGAGATACAGGAGGGATGTCCGAGGTGGGTTCTTTACTCAGAGAGTGGTTAGGATGTGGAATGGACTGCCTGCTGTGATAGTGGAGTCGGACACTTTCAGAACTTTCAAGCAGTTATTGGTTATGCACATGGAGCACACCAGAATGACAGGGAGTGGGATAGCTTGATCTTGTTCGGACAATGCTCGGCACAATATTGAGGGCCGAAGGGCCTGTTCTGTGCTGTACTGTTCTATGTTCATTGAAGCCTACTTGTGACAATAAGCGATTATTATTATTAACTTTCAGGGTGATATCCTGGAATTATACTTACTCTCCAGGAGGACATTGAATTGTTAGGAAACCTGACATGAAAACTATGATGACAACTTTTTCTTCTCAACCCAAATGACAGAAGAAAACGAAGAAGCTCTCTGGATGCCATCGCCAAACTTGGCTCTTGAATTTCTGGTGAGGTTTCTCAATTCTTTTACCAAGTAGATGATTGGAGAAACCCCACAGTAATCCTACATTTGACAACTTTGGAAATATTAAAACTTGCTATTTCTGTGTTGTTGGTCTCCAGTAATCAAGCCTCTCCCTTTCTGTTTAACCTTTCCAGTAATACAATCTCATTGCATGTTCAATTGGCTGAGCCCTAACCTCTGAAATTTCTTCCAAACCGGCTTCATCTCTTTAGCTCTCTCTCTTCTAAATCACATCTTAATCCAAGCTTTGGCTACTTTTCCTATTCTACCCCCGTCTACATCCTGTGTCAAACCGGAGGGCCATGAACTGTGAATTATCTCCCATAATTAACTGCTCTGTACTCTTGTTCTGATTCATTAAACCTTTTTCTTTTGATTCAACCTATTCAGCTTGGTGTAGATTTCTTTATGGACCTTATAATACCAATCTTTATCACATCAACAAACTTAGCAGCTGGCTGCCTCCATTTCTGATGAGCACCCTGGGGCCACAACTAGATGTAAAGGTAGAACTAGGAAAGCAAAGCACGTTGAGGGTCACTAAGGGCACTGGGGGAGGGGTTGGGGGGGGGGAGGGGTTGGGGGGGGGGGGGGAAGGGGGTGAGGGTAGGGGCGAGGGGGGAAGGGTGTGGCACCATCGGGAGAGTGGGGAATTGTTCCACACAATTGCACAACCATTATGCCACCTCTGTCACTTCCTTCCGCAATGTGCGGTGATCCCCGATCCCTTGGTCCATCCCCCCGTGACACTCACCCGTCCTCCCTTGGGTGTTTGGATGATGGCTGTTGTGTGTGTCTCCCACAGTGTCCAAGTATTAAGGTATGATTGGGATGCTGAGCAATAACTCCCACATGCTACATGGCCTGCCCACTCCACGGAAATTCACTTGGGTTGTGTGAATTGCTCAATTAAGCAGGATTCCAATTCATTGGGCAGCACGGTAGCATGGTGGTCAGCATAAATGCTTCACAGCTCCAGGGTCCCAGGTTCGATTCCCGGCTGGGTCACTGCCTGTGTGGAGTCTGCACGTCCTCCCAGTGTGTGCGTGGGTTTCCTCCGGGTGCTCAGGTTTCCTCCCACAGTCCAAAGATGTGCAGGTTAGGTGGATTGGCCATGATAAATTGCCCTTAGTGTCCTAAAAAATAAGGTTAATGGGGGGGGGTTGTTGGGTTAAGGGTATGGGGTAGATACATGGGTTTGAGTAGGGTGATCATTGCTCGGCACAACATCGAGGGCTGAAGGGCCTGTTCTGTGCTGTACTGTTCTATGTTCTATGTTCTATGTTCTATTATTAGCAACAGCCTTCACCCGCACGGCCAGAGGGGGTTATGGGTGGTTGGTGGGCAGATGGCAGGGGCAAGGGTTGCCCCTGGAATGGGTACACATGATCCAGGGGTTGGCATGCTGGTGGCCGCCTGGTTACCTACCCAGCGCCTCCCCCCACCCTCCCATGGCGGATTACACCTGCAGAGGGTCTCTACCCCCCGCTAGGTGTCCCCACCCCCCACCTGTAGTGATCTGAATATATGTGTGTATACAAAGGGTTAACATACAGAGGTAACAGCTAGGGAACCACAAGATGGCAGCACCAGATATGGGTATAAAAGATAAACTCAAGGAGAGTTCCCGCCTTTTCGTGTTTGGAGTGACTATTGAACAGAGTTAGAAAGAGACAGCTAAGTGTGCAGGTGCAGTTAATCATCGTTAATATATATTTAATCTTGTTAATCAAATCTACAGTTTAGTTATTGAAGAGAGAACAAACTCATAGTTAAATTGTTATCGTTACCCAATAAACAATATTTGCTTTATCTGAAGACTTTGAGTGTTACTGAACATCACACATGTGACCATCTTGGCAGAAAGCAAATGAGGTTCAAGATATTACACAATGTAATATAACACCACCGAGCACTGGGATGGCAAGCCCAGCGCTCCCGGGCTCGTTGCCTGTGACCAAAGGTGGCTACTCACCTCCTCGGCTCCCCACAGAAACCCTTCCGCCAGGTTCACCTTTTTAAAAAGGAGTACTAATCGGCGCCAGCGTGATCACTTGCCGGGGAAGCCACTGAATCATGGGAGCCCGTTGTTTATGGGATCGCTCCCATTAATTGTATGGAAATGGGACTTAAGTGGTGATAATTGGTTTCTCACCACACTATGGCGAGACCCCGATTTTGCCTCTGGGAACAGGCATTGCAAACTGTTTGACGCCTGGCGCGGTTCTCGTTTACAGACTCTCCTGCTATTCACCGGCCGCAATTCGCTCTAAGGAGAGTGCAACAAGGCCGAAGAATCGCGCCCTAAGAACCGAGACAAACTTATGGCATGATTTTCCCATTTGCAGACTAACTGCTCCCGCCAACAGGAAACACAAAGTGATTCCCACTGGTGCTAGCAGCGACACTGATGTGCCATTCCATCACACTTTGAATTTTTAAAATGAGAATGGGGCCTTTCATGCCATTCCATGACACAGAGTAAATTCTTTAAAGAGGATCAGGGTTTTTGGAGGACCTGAGAGGGGCGGGGTCTACTCTCTGACATGTCCTCAGTGTTTGGGGTACCACTTGTAAAGTGTACATCCTACACTTGATTGCAGGGTGCCAAGGGGGGATCTTTCATTTGAGGTGGGAGTCGCAGGAGCTTGTGCTCTGCTGGGGCTCAAGTAGGGGTCTTTCCTCGGATGGGGTAATTTTGCTGGTCTTCCCATCTGCAACCTTCAAACCCTTTATACTGGCTGTCAGCATGTCAAGTTCAAAGATCTGTGAGATGAAGGTAAAAGTATTCACTTCCATGTGGTGAAAACCTTTGAAGTAATTTTTGCACTGTCAACTTCATTGCCCTTTATCTTTGTCAAGCCTGTGCGAATACCTAGAAGATTAACATGAAATGAAATGAAAATCGCTTATTGTTACAAGTAGGCTTCAAATGAAGTTACTGCGAAAAGCCCCTAGTCGTCACATTCCGGCACCTGTTTGGGGAGGCCGGTATGGGAATTGAACCGTGCTGCTGGCCTGCTTTAAAAGCCAGCTATTTAGCCCAATGTGCTAACCCAGCACCTATCTAAAAAAGCTTTGAACTGCATTGTTTACATTCAATTTTACAGACCATTGCTTTTAAGACCATTAGACCATAAGATATAGAAGCAGAATTAGGCCACTTGGTGCATCGAGTCTGCTCCGCCATTGAATCATGGCTGAGATTTTTCTCATCCCCATCCTCCTGTC
Source organism: Scyliorhinus canicula (assembly GCF_902713615.1). Lineage (NCBI taxonomy): Eukaryota > Metazoa > Chordata > Chondrichthyes > Carcharhiniformes > Scyliorhinidae > Scyliorhinus > Scyliorhinus canicula. The sequence goes on along the minus strand of NC_052151.1, from coordinate 9,156,797 downwards.
TTCTCTCTATAACCCCTGATCCCCTTATTAATCAAGACTTTAGGCTTTCAAAGCTTTAATAGTTTCATTGAGAGAGTTGGTGCATGGATGGTTCAATGGAGATAAATGATGTACTCTCAGGTTGTGGCTGATGACGCCAATGTTGAGGCCACAGACCGCAGCGGAGGCGAGGTAGAATGAGGGTCACAGCCAATGTGTGATTGAATGGTTCTTTAGCCTGTTAAAGATGTGGGGTTGCTGCCTCAGCAGGTGTGGTGGGGCCTTCCAGAACAGTCCCCAGAGGGTTTCACATATTATCATGGTTTGCTGTTCCTGACACAACCTGGCTCTGGAGAGGGGTGATGACCTTCCTCAGGACAAATTCAAGCAGTGAATAACTTTCTCCTCATCATATACAAACATAGAAACATAGAAAATTGGAGCAGGAGGAGCTAATTTGAGCCTGCTTCATGACTCATTGTTATCATGGCTCATCATCCAATTCAATAGCCTAATCCCTCTTTCCCCCCTTACCCTTTGATCCACTCACCCGAAGTGCTATACACAACTGCTTCTTGAAACCAATAGGACGGAATTCTCCATCGGCTGTGCCGAAACCAGGAAAGGCGATTAGGTGGAGAATCGGTCATGAAGCCAAAATCGTGATGGGCCTGACCCGATATTCTCTGGGTCACCCGTTGGTGGGGCAGCACATGGCCCATCCAAGGGCAATGCCCAGGGTAGCACATGCAGGATGGAACCGGGCGGGGGCTGCAGAGCAAACCGCTGGCATGAAGAGTGAGGCCTCCCCTCCTACCCCATTGCCTGGATCAGGGAGACATCACTCTTCCCCATGTTTAACTTGTACCCGGAAAACTGGCCCAATTCCTCTAAAATGTTAATGATCCCCACCCGATTACTCCCAAAGGATCCGAAATGTAAAGCAGCAGATCACCTGCGTATAGCGAAACTCTATGCTCCACCCACCATTGCGCAGTATCCCTTTCCAACTCCTTGACACTCTAAGTGCCATTGCCGATGGCTCTATAGTCAAGGCGAAAAGCAACGGGGTCAGGGCATCCCTGTCCCTCGATGCAATCCAAAATACCCCAAACTTACCCGATTAGTCCTAACACTCGCTACCGGCACCTTATATAACAACCGGACCCAATCCAAACTCCTGCCAAAACCCGAACCGTCCATTACTTCCCACAGATATTCCCATTCTTCACGATCAAAGGCATTCTCCACGTCCATAGCAACCGGCATTTCCATCTCCAACATAATCATAGTCAATAAGTGCCTAATGTTTGCTGACAGATGCCTCCCCTTTACAAACCCCGTCTGGCCCTCCCCTATTACCCTCGGCATGCAGTCCTCAATCATCTGGGCCAAGATCTTTGCCAACAGCTTGGCGTCCACATTTAGCAGCGAGATTGGGGGTAGAACCTACACTGTACAAGATCTTTATCCTTCTTTCGTATTAGGAATATGGATGCCTGCAATTTTATTTTTTATAAATTTAGAGTACCCAATTATTTTTTCCAATTAAGGGGCAATTTAGCATGGCCAATCCACCTAATTTGCACATCTTTGGGTTGTGGGATTAAAACCACGCAGGCACGGGGAGAACGTGTAAACTCCACAGGGACAGTGATCCAGGGCCGGGATTCGAATCCGGGTCCTCAGCGCTGCAGGCAGCAATGATAACCACTGTGCCACCGTGCTGCCCAATGGATGCCTGCAATAATGTAGGGGCGGGGTGTTCCCCCTTTTCACTCGCCTCATTGTATGCTCTTAACAGCAGAGGCCCCAGATCTTCCAAAAACCTTTAATTAAATTCCGCTGGGAACCCATCCGGGCCCTGGGCCTTCCCTGCCTGCGTCGCCCACATTCCCTCCATCACCTCCACCAGTCCAATTGGTAACTCCAACCCCTCTACCAAATCCTCCACCACTTAAAGGAATTCAAACGCATCCAGAAATCACTGCATTCCCTCTCCCACCGCCAGGGGCTCCGATTCATATAGCCTCTTATAAACTTCCTCAAACATCCCATTCATCCCCCACCACATCCAAAAGTGCCCTTCCCCTCCCATCCTTCACCTTTCTGATCTCCCTCGCCGCCTCCTGCTTCCTGAGTTGGTGAGCCAGTGTCCTGTTGGCCTTCTCCCCATATTCATACACTGCCTCCCTGGCCCTCCATAACTGCCCCACTGCCTTCCCCATGGATACCAACTCAAACACCATCTGGAGCTTCTGCTGCTCCTTCAACAAACCTGTCTCCGGGGCCTCCCATCCAGTGGCAGGATCTCCTCCACCAGTCTACACATCTCTGCCCACTCCATCCTATCCTTATGCGCCCAGATAGACATAAACCTCCCCCTGCCTGAAGCGCCTCCCATAGCGTGGCGACTGTATCCTCACCATGTCATTCTGCATCACATACCTCCGAATGGCAGCCCTCACCTGCTTCACATATCCTCGCTTGCTCACAACCCCACGTCTAATCTCCAATGAGAGTTCGGAGCTCCGCCTCCCGGTCCACTTGCAAGTCCACCCAGTGGGTATGTGGCCACAATCGCTGAATACCCCAAGTCCACCACCCCCGGCAGCAGAACCTTGTCAACCACAAAGTAATTGATGGGTGAGTACACCCTGTGGACGTGGGAGAAGTATGGAAATTCCTTCACCATCGGATCCACCTCTCCATGCACTCGATGAACCCCTTTAGCTCCTTCGCCACCACCGGCACCCTCCCCAATAATTGACTCGGCCGAATCAATCCCAGCTTGATAACCATATTAAAACCTCCCCCCAATAATCATCCAGTGCGAGTCCAGGTCCGGGATCTTCCCCAACACTGGCCTCATGAATTTAACATTGTTCCAATTTGGGACATACAAGCTCACCAGAACCGCTGGCAGCCCTTCCAATTTCCCGCTCACCATCATGAACTTCCCCCCCCCCACCCCCCCGATCCATCACTATATTCCCCACCTCAAAAGCTACCCGCTTATTTACTAGCACCGTCACTCGCCGTGTCCTCATATCCAATCCCAAATGAAAAACCTGTCCAACCCACCCCTCCCTTAGCCTCGTCTGGTCCCAATCTTCAAATGCGTTTCCTGTAGAAATTCCACATCCGCCTTTAAGCTCCTCAGGTTGGGGAACTGGCGTGACCATTAGCCTGGCCCATTCAGCCCTTTCACATTCCATGTTACCAGCCTGGTCGGGGGGGGGGGGGGGGACCCCCACTCCCCACCCCCTCTCCCCACTCCCCCCCCCTCCCTGATGATCAACCATAATCCTTCTTGGGCCAGCTCCCGGCCCACGTCCCGTAACCTGCCAAGCCTGCCCTCAGATGGCCACTGTCACCAACTCCCTCCCCATTACACATCAACAGCCCCATCTGAATCAAAGCTCCCCCTCTCCCCTGAACAAAACAGCAATCCCATCCCGCTCGAAAGCACTAACCACCGATCGCCCCCCACTGCACTCACATGAACTAGCTCGCCCAATTGGCCTGGCAGACCCCGCCCATGGTGCCAAGCATCCTACCCCCCCTCCCCAATTAATTTCCCTCACCCCACTGCTCGCACTCCACCATAGTGCAAAAAACAATAACAATGAACAGGATAAAAAAAGATGCACTCACCCTTCATCGTCCTCCGGCCTCCCAGCAAAGAACCCCATAAAAACACTAAACAGCGCCTAAGAGAGGTTTCCCCCTGACCATCATCCAAGAAAGAACATAGAGCAATGCAACAAAAAGAGGAGCAGGGAGAACCAATACCACCTCACATTGCCTCCAATGTTCAGTGTCCTCCCTCTCCTGCCAGTTCATTATCACTTAAAAGCTCTGTTGCCAACTCTGGTGCTTCAAAATAATACTCGCGGCCGTTGTGGGTCACCCAAAAGTGGGCCGAGTATCCCGAACGTCACCTCCTTGTTAAAGAGGGCAGCCTTAACCCGGTTGAATCCAGTTCTCCTCTTGGCCAATTCTGCGCCCAGGTCCTGATATACCCGGAGCTTGGTTCCTTCCCAAGTACATCTCCTCATCTGCCTGGCCCACCGCAGGATCTTCTCTTCATCCAAAAACTGGTATATCCTCACCTACATCGCCCTTGGCGGCTTGTTTGCCCGTGGCTTCCTCATCAGCGCCCTATGTGCCATGTCGACATCCAGAGGCTGGCTGAAGGCCCCCTCCCTCATTAGCTGCTCCAACACCTTGGCCAAATAAGTGCCTACGTCCGCTCCCTCGATGCCCTCTGGCACCCCCACTATTCTCAGATTCTACCTCTGGGAACAGTTCTCCAAATCCTTCACTTTCTCCTTGAGCCGCTTCTGGGTTTCCCTCAACATCCCATCTTCAGCCACCAATCAGGGAAGCTGCTCCTAGTGCTCCCCCACTGCCTCCTCCACCTTCTGAATTGCCTGGTTCTGGGTCTCCAGCCTCAGCTCCACACAGTCAGTCCCCACTTTCAGCAGGTCTACCACCTTCACCAGGTCCTCCTGAGCCTCCCTCCTCAATAGACTTAAGGCAGGTGGGATGACTGATGCCATATTCTCCAATTGTATCATGGCGGGAAGCTCAAGGTTGAGTGGCGAAAGTCAGTATTTGATACACTTTTGGCTTAAACAGAAGGAAACATATTTCAGAATTTCACCAAAATCCAGATTTTGGCCATTCCAATTTTATACCATTAAACAGATTGAAAGTGACAATATATTTATTGATTAGCAAAAGTCTTTTGCTAAGGTTGTGACTCACCATTTTTTCTTTCATGGCAGCGTCAAACTTTGCCTGTACCTTGTCCAGCTCAGCTTGTTTCTCATCCAGTTGGGCTTGTGCAGTTCCTAACTCCTTCATGGCCCGTTGAAGGCGGTTTTCTTGTATGGCCAAATTAGCCTAAAACAGGCATTTAAAAAGGAAAACCAATCATTTATAGTCTATCAAAAGACCTTTCCAGCAACATAAAATATCTTCTCAATGACTGCAACATCATGACATCCCGAAGAAATCTAGCCTCTAATTAGCCTCAGTGTTAAAGCACGGCTAATGGTAAATGTCGAATCCACCAAATCCTGAGGGGAAACTTGAAACAGCTGCCAAAATGGTTTTTGAAAGTTTTGTATTATGAGAAGATGTTCTGAAATCAGGAAATTGATGTCCCCGCCAATTGTGATTATTTTATTTTATCTGTTCCACTTGAGCTAAAACAACCCACTTCAAAACTACTTTTATTGCCTTGTGTAAATCCTTATTGAAGTTCTTCTGGGGTTATTAACATATCAAAACCACTTCTTTCTGCTGTTGCAGTGACTCTGGAGTCGATTCTTCCACCCTGCCCCAGCACACCATCGACAAGGGCGAGATGTGGGCAATGTAAAATTCCATTGACCTTAGGTGGGATTCTCCGGACTCCAGATTGTAACAATAATATCCCTGCCAGCCTGTTTTCCATTACGTGAGAAATATGACAGTAATATTACCAAAAAAAAATTAGAATTCCTTATTTTCCTGATAGTTGGGAAGATCCACTGTGGAACGGGAAAAAGGACAAGAATTTTGCCTGAGTTTCTTAAAAGCTCAGTGAGAATATTTAGCTTCTTACAAGTTTATTTTTTTCGACACCGTTCCTGAGCAGTTGGGAAATATGTTAATTTGAATGTGTTTAATGCAGAAATAGCTTTGAGTACCAAATCTTATTTCTCCACAAGGAAGTTATTTTTAAAGTTATTGACAGTGCTCAAGGATAGTTTATTGCACAATGCAAATAGACAGAAAAATGGATTTATATAGGACGTTATAACAGCTTAAGTAGACTAATTAAACCGTTGTTCAGTTAAATTTGGATTAACTAAGTGTGGTGAATGTGTAACCACTATAAATTCACACTGTACATTACCGTGTCCATGTGGGCTCCATCTGTGAGCCGTTGCGCGGCTCTGCCCACAGGGGGAGATGAGGAGCATGTACAGGGCTCCGCGCTTGGCTCCGCCCCCAGAGTGCTGCGGTCCTGCAAGTCCGCCCTCAGTTCAGCATAGTCGCAGGCAGGCTCAGTTGTAAGCCGATTAAAGCCACAGTTTACTTCAACTCGTGTCTCTGAATGAATTGATGGTCGCATCACTAAAGAAAGCCATTGTTAATTTGTTGAAGGAAAATAAACCTAAATCTTCCACTCAGGCCTGGAAATTTGAGTCCGCACTCACTAACCAGTGTATCAGCAGTGTGGGCAGAAAATCTCGCGAAAATCAGGAAATGCGATTTTAGCCAGAGATATCGCAAGGTTCACGTCCACAAAGGGTATGAATAAGCTTAAATATTATTAGCAGCCCGCCTGTCAAATGATTCCCCCTCACACAATATTCTTGTAAAGGTTTAGTCAGGCGTGAGGCAGTCAAGGGATCACTTCAGGGGCACAGAGGTAAGTATTGCCACTGGGGGGGGGGGGGGGGAGTAGAGGGACATGCTTAGACATTGCACTGCCCTGGCATTGCCTCATGGCACAGGTTGGCACTTCTAGGTTGGCACTGCCAGCTCAGCAATGTCAAACTTTTCCAGCGCCAGTGCCAGGGTGGACTGCAGTGGGAGACCCATGTGGGGGTGCTTTGATGTGTGGTAGGTGACGGGGAGAGCAGAGATCGAAGGGGATGAATGTTGGAGTGGGGAAGGGCTATATCAGCAATCAATTTTGAGGGTGGGGTGTCGTGAAGGGCAATGCCAGTAATGAATGTTCGGGGACGGGGTACGCCAGTGATGAACGTCAGAAGGGGAGGGGTATGTCAGCGATTAATATTAGCGGGGGAGGGGTATGTCAATGATTAATATTAGTGGGAGAGAGGTATGCCAGTGATGTCAGGGGCGAGTATGCCAGTGGTGTCGGGGGGAGGAGTATGCCAGTGGTGTCGGGGGGAGGAGTATTCCAGTAATGTCGGGGAGAGGGGTATGCCAGTGATGTCAGGGGGGGAGTATGCCAGTGATGTCGGAGGGAGTGGTGCCAGTGGTGTCGGGGAAGAGGAGTATTCCAGTGATGTCGGGGGGAGGAGTATGCCAGTGATGTCGGGGGGAGGGGTATGCCAGTGATACCGGGGGGGGGGGAGTATGCCAGTGATGTCGTGGGGAGGAGTATTGCAGCGATGCGGAGGGAGGAGTATGCCAGTGATGTCGGGGGGGAGGAGTATGCCAGTGATGTCAGGGGGGGAGGAGTATGCCAGTGATGTCAGGGGGGGAGGAGTATGCCAGTGATGTCGGGGGGGAGGAGTATGCCAGTGATGTCGGGGGGGAGGAGTATGCCAGTGATGTCGGGGGGAGGAGTATGCCAGTGATGTCGGGGGGGAGGAGTATGCCAGTGATGTCGGGGTGAGGAGTAAGCCAGTGATGTCGGGGGGAGGAGTATTGCAGCGATGCGGAGGGAGGAGTATGACAGCGTTGTCGGAGGGAGGAGTATTCCAGTGATGTCGGGGGGGAGGAGTATGCCAGTGATGTCAGGGGGGGAGTATTCCAGTGATGCCGGGGGTGGAGTATGCCAGTGATGTCGGGGGGGAGGAGTATGCCAGTGATGTCGGGGTGGGGGAGGAGTATGCCAGTGATGTCGGGGGGGAGGAGTATGCCAGTGATGTCAGGGGGGGAGGAGTATGCCAGTGATGTCAGGGGGGGAGGAGTATGCCAGTGATGTCGGGGGGGAGGAGTATGCCAGTGATGTCGGGGGGGAGGAGTATGCCAGTGATGTCGGGGGGAGGAGTATGCCAGTGATGTCGGGGGGGAGGAGTATGCCAGTGATGTCGGGGTGAGGAGTAAGCCAGTGATGTCGGGGGGAGGAGTATTGCAGCGATGCGGAGGGAGGAGTATGACAGCGTTGTCGGAGGGAGGAGTATTCCAGTGATGTCGGGGGGGAGGAGTATGCCAGTGATGTCAGGGGGGGAGTATTCCAGTGATGCCGGGGGTGGAGTATGCCAGTGATGTCGGGGGGGAGGAGTATGCCAGTGATGTCGGGGTGGGGGAGGAGTATGCCAGTGATGTCGGGGGGGAGGAGTATGCCAGTGATGTCGGGGAGAGGGGTATACCAGTGATGTCGGGGTGGGGGAGGAGTATTCCAGTGATGTCGGGGGGAGGAGTATGCCAGTGATGTCGGGGGGAGGAGTATGCCAGTGATGTCGGGGAGAGGGGTATACCAGTGATGTCGGGGTGGGGGAGGAGTATGCCAGTGATGTTGGGGTGGGGGAGGAGTATGCCAGTGATGTCGGGGGGAGGAGTATGCCAGTGATGCCGGGGAGAGGGATATGCCAGTGATGTCGGGGGGGATGAGTATGCCAGTGATGTCGGGGGGGAGGGGTATGCCAGTGTTGTCGGGGGGAGGAGTATTCCAGTGATGTTGGTTGTGAGGAGTATTCCAGTGATGTCGGGGGGAGGGATTTGCCAGCGATGTCGGGGAGGGGGGTATGCCAGTGATGTCGGGGAGAGGGGTTTGCCAGTGATGTCGGGGAGAGGGGTATGCCAGTGATGTCGGGGAGAGAAGTATTCCAGTGATGTCGGGGGGGAGGAGTATGCCAATGATGTCGGGGGGAGGGGTATGCCAGTGATGTCGGGGGAGTTGGGTTTGCCAGTGATGTCGGGGGGGAGGGGTATGCCAGTGATGTCGGGGGAGGGGTATGCCAGTGATGTCGGGGAGAGAAGTATTCCAGTGATGTCGGGGGGAGGGGTATGCCAGTGATGTCGGGGAGTTGGGTTTGCCAGTGATGTCGGTGGGAGGAGTATGCCAGTGATGTCGGGGGGAGGGGTATGCCAGTGATGTCGGTGGGGAGGAGTATGCCAGTGATGTCGGGGGGAGGAGTATTGCAGCGATGCGGAGGGAGGAGTATGCCAGTGATGTCGGGGGGAGCGGAATGCCAGTGATGTCGGTGGGGAGGAGTATTCCAGTGATGTCGGGGGGGGGAGTATGCCAGTGATGTCGGGGAGAGTGGTATGCCAGTGATGTCAGGGAGAGGGGTATGCCACTGGTGACAGGGGGGGGGGGGGTATGCCAGTGATGTCGGGGAGAGGGGTATGCCATTGATGTCAGGGGGGGGGAGTATGCCAGTGATGTCGGGGTGAGGAGTATTCCAGTGATGTCAGGGGGGGAGTATGCCAGTGATGTCGGGGGGAAGGAGTATGCCAGTGATGTCGGGGGGAGGGGTATGCCAGTGATGTCGGGGGGAGGGGTATGCCAGTGATGTCGGGGGGAGGAGTATGCCAGCGATGCGGAGGGAGGAGTATGACAGCGATGCGAAGGGAGGAGGGGTATGCCAGTGATGCCGGGGAGAGGGATATGCCAGTGATGTCGGGGGGGATGAGTATGCCAGTGATGTCGGGGGGGAGGGGTATGCCAGTGTTGTCGGGGGGAGGAGTATTCCAGTGATGTTGGTTGTGAGGAGTATTCCAGTGATGTCGGGGGGAGGGATTTGCCAGCGATGTCGGGGAGGGGGGTATGCCAGTGATGTCGGGGAGAGGGGTTTGCCAGTGATGTCGGGGAGAGGGGTATGCCAGTGATGTCGGGGAGAGAAGTATTCCAGTGATGTCGGGGGGGAGGAGTATGCCAATGATGTCGGGGGGAGGGGTATGCCAGTGATGTCGGGGAGTTGGGTTTGCCAGTGATGTCGGGGGGGAGGGGTATGCCAGTGATGTCGGGGGAGGGGTATGCCAGTGATGTCGGGGAGAGAAGTATTCCAGTGATGTCGGGGGGAGGGTATGCCAGTGATGTCGGGGAGTTGGGTTTGCCAGTGATGTCGGTGGGAGGAGTATGCCAGTGATGTCGGGGGGAGGGGTATGCCAGTGATGTCGGTGGGGAGGAGTATGCCAGTGATGTCGGGGGGAGGAGTATTGCAGCGATGCGGAGGGAGGAGTATGCCAGTGATGTCGGGGGGAGCGGAATGCCAGTGATGTCGGTGGGGAGGAGTATTCCAGTGATGTCGGGGGGGGAGTATGCCAGTGATGTCGGGGAGAGTGGTATGCCAGTGATGTCAGGGAGAGGGGTATGCCACTGGTGACAGGGGGGGGGGGTATGCCAGTGATGTCGGGGAGAGGGGTATGCCATTGATGTCAGGGGGGGGGAGTATGCCAGTGATGTCGGGGTGAGGAGTATTCCAGTGATGTCAGGGGGGGAGTATGCCAGTGATGTCGGGGGGAAGGAGTATGCCAGTGATGTCGGGGGGAGGGGTATGCCAGTGATGTCGGGGGGAGGGGTATGCCAGTGATGTCGGGGGGAGGAGTATGCCAGCGATGCGGAGGGAGGAGTATGACAGCGATGCGAAGGGAGGAGGGGTATGCCAGTGATGTCGGGGGGAGGGGTATGCCAGTGATGTCGGGGGGGAGGGGTATGCCAGTGATGCCGGGGGGAGGAGTATGCCAGCGATGCGGAGGGAGGAGTATGACAGCGATGCGAAGGGAGGAGTATTCCAGTGATGTCGAGGGGGAGGGGTATGCCAGTGATGTCGGGAGGAGGGGTATGCCAGTGATGTCGGGGGGGAGGGGTATGCCAGTGATGCCGGGGGGGGGTGGGAGTATGCCAGTGATGTCAGGGGGAGGAGTATGCCAGTGATGTCGGGGGGAGGAGTATGCCAGTGATTTCGGGGCGAGGGGTATGACAGCGTTGTCGGGGAGGGGGAGGAGTATGCCAGTCATGTCGTGGTGGGGAGGAGTATGCCAGTGATGTTGGGGTGGGGGAGGAGTATGCCAGTGATGTCGGGGGGAGGAGTATGCCAGTGATGTCGGGGGGAGGGGTATGCCAGTGATGTCAGGGAGAGGGGTATGCCACTGGTGACAGGGGGGGGGGGGTGGTATGCCAGTGATGTCGGGGAGAGGGGTATGCCATTGATGTCAGGGGGGGAGTATGCCAGTGATGTCGGGGTGAGGAGTATTCCAGTGATGTCGGGGGGAGGGGTATGCCAGTGATGCCGGGGGGAGGAGTATGCCAGTGATGTCGGGGGGAGGAGTATGCCAGTGATGTCGGGGGGGGGAGTATGCCAGTGATGTCGGGGGGGAGGAGTATGCCAGTGATGTCGGGGGAGGAGTATGCCAGTGATGCGGAGGGAGGAGTATGACAGCGTTGTCGGAGGGAGGAGTATTCCAGTGATGTCGGGGTGGGGGAGGAGTATGCCAGTGATGTCGGGGGGGAGGAGTATGCCAGTGATGTCGGGGGGGAGGAGTATGCCAGTGATGTTGGGGTGGGGGAGGAGTATGCCAGTGATGTCGGGGGGAGGGGTATGCCAGTGATGTCGGGGGGCAGAAGTATGCCAGTGATGTCGGGGAGAGAAGTATTCCAGTGATGTCGGGGGGAGGAGTATGCCAGTGATGTCGGGGGGAGGAGTATTGCAGCGATGTCGGGGAGAGTGGTATGCCAGTGATGTCGGGGGGAGGAGTATGCCAGTGATGTCGGGGAGAGTGGTATGCCAGTGATGTCGGGGGGAGGAGTATGCCAGTGGTGTCGGGGGGAGGAGTATTCCAGTGATGTCGGGGTGGGGGAGGAGTATTCCAGTGATGTCGGGGTGGGGGAGGAGTATGCCAGTGATGTCGGGGGGAGGAGTATGCCAGTGATGTCGGGGGGAGGAGTATGCCAGTGATGTCGGGGGGGAGGAGTATGCCAGCGATGCGGAGGGAGGAGTAAGCCAGTGATGTCGGGGGGAGGAGTATGCCAGCGATGCGGAGGGAGGAGTATGCCAGTGATGTCGGAGGGAGGGGTATTCCAGTGATGTCGGGGGGAGGAGTATGCCAGCGATGCGGAGGGAGGAGTATGCCAGTGATGTCGGAGGGAGGGGTATTCCAGTGATGTCGGGGGGAGGAGTATGCCAGTGATGTCGGGGGGAGGAGTATGCCAGTGATGTCGGGGGGAGGGGTATGCCAGTGATGTCGGGGGGAGGAGTATGCCAGCGATGCGGAGGGAGGAGTATGACAGCGATGTCGGGGGGAGGGGTATGCCAGTGATGCCGGGGGGGGGGGGGGGGGGGGGGAGTATGCCAGTGATGTCGGGGGGGGGAGGGGTATGCCAGTGATGCCGGGGGGGGGGGAATGCCAGTGATGTCGGGGGGGAGGAGTATGCCAGTGATGCGGAGGGAGGAGTATGCCAGTGATGTCGGGGGGAGGAGTATGACAGCGATGCGAAGGGAGGAGTATGCCAGTGATGCGGAGGGAGGAGTATGACAGCGATGCGAAGGGAGGAGTATGCCAGTGATGTCGGGGTGTGGGAGGAGTATGCCAGTGATGTCGGAGAGAGGGGTATGCCAGTGATGTCAGGGGGGGGGGGGGGGGGGGAGTATGCCAGTGATGTCGGGGGGAGGAGTATGCCAGTGATGTCGGGGTGGGGGAGGAGTTCAACATGGAGAAGTCATGACACATCAGCTGAGGAGGGACTGTGTAAGCAGCAAGAAGTTTCCTTGACCACGCTTGCCCTGATGCCAAGAGATGCCATAGGGTCCAGAGTCAAAATTAAGGACTCTCAGAGCAACTCCACCCCCCCTCCCAACGACTGTATATCACTGTGTTTCCACGTCTGCTGTGTTTGTCCAGCCAGGTAGGACAATTCAAATCCTTCAATAGTGACAGTGGTCTGGGGCATTATCTGTAAGGTATGATTCTGTCAGTATGACTGTCAGGCTGTTGCTTGACAGCTCCCCAAACTTTGGTACAAGCCCCCAGACAGAGGACTTTTCAGGGTCGACAGGGATTGTTAACTGGCTGTTGTCGTTTCCAGTGTCTAGCTTGCTGCCAGGTGGTCCATCCTTCCTTCTCGACTCTCCAGGTTTTTTATAAAACTAAATGGCTTCCTGGGCCTTTCTGAGGGCAAACACATTGCTGTGGACTTGGAGTCACATGTCGACCAGACCAGGTAAGGATGACAGATATCCTTACCTAAAGACATTTGTGAACTAGATGGGTTTTTACAACAATTGACAGCGCTTTCATGGTCATCATTAGAAGTTTAATTCCAGATTTTTAACTGGTAGATCAAGAGAGGAGTCAGTGGGAATGTGGAATGTGGAGTTGAGGCCAAATCAGACCAGCCATGACCTTACTGAATAGTTGAGAAAGTGTAAGGGGCTTGGGTTTTGATGTATGTTGCCCCCATTAAGTAGAATAACTGTTATACTGAACCCATATCGAACACTTGTTTTACCCTAGATTCAGTGTACCAATTCTGGGCAGCGTACTTCAGGAACAATGTGAAGTTTGGGAAGGGTAAAGAATAGATTCATTAGAATGATTTCAGGTATGAGGGAATATCGCTGCATGAGTAGGCAAGGTAAGCTAGAGTTATTCGCCTTTGGAAATACAAGGTTCAGGATGGGATTTTCCATCCTCCCCGTGCGTTGTATTTTGTGGCGGAGGAGGTGGTCCGCTATTGGCTGGTGATGGCATCTTCCAGTCTAGTCAATGTCCATAAGACCATAAGACATAGGAACAGAATTAGGCCATTCGGCCCATTGAGTCTGTTCTGCCATTCAATCATGAAAATGAAATGAAATGAAAATTGCTTATTGTCACGAGTAGGCTTCAATGAAGTTACTGTGAAAAGCCCCTAGTCTCCACATTCCGGCGCCTGTCTGGGGAGGCTGGTACGGGAATCGAACCGTGCTGCTGGCCTGCTTGGTCTACTTTAAAAGCCAGCGATTTAGCTGAGTGAGCTAAACCAGCCCATATCATGGCTGATATGTTTCTCATCCCCATTCTCCTGCCTTCTCCCCATAACCTCTGATCCCTTATTAATCAAGAACATATCTTTCTCTGTCTTAAAAACACTCAGTGATTTGGCCTCCAAACTTTCTACGTCAACAAATAGCCAAGGGCTATTTTTGTAGATCGCACCCTTGCTGCCTGGAAACCTGGGGTCACCATCGGTGGGATGGAAAGTTTCTGCTGGTGGGGACGGCTTGGAGAACAAGAACAAAGAACAGTACAGCACAGGAACAGGTCGATACTGACTGGGTCTCTGCACATACTCTTCATCTGCTGAGTATTTCCAGTAGTTTCTGTTTTTATTTCGGATTTCCAGTATGTGCAGTATTTTGAAGATAAAAAGGAGATTTGACAGAGGCATTTAAAACCATGTTTTAATGACTACACCAATCTCTTTCTGCCTTTGCTTGAGAATTCCTTTGTCAGTATCACCAGCTCCAATCAGGTTGTACTTGATGATTGCAGCTGGATGGGTCCTATCATCAAAGGTTAGGACAGGCTGATGAGGGGCTGTTTAGCACACTGGACTAAATCGCTGGCTTTGAAAGCAGACCAAGCAGGCCAGCAGCACGGTTCAATTCCTGTAACAGCCTCCCCGAACAGGTGCCGGAATGTGGCGACTAGGGGCTTTTCACAGTAACTTCATTGAAGCCTACTCGTGATAATAAGCAATTTTCATTTCATTTCATTCATGTGTGTGGATCAATATAGGTCAGAGGATTTACACAGAGTATACTGTTTCTAATTGCTCAAAGTAAGAAGGCATGTAATCAAGATGATTTGCAAAATGAGGAAAATGTTTTTCTATTACAGGTGAGGATGATTTTAGAAGCACCGTCTCATAGGATGATCGATATTAATTCAAAGCTGTCAAAAAGGAATTGGAGAAATATTTGAAGGAGAAAAATATGAGAATATGGGGGAGAAGCAGGGGGATTGGGACTAACTGAATTGCTCTTCAAAAGAACTGCCATAAACCTGATGGAGCAAATGGCCTCCTTTTGTATCATACTGCTCCATGATTAATTTATCAATAAATTCCCTGATTCTATCTGAAATGCTCTGAATTGTGTTTTTGACTTCTTCTATTATGAGAACAGACACAAGAGGGATAATAGCACAGGTTACAGTGACACAACAACACTATGGCACTGATTTGTATCCAATTCTCTAATTTTGCTCTTTACTGGTAAACTGCAGCACCAGCAAAACAATCACCAAAAGGATCCCATTTTTTTTGGAACCTGCAGAGATCCTATTGGATAGGGACAATTGGTTACCTTGTCGATCTGGGAGACAATGAGCTCCCTCGATAAGGAGGCAGGACAATCATTAACCTTTTCTCTGTATAAATAGAGACTGCCAGCTAGGTACTGGCTAGAGAGACCAGTAGCAAAGTACTGGTGCTGAGTATATAGTAGTGTAAATAAAGTTACGTTTTGTTTGACTCACAAACTCATGTTGGACTCCTCAAGGCCCTCACAAATCCATGAAATAATTGTAATTCCGACCAGAACCAACAGTTAAATAGGAATTTGTTGAGGCATTTGTTTGAAAATAAAATTAATATTTCTATTTTCATTTAAATTTCTTCAAATATGGAAAAATCAAACAGAAAATCCATAATACTGAAAGATATTTATGCAGAAAACAGTTTGTGCACTTATATGTGTGAAATGCTGTTGATTTAAATATTCTTCTGAATCAGTATTACCTTTAGAGGCAGAACCTCTTTGTTGATGGAAAAGAAGGAAGCCATAGCTTGAGTCCAGGATAACAAACCAGCAACATTGCCACAGACTTTCTTAGCGTTGTCATATGTATAATCCTCCATCGTGAAATATGGCTGGAGAAGTTCTACTGTTTCCTCATTGATGGTGTCCTTTGGAAACTGCTGCAGGGCCTGAAGAAAACCAGTGCCACTCAATAACTGTAAAAGAAGTGACAAAAACACATATTATTTTGTAATTCCTGTGCTCCTAAATTGTTTTTATGCATGGAAACAGAACAAGCAACAAAAAAGTGCAACATTTATGAACTGTTCTCAAAGGAAATTATTATTTAATTTAATTTATGACTGATTCAAATTAGTTAGTGATAAGTGGTCATAGTTTTTATCTTTCTATACACTTGTAATGTATGATTAATCAAAAATGTTACACACTGGTGGTGAAATTGGTCTTCTCCAATTTCGTGATCCGGCAGATGACAAATCCCATGTGAGCTAAATCCCAAAAAGGGAAACTTGACCAGTGATCACAACTGTTTTCTATTTGTATTTTACCATAAGAAAATATGGGCACTGAAGCCAGGAATCAAAAATTCCACCAACAGGTTTGGAGCTTTTAAATATTAAAATTATAACATTAAGAAATGAAATGAAAACTTAAACACACAAGATTACATTTACACAATTAAAATTAGTCTTACAGAGCATTTCCCCAAAATACTCCTACTTGACTCACAAATAAACACCCCTTTAGGTAACTGCCCTTAATAATATTTAATCCATAAATATTTTGTAATATTACCACAAAGCACAACCTACTGTTGATGTAGGGAAAGTATTTCCCAGGACTTCTCTCTTTCTCTCCCTCTCGTCTATCGAAATTCTAGACATTAAACCAAAACCCTGCTTTCTGAAACAACCAGACACTTTTGTGGCGTAGCTGAAGACTGCTCACTTCACTTCTTCACAGTTCTGTCTCAGCACACAGCATTCTCTTCAGTAGGTCTTACATGGCCACACTTAGCGCAACTTCAAATCTTTCTTCAAAAATAGTTTTGCTCTGCCATATTTTGCCATTATCCTCATCCTACCATTCCCATCGTATAAAAATCTTTCATGTTCTCCTTATGGCCACCACTTTTGAGTAAAATAAAATGTAAAACTTTGTTTTATTTATTTATGCACTTTTATATTTGTAAACTCCTTACCTCCCTTTGACATTCAACAGCTAAAAATCCAAATCCTCACTTATCTCTTGATGCAAATTTCCACCCATGTTGTGTTTATTTGTAGAACATGGCACTTGGCCCCACTCAGTTCAAACATAACCCTTTCATACCTAACCCCTTTGATGTCTCAACTTTGTAGAAACCCAGTCCCCAGCATAATTAAATTAGTTACACGCCCCTCCCCTCACATGCACATTGATATACACACAGCCCCTGCAATTTTGCTTCACAGAATACCACAGTACATAACATAGGACATACAGTGCAGAAGGAGGCATTTCGGCCCATCAGGTCTGAACTGACCCACTTAAGCCTTCACTTCCACCCTATCCCCATAACCCAATAACCCCTCCTAAACTTTTCGGTCACTAAGGGCAATTTATCATGGCCAATCCACCTAACCTGCACATCTTTGGACTGTGGGAGGAAACCAGAGCACCCGGAGGAAACCTACGCAGAGACGAGGAGAGCGTGCAGACTCCACACAGACAGTGACCCAGCGGGGACTCGAACCTGGAACCCTGGCACTGTGAAGCCACAGTGCTATCCACTTGTGCTACCATGCTGCCCAAATATATTAATAAATATAGGCCCAGCTATATTAAAAAATAATATTTCTTCACAACAGTCACACAAATATGTTGGCTGCATATTTTTCACAGGGTCAAGTTTTCATTTTTGTTGAAACCACTAGCACCACATACAGCAGCATCAATACCTGAATGAGGGGGCTGTCTTGTGAGGATAGGTTGGACAAACTGGGCTTGTTTCCACTGGAATGTAGAAGAGTGAGGGGTAATCTAACTGAACTATATAAGACCCTGAATGGTCTTGACAAGGTGGACATGGAAAGGATCTTTCCTCTTGTAGATGAGTTCAGAAACAAGGAGCACTGCTTTAAAATTAAGGGACACCCTTTTAGGACAGAAATTAGGAGAATTTTTCTCTCAAAGTGCTCTGTGAATTTGGCAATTTTTGAAATATTCAGTCAAGGAATGTGCACGCCGCAGTCGAGACCAGCATTCATTGTCCATCCTTAATTGCCCTTGAAAAGGTAGTTGTGAGCTTCCTTCTTGAACCAGTAGAATCCACATGGTGTAGATACACTCGCAGTGCTGATAGGCAGAGAGTTCCAGAATTTGGTCCCAGCAATAGTGAAGGAACAAAAATGTATTCCCAAGTCAAGATTGTGAGTGGCTTGGAGGGGAATCTCCAGGTGTTGATATTCTGCTATTTCTGTTCCCCTTCTCTTTCTAAATGGTAGTGGTTGCGGGTTTGGAAGGCACTGTAAAAGGAACGTTGGTGAGCTCCTGCTGTGCATCTTGTACATGGTACACGGCTTCCATTGTGCGCATTGGTGAAGGGAATGAATATTTGTGGAAGAGATACCAATCAAGTGGGCTGCATTGTCCTGGAAGTTGTCAAGCCTCTTGAGTGTTGTTGAAGCTGAACTCAACCGGCAAGGGGAGAGTATTCCATCACAGTTCCTGTTTTGTTCCTTGCAGATTGTGCACAGACTTCGGGAATCAAGAGGTCATTTACCCTCTGCAGAATTTTCGGTCAACAAAATTCCTGACAAAAATCATATAAATGGATCTTAATCATGCACAATTTTATGAATTATTTATCAGTAATCGTTAGATGGAGATGTTTGCCACTGAGATTGGAACCTGACAGATACTTGCATCTCATACAGGATGCAAGGGTGTTGGGAAGGAAGAAGGAACCACATTCTTCTGAATGTCACAACTGGCAGGAGTTATTTTTTTAAGATCAGTGCTTACTCTCAACCTGTCAAAACATTACAGGATTATAATAATGAGTCACCTTCAAAGATTCACCCCAGGATGGCTTGAGACAGGGTCTTTCTGGGTCCATGGTGACTGAATCCATTCTCTTTTGGAAGAGAACGAGCGCACAGTCGAGAATCCTCATAATCAGGTGAGGTGGTTTGGCCAATTTACGTACAGTGGAAATATCGGCAGGTTTGATTGTCTGAAAAGACAAAGATAATGTGATCAAATTAAATACAGGCATTTGTTGCATTATTCAACTGCTGCCAAACACAAACTGGCATATGATCAAGTTTTATCACAAATTAAAAAGAATCTTTTGATTTCAGAATACAGCATGACTGTTGGTGTTCTGGTTACTTTTGACTATGTGGCTGTAGGGAAGTCACAGCCCTCATTATTTTCAATGGAGTCATGTGTGTTGCTTGAGCAGCTTGCTATCAGTATTGTTACAAAGCACCTGAATAGATGAGGATGGACAGAAATGTTATTGCATGGCAGGAACCCCATTATGTCCCTGGCAGGGACAATCGAAGGCGGAAATCCCACTGGCGTAAAAGCTGATTTGGGACTCCTGTTCCACTCATCCTCCACCATTCTCGTCTTCCGAAAACAAGGGCAGAAAATCACTCCCTATATCATGGCAGAGAAGTGTGAATTGATAGATTTTGATAGGAAGAACAAGAACAAAGAACAGTACAGCACAGGAACAGGCCCGTCGGCCCTCCAAGCCTGCGCTGATAAGAAGACACACTATAAAATAAAAGGTACAATTCTATAATGGGTACAGTAGCAGAGGGTTCTTGGGATACATGTCTACATGGAGGACAAGTTGGCAAAGTGGTCAATAATGCTTTTGGGATAATGGTATTTATATATAGCAGCAGAGAGTGTGGTGATCACAAGTTAACTAGATGCAATACAACTGAGCAAACACTAGAGGGGGCACGGGAGAGCCATATAAATAGACGGGGACAGGAAGTGAGGACACACTTCACAGAGGACAGATACACACCAGCAAGTAGCACTGAAGGTAGCCATAGGTAGAGCTCTGAAGAGAGAACGAATTCACAATAAAGCATCTTCTCCACAATTGAGACTACGAGCTTTATTAAGACACGAGGAACAACACATGGTACCCAGGAGTGGCTTCAGACGCTTACTACAGGACAACTCAGTGGCAGACACAGAAAGAACAAAATGGCATGGAAATCTCCTACTGGACATTCGACTTGGGAAGACATCGCTGATGGGAGGATGTGCCTTGGATTCACACTTCAGCTGGACACGACTG
Source organism: Scyliorhinus canicula (assembly GCF_902713615.1). Taxonomy (NCBI): domain Eukaryota; kingdom Metazoa; phylum Chordata; class Chondrichthyes; order Carcharhiniformes; family Scyliorhinidae; genus Scyliorhinus; species Scyliorhinus canicula. Next base: position 9,137,063 of record NC_052151.1, on the reverse strand, counting down.
GAAATGTAAGAAGTGTCTGGGAAACGTTTAAACAATGGTTCGGTTACGGTATCATAGCAAATGATGCAGCAGCAGCCTCAGACGAAATTAAAATAGCAATTCTCATCGAAGGACATGAAGCTACGAAAGTTTATAATGGATTTAAATACTCAAAAGGTGAAGACAGAAACAGCTTACAAACGGTACTAAACAAATTTGAAGAGTACTGTAAGGAATTTGCACAGCAAGGCATGCTCAGAGTCCAAACTGCACAGAGACTGAGTGATGCAAAACTTAAAATATCACGAAAAGAACAAGAAATCGCGAATGAAAAGTACAGATCAAAAAGAAGAAATAACAAGAATTTCTCACAAAGCCAAAACGCTGAAACCCAGTCCAAATCGGGAAGAGAAGGTAACTTACAACTTTTAGAAATCCAGTCCAGATGGGACAGAAAAATCGCTGAAATCCGCGAAAAAATGGCGTCGGAGCACATTTTGCAGTCTCCGGTAAGCAAAGAACTACAAATTGCGTCTGCGCATGCGCCGGAACCGGAAGCCGCGCATGCACAGTTTAAAAAATATCGCAGTGCTGATCGTTATGCGCATGCGCAAGCCGCGCATGCGCAGTCAAAAAAAGGTTTGGTCGCGGATCGTAATGCGCATGCGCACGCCGCGCATGCGCAATGGAAACAAAACCGCACAGTGAAGGAGGAAGGTCGATTTGCGCATGCGCAATGCATTCCTGCGCGTGACGTCATGACGTCTGAGCATCCCGACCACGCCCACTTAAAAGGGAAATGCCCGAAAATTGCAAACAAGACACTTAAAGTGGTAAACACAAATTCTCTTGCCTCAGAACACAGAAAAACGCCTGAACTTAAACCAACAGTTAAAAACAACTTGCACAACACCCTGAAAAAAGCAGTCTGCACCACCCAAAGTGAAGAGAACAAAAAGAATTCCGAAACAACAAAAGATGATTTGTTTTTCGAAGATTACCTCTCAGACATGGCTGAGTCAGTCGGATATGCTTATCACAGCATCAGCGACACGGTCGCAAAGTTCAACATGAACCAACTCGTGGTAGAAGAATCCAACCAGGATGATTTGGTTTTCGAAGAATACTACTCAGACATGGCTGAGTCAGTCGGATATGCTTATCACAGCATCAGCGACACGGTCGCAAAGTTCAACACGAATCAACTCGTGGTAGAAGAAGCCAACGAAGATGAAATGGGTTTCAAAGAATACTACTCAGACATGGAGGAGTTATTTGGACATGCTGATCACAGCATCAGTGACACCGTTGCAACGCTCAACACGACTCTACTCATGGTAGATGAATCCAACACCATGATGCCATGGCAGCTCGTCGACACATTGGATGACAGCAATACCCTAGACGACGACGACGCCACACAGAGAGCACAGGAAGACTCCACAGAGCGAGCGATGACAGGCTCCACAGTGAGAGTGATGAAAGACTCCAAAAGGGATGCAAGCAAACACTCCCTGGCGAACACCATGCATGAACAAGACCATGCAGGTAAACCCGCTGTATCTGAGCAACCGCAAGCAGACTATGAAAGTCTACCAAGCTCACAGGGACAGGAAGAAGACAACGTACATCTAACCACTGACACCATGCATGCACAAGACCATGAAGGTCAACCTGCCGTATCTGAGCAACCACAAGCAGACTATGAAAGTCTAACAAGCTCACATGAACAAGAAGAAGACAATGCACCTCTACCCACTGCATGCGAAGACAGTGACAAGGTGATCACACTCGACGTACAGGATCACAGCGAGACTGACAGTTCTCAGCTTGTCTGTACCGAAGCACAGAGCAAAAACAGTAACAAGGTGATCGCACTCGACGTACAGGATCACAGCGAGACTGACAGTTCTCAGCTTGTCTGTACAGAAGCACAGAGTCGGGCCACCCAACAGTCCAGAGAGACGATGCCGAAAGAAAACATGCAGATTTTGACTCCAGAAGAGGAGCACCTGGAGTCCAGAGAGACAACGCCGAAAGAAACCATGCAGATTCTGACTCCAGAAGAGGAGCACCTGGAGTCCAGAGAGACCAAGCCAAAAGAAAACATGCAGATTTTGACTCCAGAAGAGGAGCACCTGGAGTCCAGAGAGACAACGCCGAAAGAAACCATGCAGATTCTGACTCCAGAAGAGGAGCACCTGGAGTCCAGAGAGACCAAGCCAAAAGAAAACATGCAGATTTTGACTCCAGAAGAGGAGCACCTGGAGTCCAGAGAGACAACGCCGAAAGAAACCATGCAGATTCTGACTCCAGAAGAGGAGCACCTGGAGTCCAGAGAGACCAAGCCAAAAGAAACCATGCAGATTTTGACTCCAGAAGAGGAGCACCTGGAGTCCAGTGAGACAACATCAACAGAAATCATGAAGATTTCAACTCCAGAAGCGGAGCACCAAGAGTCCGGAGACACCACGTCAACTGAAATCATGCAGATTTGGACTCCAGAAGAGGAGCGCCAGAAGTCCACAGACACCACGTCAATTGTAATCATGGAGGTTTTGACTCCAGAAGAGGAGCGCCAAGAATCCAGAGACACCGCGTCAAATGAAATCGAGAAGAATTTGACTCCGGAAGAGGAGCACCAAGAAAGCAAAGATGAGGAATCCAATTCTCCACAAATGATTGATGTCACCTGCACCGATGCAACATCAGATCATTCGCACCACTCTCGAGACGAAATGCTCAATGACTCAAATTATCCACTCGGGACACGAATAGAGTATAACAAGAAAAACAAAAGTCAAAAGAAGCACAGCAGAAACGGGACAAACAACAGCAAGAACAAAAGCAACATGAAGCGCGACAAGACCAACAACAATAGCAAGAAGCACAGCAGAAACGAGAACGACAACAGAAAGAACAAAAGCAACAGGAAGCGCGACAAGACAAACAACAAAGTCAGGCACAAAGATAGCGACAACGACAGAGACAGAAACAACAAGAACGGCAACAAAAACAACAAAGTCAGGAACAAAGATAGCGACAACACCAAAGACAGAAACGACAAAAACAGCAACACGAACGGCAACGAAAACAACAAAGTCAGGAACAACGACAGTGCCAACACCAAAGACAGAAACGACAAAAACAGCAACAAGTACGGCAACGAAAACAACAAAAACAGGAACGACAGAAACAACAGCAATGAAACAACGACTTGTACGCAATGGTACTACTCGGCACATGAAGGACAATGCCACAGCACACTGCAAAACGATGACAAGACTACAAACATGTCATGGGATGACAACGAATCGCACAAACTCACGTCTGCTCCAGAACGAGCAAGCACACCAGCATCCAAGGCGGATGAGACAATAAATCAATACCACAAGCACAGAAAAAAGTCCATGCCAGTCAACATCAGTGAGGTGACCATGCAAACACCTCGGGATGATGCATTGGGTACTTAAAATAACAAGGAACACCAACAACATTCACAGCGGACTTGCAATATCAATATCACCACGTCATCAACAACAAAAAGAAAAAAAGCTCTGAACAAATTCATCAAGTTTGGACTCATAAATGTTTTTATTAAGATTGGACATATAACTACATTGGCTTTGTAAAATATGCAATAGCACCATCACCTGTATAGATACGCATATCATAAGTAACTGTTTTCTATAATTTTCTTTCACGATGTACAGCAAATATGTAAAGAGAAAAAGGGGGATGTGGTGATCGTAGATTGACTAGATACAAAACAACTGAGCAAACACCAGAGGGAGAGCTATAAATACACCGGGACAGGATGTACAATTTTCTTTAACGATGTACAGAAAATATGTAAAGAGAAAAAGGGGGATGTGGTGATCACAAGTTAACTAGATGCAATACAACTGAGCAAACACTAGAGGGGGCACGGGAGAGCCATATAAATAGACGGGGACAGGAAGTGAGGACACACTTCACAGAGGACAGATACACACCAGCAAGTAGCACTGAAGGTAGCCATAGGTAGAGCTCTGAAGAGAGAACGAATTCACAATAAAGCATCTTCTCCACAATTGAGACTACGAGCTTTATTAAGACACGAGGAACAACACAGAGAGAACAAAAGCAAAGAAGTTATAGTGAACCTTTAGAAAGCATTGGTCTGGTCTCAACTGGACCACTGCATCCAGGTATGGGTACAACACTTCAGGAAAAATGCAAAGGCATTGGAGAGGATGGAGCAAAAGATTATCGGAATGGTAAAGGAATTAAGAGACTTTACTTATGAGGGTAGCGTGCAGAAGCTGAGAGCTTAAAGAGAGGGAAAGCTGAGAGGAGATTTCAGAGAGCTCTTCAAAATGATGAGGTGTCTGGACCGAGTAGATAGAGAGAAACTATCCCTATGGATGGAAGAGTTGAAAACCAGAAAACATGGATTTAAGAAGAATGGCAAAGGACCGAAAAGGAAATAAGGAAAAGCATATTTATACATTGAGTGAGTAGAATGTGGAATGGACAGCCTGAGAGTGTAATGGAGAGAAATACAATCTTGGCTTTCCAAAGGGAATTAGATGATTATTTGATTAGGAATAAATATAGGATTATGGGAAAACTGGTGGGGAGAGGTGGGTGGGGGTGGTACTGTGACTAGCTAAAGTGCTCTGCTGGAGAGGCAGCATGCACACAGTGGGCTGATCTAACTATTCAATCATGCTCTCAGTCTATTAGATTGATTCTAAAGTTATTCCTGTATCAATTAAACAAGGTACTCACATTCAGAGCTGCCTCTGCAGCTTCTAGTGCTGGTTTTGCAGCTATCAGTTTACCCTCTGCAATATTTTTATCCGCTTCGATTTCATCGACAATTTTCTGGGCCTTGTCTTTCACTATCATGACTTCATTCTTGACAAGCTCTGCTGCTTGTGCACTCACTGTCACCTCTCCGAGAACCTGCAACATATAGCGAGGAAGTGGCAGATGCTAAAGCTCAAGCAAAATACACTCGCTGCTGGAAATCGGAAGTAAAAAGAGAAGCTGCTGGAAATACTCAGCACATCTGGCAGCACCCCTGTGCAATGGCCTGAATTTTCATCACCAAAAGTGGAAGGTGGGAACATTCCAAGCTCAGACCTCCTGCTTCACAACAAACTACCCGTAAAGGTTTGATCTTCATTGCCACGAATTGGGAGCAGGCTGGTGTTATCAATCAATCAATCATTCCTGTGAGGAAGAGGTGTTATCATCATTTATTGGCTGTTGAGAACAACTGCTCTCCAGAAGAAACATTGTTTGATTGAAAGATGAGTCTCTGTGGTGAATTTCAGAAGGTAATGGTTTCAACGGTTTGTGAAATTTCTTTCGGCCTGAATGATTGACACTTTTATTAGCTTGGTCCAGATTTTTTTTCAAGTTTAGGAGAAAGTTATCAAAGATTACATTTTTTCAATTTTTTTTTACATCTGCCACTATATACTGTGGTGTTGATTGGTTCAAGAAAGTGTACAGTTGGTCAATGAACATGGAAGAGCCACAGCTTGGCATAGGGAGCCTGAGGGGTTGTAGGGGGTGGGTGGGAGGGTAGACCTTGCCATAGAAAACATAAGGAGCTTGATAGGGTGGGTGAAAGCGAAGAGCCTGACATTGTGCTGGTTTAGCACAGTGGGCTAAATAGCTGGCTTGTAAAGCAGACCAAGACCAGCAGTGCGGGTTCAATTCCTGTACCAGCCTCCCCAAACAGGCTGTGGCAATTAGGGGCTTTTCACAGTAACTTCATTTGAAGCCTACTTGTGACAGGAAGTGATTTTCATTTCATTTTATGGGGCATAGGGGGTGGGAGGACTGTGTAACTTAGCATGGGGGAATTTTAGCTTTAGAAGGTTCCTTCATGCACATTGGAGTTTACAAATCCTCTGAGGGGCCATGTACTATAACATTTAAAAAACCTGCATGACTTCATGAAAATTGCAGAGGAGTAGGATATACCTATCTGCAATGGAGCCAGCCAGGTTGTGAATGCTGAATGTGGGCTTCTGACAGGAAGCAGCCCGCACCATTTAAAGGCACTCTTGAATATTAGAGAGCCCGGAAATGGATTGGGGAAGACTGGAATCAGGGCCTGCCTGCCATCCTTTAAGGGCTTTGGAGTCAACCCAGTGAAAATCTAGGCCTTGTTCTCCAGGTGCCAGAGCAGGGATGCAACACTTCCGGGTTAATTTGAGGATGCGTATACTCCCACAGTACCCATATCAATGGGTCATCTTGTGGAGATATTTCCTCTGCTCAAAGGAGTCCTGGAAATGTGGCCATTTCTTTTTGAAATATTTATAAGATGTGTTAAAATTGCACCTGTCTTAATTGCCTTGCTAGACTGCAGTTCCTACTGGCTCTTCACCATCAGGAGCTCAGCCATCATCCATAATTGGAAGGAAATTACTGCCACTGACTGTGACTTGGCTATTTCTTCAAAATCATGTCCGATGTCTATTTCTGACATGGGGCGGGATTCTCCGACCCCACGCAGGGTCGGAGAATCGGCGGGCAGCGGCGTTATTTCCGCTCCCGCAGGGTTTTTAAATCTCCCACCGGCCAAAAACCGGCGTTGTGCAAATCCCGCCGGCAGCCTCTGAAAACAGCTGGCGCCGGCGGGATTTCATTTTTTTTTAAGTGTCCACAAATCTCCGGCCCGGGTGGGCCGAAGTCCCGCCGACGTGGCCATGGGTCACATCGGCGAAAATTACAGTTGCTTTAAAACGGCGTCAACCATTGATGATGGTTGACGCCGTTCAGTGTCGGGGGGTGGGTTGCGGCATCGGGGGGGGGGGGTGGGTTGCGGCATCGGGGGGGGGTGGGTTGCGGCATCGGGGGGGGTGGGTTGCGGCATCGGGGGGGGTGGGTTGGCGGCAATCGGGGGGGGTGGGTTGCGACATCGGGGGGGTGGGTTGCGGCATCGGGGGGGTGGGTTGCGGCATCGGGGGGGTGGGTTGCGGCATCGGGGGGGGTGGGTTTGCGGCATCGGGGGGGGGGTTGCGGCATTGGGGGGGGTGGGTTGCGGCATCGGGGGGGTGGGTTGCGGCATCGGGGGGGGGGGTTGCGGCATGGGGGGGGGGTGCGGCATGGGGGGGGTGTTGCGGCATCAGGGGGTGGGTTGCGGCATGGGGGGGCATCGGGGGGGGTTGCGGCATCGGGGGGGGTGGTTTGGGGGCAGCGGCGTGCAGAGAGGGGGGGCTACGGATGCCCTGGCCAATGCACCGTCGCCCCCCCCCTCTGTACGCCGCTGCCCCCTACCCCAACCACCCCACCCACCCCACCCTCACCACCCCTACCTCCCTCCCCACCACCCCTACCCCCCTCCCCACCACCCCTACCCCACTCCCCACCACCCCTACCCCCCTCCCCACCACCCCTACCCCCCTCCCCACCACCCCTACCCCCCTCCAACGCCGCCCACCATCTCTCGCAACGCTGCAACCCCCCCCTTAACGCCGGGTCCCCCCCCCCCTCAACGCCGGGCCCCCCCCCCCCTCAACGCCGGGTCCCCCCCCTCAACGCCGGGTCCCCCCCCCCCTCAACGCCGGTACCCACACCCCGTCCCCCTCCCTCTGAAGGCCGGTACCCACACCCCCCCCTCTCTCCTCCTCCCCCCCCTTCCTTCCTCCTTCCCCCCCTCCTTCCTCCTCCCCCTTCTCCTTCCTCCTCCCCCCTTCCTTCCTCCGTCCCCCCCTTCCTTCCTCCCCCCCTTCCTTCCTCCGTCCCCCCCCCTTCCTTCCTCCCCCCTTCCTTCCTCCGTTAGTGGGGGGGGGGGGTGCGGCTGTTAGTGGGGGGTGGGGGGTTGCGGCGTTGGAGGGGGGTAGGGGTGGTGAAGGGGGTAGGGGTGGTGAGGGGGGGTTGGGGTAGGGGCAGCGGCGTGCAGAGGAGGGGGGCGACGGATGCCCGGGGCCAACGCACCGTCGCCCCCCTCTGCACGCAGCTGCCCCTACCCCAACCCCCTCCCCTCACCACCCCTACCCCCTTCACCACCCCTACCCCCCTCCAACGCCGCACCCCCCCCACCCCCACCCCCCACTAACGCCGCACCCCTCCCCCCACTAACGGAGGAAGGAAGGGGGGAGGAGGAAGGAAGGGGGGGAGGAGGAAGGAAGGGGGGGGAGGAGGAGAGAGGGGGGTGTGTGTGGGTACCGGCCTTCAGAGGGAGGGGGACGGGGTGTGGGTACCGGCGTTGGGGGGGGGGGGGACCCGGCGTTGAGGGTGGGGGGTTGCGGCGTTGCGAGCGTTGGAGGGGGGTGGGGGTGGTGGGGAGGGGGGGTAGGGGTGGTGGGGAGGGGGGTAGGGGTGGTGGGGAGGGAGGTAGGGGTGGTGGGGAGGGAGGTAGGGGTGGTGGGGAGGGAGGGAGGGTGGTGAGGGGGGTGGTTGAGGTAGGGGGGCAGCGGCGTTCAGAGGGGGGGGCAACGGTGCGTTGGCCCCGGGCATCCGTCGCCCCCCCTCTCTGCACGCCGCTGCCCCCAAACCCCCCCCCGATGCCGCAACCCCCCCCAAATGCCGGAACCCCCCCCCCAAATGCCGGAACCCCCCCCCCCCAAATTGCCGGAACCCCCCCCCCCCCCAAATGCTGGACCCCCCCCCCCAAATGCCGGAACCCCCCCCCCCCAATGCCGGGTCTGTCTCTCTCCTCCTCCTCCAAAAAACGCCGGGTCTCACCACTTCCGCAGCTGGTGAAACTGACGTGTATCGCGTCAGGCAGTTGCTAGCCCCTCCGGGAACGGAGAATAGCGGCCTTAAAGAAGGCCCCGACGCCGGAGTGATTAACACCGATTTTTCTCGCCGGAAACCCGCGTTACGACGGGCAACGGAGAATCCCGCCCATGGTTCTCGGTTGGAACATATGAACATACAAACATACCAATTAAGGACAGGAATAGGCCACTCAGCCCATCAAGTCTTCTCCACCATTCAATAAGATCATGGCTGATCTGATTGTAATCACAACTCCACACTCCTACATGCCCATAATAACCTCTCACTCCTTTGCTTATCAATAATGTATCTAGCTCTGCCTTAAAATATTTAAAGACTTTACCTCCACTGTCTTTTAAAGAGAGTTCCAGAGACTCCTCTGAGAGAAAATAATTCCCTTCATCTCCGTCTTAAATGAACAGCTCTTTATTTTTAAACAGTGACCCGAGTTCTCTCACAAGATGAAACATCCTCTCCACATCCACCATGTCAAGGCCCCTCAGAATCTTGATGGTTTCAATGAAGTCGCCTCTTACTCTCCTAAACTCTAGTGGGTGCAAGCCTAACCTCTCCAAAGTTCCTCATGAGATAACCTACCCGTTCCAGGTATCAGTCCAGTAAACCTTCTCTGAACTGATTCCAACGCATTTACATCCTCCCTTAAATAAGGAGAGCAAAACAGTACATTCCTGATGTGGTCTCGTACAACTGAAGCATAACCTCCATACCCCTCACAATAACCAATAACATTGTATTTGCTTTCTTAATTACTTGTTGTAGCCTTTAGTGATTCATGCACTAGGAAACCCAGCCCACTCCAAATCTCAAAGAGCTGCATTCTCTCACTAATTAGGTATGATGCTTTCTTTTTATTCTTCCTGCCAAAATGGACAATTTTCCATTTGCTTACATTCATCTCTATTTGTCAGGTCTTTGTTTGCTTACTTAGCATGTCCCTTTGTTGCCTCCTTGTGTCCTCTTCACAATTTACCTTCTGATCTACCTTTGTATAGTCAGCAAATTTTGCAATTATTCCTTCAATCCTTACTGAAAGGTCTCAAACACCTTTTTTGCAGATTATCCAATGAGCTGCCTGGAATTGGTTACCTCGAGTTAACTATCCTAGCTTGTTTAGCAAAAGATATTTTGAAAGTGAATTTCATACCTTATCAGCATTTCGTGATGCCACTGCCAGTTCCTTTTCTTTCCCTGCTAGTTCTTGTGCGAGACGAGCTACTGATTCAGTTGCCTCCATGAGCTTGGAAAGACCTGCAATGTATTCCATCAGAAGTTCCATTTTTTTTGTATTTGCTGACTGAAATTACGTTTTGCTATTGAAATACCTTTGACATTACACTGACAATACTAGAAAGCAGAGTTGGTTACATTGAGGTAACCTCAAAACAGTCTTCCACTTCAATATCATAGATAGAACATAGAACATACAGTGCAGAAGGAGGCCATTCGGCCCATCGAGTCTGCACCGACCCACTTAAGTCCTCACTTCCACCCTACAACCCAATAACCACTTCTAACCTATTGGGTCACTAAGTGCAATTTATCATAGCGAATCCACCTAACCTGCACCTCTTTGGACTGTGGGAGGAAACCGGAGCACCCGGAGGAAACTCACGCAGACACTGGGAGAACGTGCAGACTCCGCACAGACAGTGACCCAGCGGGGAATCAAACCTGGGACCCTGGTGCTGTGAAGCCATAGCGCTATCTACTTGTGCTACCGTGCTGCCCGCTATCATAGAGGGTTGATTCATTTGTTCTTCTCCATAAGAACATAAGAACTAGGAGCAGGAGTAGGCCATCTGGCCCCTCGAGCCTGCTCCGTCATTCAATAAGATTATGGCTGATCATATTTGTTTATAAATGTAGAGTATCCAATTCATTTCTTCCATTTAAGGGGAAATTTAGCGTGGCCAATCCACCTAGCTTGCACATCTTTTGGGTTGTGGGGGCAAAACCCACGCAAACACGGGGAGAATGTGCAAACTCCACACGAACAGTGACCCAGACCCGGGATGCAACCTGGTACCTCAGCGCCATGAGGCAACTCTGCTAACCATTTGTGCCACCGTGCTGCCCAGGCTGGTCATTTTGTGGACTCAGCTCCATTTACCAACCCACTCACCATATCCCTTAATTCATTTACTGTTAAAAATCTATCTATCTTTACCTTAAAAACAAGTCTCAACTGCTTCACTGGGCAGGGAATTCCACAGGCCACTTTCTGGTCTGATTATGGAATCAGTGCAGAATGGTTTGAGAAAGTATAACTATAAAGTTAATACGTGTACAGATCAGGCATTAGTCTTGAAAATATTAAAGCTTCGAAATGGCTCAGGTTAAAGTACACACTACATGTGGGTCAATGGGAATACCATAAATATTTCATTCAACTCATTTTCGGGAGCTCTTGGCAACTGTAGGGGGCACTTTTCAACACACTGCTGCACGACAATGGCCCACCATGCCCCACATGGTGTATAGGCATGGGACACCATTGTTGCAGCTGGCAAGACAGCCATACAGCTGTGTATGCTGCTGACTGCCCACCGTGAACTTAGGGCCACAGGTCATATGGGTCGTCGTTCCCCCCCCCCCCCCCCCCCCCCAGGCCACACCCCTAGGTGCCTCTGGCTCCAGCTGACCCATCAGCTGTATGGGCACACTCCAGCACAACCAGCCTCCCCGGACAGGCGCCGGAATGTGGCGACTAGGGGCTTTTCACAGTAACTTCATTGAAGCCCACTCGTGACATTTTTCATTTTTCCAGTGCCATTTTATTGGCTGGGATGAGTGTGTGTGGGGAATGTAATGTGCTTATGCAGCTGCAGCTTTTCAGCCTCCTGAGTGTCAATCACGGATCCGCAGAATCCCACAGTTTTTCATTGGAATCGCTTGTGTTTCACATGGTGCTAGTGCTAGCCCCTCCACAGTTGCTGAAGCGCTCCAGGTTTGGCACCAATTTTGTATCATCACTCACCTGATGAAGGAGCTGTGCTCTGAAAGCTAGTGATTCCAAATAAACCTGTTGGACTTTAACCTGGTGTTGTAAGACTTCTTACTGTTTCTCAATAATAAATACCGATGAGAAATATTCATTTAGGATCTCATCCAGCTCTTGTGGATCCGCACACAGATTACCTTGTTGGATCCCACTGTCTTCTGAGTTACTCTTTTGCCTTTTATGTATTTGTAGGAGCTCTTTGGATTGTTAGCAGGGTTGTTATTGGCACTGCAGGTTCCGAGAAACAGCCTGCCATTTGTGCCCAACTTAGGACTCTGTTTTTTATCCTGTTAAATCGTGCCGAAGGTTCATATTCCAGATTTATGAATTAAATTCAAATTCCATCAACTGCCATTATGGGATTAGAATTGTGTTGCCGGAGAATAGTCTTCTGTATTATTGGTCCACTAACATTACCCAACGCCACTGTTTCCCTGTGAGGCTGTGTTTCCAGACCCATAGCAATGTGGCTCACTCTGAACACACCCCTAAATAATGTGTTGTGAACAACAATGTTTTGGTGACCAAACAGGTGGATGAGGGTAAAGCGGTTGATGTGGTGTATATGGATTTCAGTAAGGCGTTTGATAAGGTTCCCCATGGTAGGCTATTGCAGAAAATAAGGAAGTATGGGATTGAAGGTGATTCAGCGGTTTGGATCAGTAATTGGCTAGCTGAAAGAAGACAGAGGGTGGCGGTTGATGGCAAATGTTCATCCTGGAGTTCAGTTACTAGTGGTGTACCGCAAGGATCTGTTTTGGGGCCACTGCTGTTTGTCATTTTTATAAATGACCTGGAAGAGGGTGTAGAAGGATGGGTTAGTAAATTTGCAGATGACACGAAGGTCGGTGGAGTTGTGGATAGTGCTGAAGGATGTTATAGGATACAGAGGGACATAGATGAGCTGCAGAGCTGGGCTAAGAGGTGGCAGATGCAGTTTAATGCGGAAAAGTGTGAGGTGGTTCACTTTGGAAGGAGTAACAGGAATGCAGAGTACTGGGCTAATGGCAATATTCTTTGTAATGTAGATGAACAGAGAGATCTCGGCATCCAGGTACATAAATCCCTGAAAGTTGCCACCCAGGTTAATAGGGCTGTTAAGAAGGCATATGGTGTGCTAGCCTTTATCAGTAAGGGGATTGAGTTTCGGAGCCACAAGGTCATGCTGCAGCTGTACATAACTCTGGTGCGGCCGCTCCTGAAGTACTGCGTGCAGTTCTGGTCACCACATTATAGGAAGGATGTGGAAGCTTTGGAAAGGGTTCAGAGGAGATTTACTAGGATGTTGCCTGGTATGGAGGGAAGGTCTTACGAGGAAAGGCTCAGGGACTTGAGGTTGTTTTCGTTAGAGAGGAGAAGGCTGAGAGGTGACTTAATAGAGACATATAAGATAGTCAGAGGATTAGATAGGGTGGACAGTGAGAGTCTCTTTCCTCGGATGGTGATGACCAACACGAGGGGACATAGCTTTAAATTGAGGGGTGGTAGATATAGGACAGATGTCAGAGGCAGTTTCTTTTCTCAGAGAGTAGTAGGGGTGTGGAACGTCCTGCCTGCAACAGTAGTAGAATCGCCAACTTTAAGGGCATTTAAGTGATCACTAGATAGACATATGGATGAAAATGGAATAGTGTAGGTCAGATAGGCTTCAGATGGTTTCACAGGTCGGCGCAACATCGAGGGCCGAAGGGCCCGTACTGCGCTGTAATGTTCTATTTTCTATGTTTTTCAATTTTAAATGAGAACACATATACACACACAAACGGAATATTAACAGACACAAAATCGCTACAATTCAAGAAGGCCCACCACCATCTTCTCAGGGGAAATAAAATGCATCTTTGCCTCCACAACCCACAGCCCAGAAGAAATCAGAAACATTTAGACATATTGGCCAACAATCTCTCTTGTTCTGATGGCACAGCTCCACAAATGTTCCTATTTTTCCATGGAAATGTACCTACCCATTTGCATGTGTTCTGCGAGGTCATTGATGTTGACATGTTTCTCTGTGTAAGTAGATTTGTAGCTGTTTATAAAGGCAAGATAAGATTTGGGGGTAATATGTGTTCTTCGTCGATATCTGAAAAGTAGGCACAAAAATAATTTTTATTATTTTAAAGATATTTACAACAGATTTTAAAAATACTTAAACATTTATGAGTAGGATCAGAGACCCCTCCCACCCAGGCTTTCCCCTCTTCCAGACTCTTCAGGCAGAAGATACAGAAGTCTGAAGGTCTGCACATCTAGACATAGGAACAACTTCTTCCCCACAGCTACAAGACTCCTCAGTGACTCCCCCTTGGACTGATCTGTTCCCTGGAAGAACACTATTCACGACGCCCAATGCTGCTCTTGCTCATGTATTTGCTTTGTTTGGCCCCTTGTTCTACACTGTAATGTAACCAGTCACTGTTTGTTGACGTACCATTTGTCAATGTATTCTGTCAATTATTCATTTTTTGTCTACTATGTACGTACTGTGTACGTTCCCTTGGCCACAGAAAAATACTTTTCACTGTACTTCGGTACATGCCTCCCTGAACAGGCGCCAGAATGTGGCGACTAGGAGCTTTTCACAGTAACTTCATTGAAACCTACTCGTGACAATAAGCGATTTTCATTTCATTTCATTTTTCATGTGACAATAAATCAAATCAAATCAAAATAAAATCAGGACTATATAACTGAAACGCCACAAGTACCTCTGGTAACCATATTCTTTTCGCCATAATGTGGAGATGCTGGCGTTGGACTGGGGTGGGCACAGTAAGAAGTCTTACAACACTAGGTTAAAGTCCAATAGGTTTGTTTGGAATCACTAGCTATCGGAGTGTAGCTCCTTTTATCAAGTGGGTGATGAAGGAGCTACAATCTGAAAGCTAGTGATTCCAAATCTTTAACCTGGTGTTGTAAGACTTACCATATTCTTTTAGATCATTTTAACAATTAGCATTAATTCTATCAACATCCTGGGGATTACCATTGACCGGAAATTGACCTGGGCCAACCATGTAAATACAATGGTTACAAGTGCAGGTCAGAGCCTGTGAAGTCTGCGGAGATTAACTCAGCCTTAGACAAGGTACCGCATGGTATGTTGTTGCAAAAGGTTAAATCTCATGGAATCCAGGGTGAGGTAGTCAATTGGATACAAAATTGGCTTGGTGATCGAAGCCAAAGGGTGGTTGTGGAGGGTTACTTTTCAAACTGGAGGTCTGTGACCAGCGGTGTGCCTCAGGGATCGGTGCTGGGTCTGCTGTTATTTGTTATAAATATTAATGATTTGGATGAGAATGTAGGAGACATGGTTAGTAATTTTGCAGATGACACCAAGATTGGTGTCATAGTGGATAGTGAGGAAGGTTATATAAGATTGCAACAGGATCTTGACCAATTTGGCCAGTGGTCCGATGAATGGCAGATGGAATTTAATTTGGATAAATGTGAGGTGATGCATTTTGGTAGATCAAATCAGGCCAGGACTTATTCAGTTAATGATAGGGAGTTGGGGTGAGTTACAGAACAAAGAAATCTAGGGGTATAGGTTCATAGCTCCCTGAAGTTGGAGTCGCAGGTGGACAGGGTAGTGAAGAAGGCATTCAGCATGCTAGGTTTTATTGGGCAGAATACAGGAGTTGGGACTTCTTATTGAAGTTGTACAAGACATTGGTAAGGCCACACATGTAATACTGTGTTCAGTTCTGGTCACCCTATTATAGGAAGGATATTGTTAAACTAGAAAGAGTGCAGAAGAGATTTACGAGGATGCTACCAGGACTTGATGGTCTGAGTTATAAGGAGAGGCTGTATAGACTGGGACTTTTTTCCCAGGAGCGTAAGGTGTTTAGGGATGATCTTCTAGAGGTATATAAAATAATGAGGAGCATAGATAAAGTACATAGTCAACATATTTTCCCAAAGGTAGAGGAGTCTAGAACTAGAGGGCATAGGTTTAAGGTGAGAGGGGAGAGATACAAAAGAGACCAGAGAGGAAGCTTTTTCACACAGAGGGTGGTGAGTATCTGGAACGGGCTGCCAGAGGCAGTGGTAGAGGCGGGTACAATTTTTTCCTTTAAAAAACTGTACTGGAGGGATATGGGCCAAATGCGGGCAAGTGGGACTAGCTTAGTGATAGAAACTGGGCAGCATGGACAAGCTGGGCCGAAGGGCCTGTTTCCATGCTGTAAACATCTATAACTCTATGACCCACTGACCCAAAAAGCTTGTCCACCATTTGCAAGGCTCAAGTCAGGAGTGTGATGGACTACTGTCCAGTAGCCTGGATAAGTGCAGCTCCAACAACATTCAAAAGTTCAATGCCATCTAAGACATTTTGACCTGATGGCTTGAGGCTCCATGAGGATCTAGAGTCAATACTGAAGACTCCCAGTGCAACATCCTCCATACTGTATACCACTGTTTGCCACTCCTGGTGCTTCTACCCTGTCAGTGGGACCAGTGTGATTGTGATGTTGGTTTTTGGGACATTGCCTGTAAGGCACGCTTTGATAAACCATGTCAGGCTATTTATTGGCTAGACTGTGAGACAGCTCTCCCAATCTTAGCAACAACCCCAGATATTAGTAAAGAGGACTTTTTCAGGGTTGGCAGGGTTGGGTATCCTGTTGTAATTTCCTGTGCCCAGGTTGATACTGGGTAATCTGTCTGGCTTTACTTCCTGAAGGTCCATCTGGTTTTATTGGTATTTTACTTTTCTGCAGCAGTTTAATACAGATGAGGCGGTTGCCAAGCATTTCAGAGGCATGTTCAAAGTCAACCACATAGCTATGGAATTGGAATCATGTAAGGACCGCAGATTTCTTTCCCTGAAACTGAGGATTTATTTACAACAATTCCATTTTGTTCCCAATTTATAATTAACCGAATTCAAATTCATAAGTTTCACAAAGACTTTTAGTGCTGTAAAATGCTGCTTCCTATCTGCCAAACAATATTTCCAGCATCCAGGATGGCTCCAGGCAACAGAGCAACTAAGCATGGTGGCCTTAAAGTGCAGGGATGACTACAAAGGCAAGAAACTCACGTTGAAGGGCAGTCACAGGAATTTAGTATTAATGCCTTGCCTACAGCATGAGGGTTAATAAGATTAAATAGGTAAATGTGTGGCTCAGAGGTTGGTGTGGGAGAAATGGGTTCAAATCCATGGAACATTGACCCAGTACTGGGGAGGAGGAATCTGTGCTGATGGGAAGGTTTTCACCTGAATCTAGCTGAGACCAGAGTCCTGATGAATTACATAACTAGAGCTGTAGATAGGGCATTGAACTAAATACTGGGCGGGGGTGAGGGGTGGGGGGGGGGGGGGGGGGGTGCTCTCAGTGGCAGCGGGGGGGGGGGGGGGGTGGGCTCAGTTGCATAGACAATTAGGAAATCACAGGTAGGAGTGCAAGTTAGTGATGAGGTGGATTGTTACTGGAAGATAAACGGGACAGATGTGAATGTCATATTGCACCAAGGAATCAGACAAGAGTAGGGACATTTGAAAATAGAACAAACTTGAAGACTTTTTATCTGAATGTATGAAGCATTCGGAACAATATTAATGAATTAACAGCGCAAATAGAGACAAAGGATATGATTTGGCGCTGATTACTGAGACATGATGTTACAAGGAGACCAGATCTAGGAGTTGAATATCTAAGGATTCACAGTACTTCGGAAGGATAGCCAGAAAAGAAAAGAAGGTGGTGTAACTTTGCTCGTAAAGAAAGGGATCAGTGCTGTAGTAAGAAATGATAAGAGCACTGTGAATCAAGATGTGGAATCAGTAGAAATAAGAAATAGCAAAGGAAAGAAGTCCCTGGTGGGAGTAATATATTGGTCCACAAACAATAGTTCTGCAGTGGGGCACAGTATAAACCAGGACATATTAGAGGCTTGTAAGAAAGGTACGATAATTCTCATGGGTGATTTTAATATGCATATACAATGGATTAATCAAATTTGCAAGGATATCCTCGAGGGATAGTTCATTGAATGTATTAGAGATTGTTTCTTGGGGCAATATGATGTGAACCAACCAGGGATCAGGCTATTCTGGATTTGGTATTATGTAATGAGGAGAGATTAATTAATGACCTCATAGTCAAGGGTCCTCTAGGAAAGAGTGATCATAGCATTATAAAATTTCAAATTCACTTTGAGAATGAGAAACTAGAGTCCCACATTCTGGTTCTGAAGTTAAACAAACGTAATTACATTGGCAGAAGGATAGATTTGGCCCTAGTGGACTGGGTAAGAAGACTAAAAGATAGTACAGTTGATAAGCAGCGGTGAGAGTTTAAGGAGATATTCAATTCCTCTCAACTAAACCATATTCCGGAGAGGATGAAAGATTGTAAGATGAAAAGAAATCCTTGATTGAGCAATGAAGTTAAAGATAACATAAAGACGGAAACTAAGGCAGATCTAATTGTGATAAAAAAGCAAAGGCAAATTATGAAAGAAAAGTAGCACAAAATATGAAAAAAGGATAACAAAAGCTTCTATAAATATATAAAAGGGCACATTAAGAAGTCTTACAACACCAGGTTAAAGTCCAACAGGTTTGTTTCGAATCATTAGTTTTCAGAGCATTGCTCCCTCCTCAGGTGAATCACCTGAGGAAGAAGCAGTGCTCTGAAAGCTAGTGATTTGAAAGATTCACCTGAGGAAAGAGCAGTGCTCTGAAAGCTAGTGATTTGAAAGATTCACCTGAGGAAGAAGCAGTGCTCTGAAAGCTAGTGATTTGAAAGATTCACCTGAGGAAGGAGCAGTGCTCTGAAAGCTAGTGATTTGAAAGATTCACCTGAGGAAGGAGCAGTGCTCTGAAAGCTAGTGATCTGAAAGATTCACCTGAGGAAGGAGCAGTGCTCTGAAAGCTAGTGATTTGAAATATTTACCTGAGGAAGAGGCAGTGATCTGAAAGCTAGTGATTTGAAATATTTATCTGAGGAAGAGGCAGTGCTCTGAAAGCTAGTGATCTGAAAGATTTACCTGAGGAAGAGGCAGTGATCTGAAAGCTAGTGATTTGAAATATTTACCTGAGGAAGGAGTAGTGCTCCGAAAGCTAGTGATTTGAAAGATTCACCTGAGGAAGGAGCAATGCTCCGAAAACTAGTGATCTGAAAGATTTACCTGAGGAAGTAGCAATGCTCTGAAAGCTAGTGATCTGAAAGATTCACCTGAGGAAGGAGCAATGCTCCGAAAGCTAGTGATTTGAAACAAGCCTGTTGGACTTTAACCTGGTGTTGTAATATTTCTTACTGTCCTCACCCCAGTCCAACTTTGGCATCTCCACATCATATATAAAAGGGATGAGAGAAGCTAACGGGAGGATGAGACCAGGGAGTAATAGGTAATGCAGAGCTGATAGAAAGAGAGAAATTTATAACACTCATCATCAAAGGGAAAAAGTACCAACCAAACTATTGGAATTGAAGGCAAACATGTCCTCAGAGCCTGATGGCCTACATCCCAGGGTGTTAAAGGAAGTGGCAGTGGAAATAGTGGATCCATTGGTTATAATATTCCCTGGATGCGGGAAAAGTTCCAGTGGATTGGAAAAATTCTACTGTAATGCCCTTATTTAAAAAGGGAGGGAGATAGAATGTAGGAGACTATAGACCAGTGAGTTGAACATCTGTCATTGGGAAATTATTAGAATCTATTTTTAAGGAAGTAATAACAGGATATTTGGAAATCTGAAGTACAATCAGAGTCAGCATGGTTTAATGAAGGGTAAATCAGGTTTGACGAATTTCCTCGAGTTCTTCGAAGATGTAACAAGCCAAGAGAATAATGGGGATCCTGTAGATGTAGTATATCTGGATTTCCAGAAGGCATTTGATAAGGGTGGCACGATATCACAGGGGTGCCCACTGTTGCTTCACAGTGCCTGGGTCCTAGGTTAGATTCCCAGCTTGGATCACTGTCTCTGCTGGGACTACATGTTCTACCCGAGTCTGCGTGGGTTTCCTCTGGGTGCTTCGGTTCGATGAATTGGACATTCTGAATTATCCATCAGGTACCGAACAAGTGCCAGAGTGTGTCGACTTTTTCTGGCTGCCAAGATGTAACTAGTGGTGTGACATAGGGGGCGGAATTCTCTGCTCCCGCTATGAATTGGGAAGCCCGTCGTGAACTCGGCCGAGTTTCGGCCTCGGAGGCCGCTCCTCGCACCTTATTTACCCCCACCCGGGGGGCTAGGAGCGGCGCTCCGTTATTCTCGGCCGCCGGGCCTTGATGCTTGCAAGTTGGCCTCCAACCCGCGCTTGCGCGGCTGACATCACGATGGCTGACGGCTCCAACCCGCGCATGCGCGGTTGCCGTCTTCCCCTCCGCTGCCCCGCAAGACATGGCGGCTTGTTCTTGCAAGGCGGCGGAGGGGAAAGAGTGCGTCCCTTTGAGACACCGGCCCGACGAACGGTGGGCACCAATCGCGGGCCAGTCCCCTCCCGAGCACGGCCGTGGTGCTCACTCCCCTCTCCACCCCCCACAAGCCACAAACGAGCATCTGGCGCCCATGTTCACGACGGCAGTGAGCAGGTGTGGCTGCTGCTGTCGTGAACCGGTCGGGAACGGCAGGCCGCTCGGGTGGGAGAATCGCGGGGGGGACCAGAGCGGCGTTTCGTGAGTCGCCCGGCCCTCCCGTGATTCTGCCACCTGGCATGGGGAGCAGAGAATCGCGCCCAGGGTTAGGTCCTCGGGCCCCAATTATTTACGATATATATGATTTACTTGGCTATAAGGTATTGCAGCCAAATTTAAGATGACACTAAAATAGGTGGGATAAAAAGTTGCAAAGAGGAAATAAGGGGCGGAATTCTCCGCTCCCACGCCGGGTGGGAGAATCGCAGGAGGTCCGCTCTGGCACCTCCCGTGATTCTCCCCCCCCCCCCCCAAAATGCCGTGTTTTCACGGCGGCCCGAGATTCTCCGACCCGGATGGGCCGAGCGGCCGGCCGTTCATGACCGTTTCATGACGGCGGCAACCACACCTGGTCGCTGCTGTCGTGAACACAGCGTGAGATGCCCGTTTGGGATTGTGGGGGGCCTAGAGGGGACTGAGCACCACGACCGTGCTCGGGAGGGGACAGGCCCGTGATCAGTGCCCACCGATCGTCGGGCCGGCGTCTCAATGGGACGCATTCTTTCCCCTCAGCCGCCCCGCAAGACGTGGCGGCTTGATCTTGCGGGGCGGCGGCCGCATGGTGACAAGGCCCCGCGGCCGAGTTTACCAGCACGGCCCTCCAAGCCCCCCGGCGGGGGGAGAATAGGGGGCCAGGAGAGGCCTCCAACGCCGTCGTGAATCTCTCCGGGTTTCACAACGGCGTTGGGCCTTTGGGAGAATTCCGCCCAAGAAATTTTACAAATGGATACAGAAAGGTTAGGTGAGTGGGCCAAAATGTGGCAGATGGGGTTTAATGTGGATAAGTGTGAGTTTATCCATTTTGGTCTTTTAAATGGAAAGGCAACGTATTATCTAAATGCAGAAAAATCTTAAGAGCGCTTCAGTGCAGAGGAATCTGGGTGTCCTTGTGTATGAATAGCAGAAAACTAGAATGCAAGTACAGCAGGGAAAAATTAAGACAAATGCAATCTTTGCCAAAGCAGGGAAGTATTGCTGCAGATATACAAGGCATTAGTGAGACTGCACCTGGAGTACTGTGGACAGTTTTGGTCCCCTTATTTAAGGGCCCCCATTGGCCATGCCACCCTAGCATCTGGAAGCCCTCGCACTGACACCCTGGCCCTGCTCCTGCTGGCTTGGTAGTTGCAAGGTGACAGCCTGGCAGTGCGAAGGCGTCTGCATTCCAGGGAGAAGGCCAAGTGCCGTACTTCACAAGTACTGTCCACCCAGGGGCCTCCGATGGCCTGGGTGCACCCCCCCCCCCCCCCCCCCCCCCCCCGAGTGCCATTCCGCCTGGTCCATGTTTGTGGCCGTAGATCGCGCCCAATGGCAAAAGCATGGCTTGCGAATTCTGCCACCAGTGAATCTGCGGTGGGGATTGACTTTGGCAGCACCAGAAGAACCCGCAGCAGGAAGGGATAGGAAATCCCGCCTGATATCTTGCAGCTGGAGTATTGCCCAGATGCTCCGTTTGCTGGAGTCGCAAAAACATTAATATTTTCATTAATTGGTGGGCAGCACGGTAGCATTGTGGATAGCACAATCGCTTCACAGCTCCAGGGTTCCAGGATTGATTCTGGCTTGGGTCACTGTCTGTGCGGAGTCTGCACATCCTCCCTGTGTGTGCGTGGGTTTCCCCCGGGTGCTCCGGTTTCCTCCCACAGTCCAAAGATGTGCAGGTTAGGTGGATTGGCCATGATAAATTGCCCTTAGTGTCCAAAATTGCCCTTAGTGTTGGGTTGGGTTCCTGGGTTATGGGGATAGGGTGGAGGTGTTGACCTTGGGTAGGGTGCTCTTTCCAAGAGCCGGTGCAGACTCGATGGGCCGAATGGCCTCCTTCTGCTCTGTAAATTCTATGATACTATGATTAAGATCTGACAGAACTTTCAAGACTGAAGTGCACTCGGGTTTTCTCATCACATTATCAGTTCCAGCATTGGCTCCTTGAACCTGCTCTGTCTTTTGGTAAGATCATGACTGATCTGATTGTGGTCTCAACTTTACTTTCACGTCTACCTTTTTACTCTCTTGTCAATCAAAAGTCTATCTGACTCAGTCTTAAAAATATGCAATGAGTGCCTGTACTGCTGAGGCCTCCCCCGATTCTCCTCCCACTGTGGGCCGAGTTCACGACAGCGCGGGTCGCGTGTGGTCTGCGTTTTGTAATCACGGCGTGGCGGCTGCGGACTGTGTCTAGCGTAGCCGCAGCCAGGGGGGAGCCATGCTGCTGGCAGGGGCAGCTCCGGTGAGGGCTGGGGGACTGGTGGGGGGTGGTCCGGGGGTAGCGACGGGGTTTCAGGGACACTATTTGGCAGGCTGGGTCTGTGCACGGCCCAATGTTGTATGGAGCGACCGCTTCAGGTCGTCAGAACGCCGGGAGTTTTACCTGCTTGCCCCTCACCGGACCGAGCATCGGTGCGGGGGCAGCACCGAATTTTACATTGGAAAACTAGACACTTCCCCTGGACATAGCCTCAAAATCGGAGAATCCAGCCCTATGTTCTCCCACCGGAGGTGAATTTCAACTGATATATGCTTCCCGCCGGAAGCAATTAGCTACCCTTCACCATGCAAATTTAGAGTGATTCCCAAGCGAATCCTGCTTTCCGACCACCATTTTGAGTGGGTAGCCCAGTAGTGAGGTCCCGAGGCTGGCCAGCCCCTTCGCCCCTGCAGCACAGTTCAGCCCCTACCCCCGGATTTTAAACTTTAGAGTGTCCAATTCATTTTTCCAATTAAGTGGAAATTTAGTGCAGCCAATCCACTTAGCCTGCACATCTTTGGGTTGTGGGGGCGAAACCCATGCAAAAACAGGGAGAATGTGCAAACTCCACACAGACAGTGACCCAGAGCCGAGATTGAACCTGGGACCTCGGGCCATGAGGCAGCAGTGCTATTTACTGCGCCACCGTACTGCCCTTGGGACCCCTCCCTTCTCCTAGGTACAGGGGTGACCCAACCCCCCACAGAGACCCCTAAATAAAGAGATCCCCCCAAAGAGAATTAAATGCTTTCAATTTCCAGCTGACCACTTTAAAATCACTCAAGCGTGAAAGGGGAGGGGGGGGGGGGTGATTGGAATAGAACATAGAACAGTACAGCACAGAACAGGCCCTTCGGCCCCTCAATGTTGTGCCGAGCCATGATCACCCTACTCAAACCCACCCTATACCCATAACCCAACAACACCCCCCTTAACCTTACTTTTATTAGGACACTACGGGCAATTTAGCATGGCCAATCCACCTAACCCGCACATCTTTGGACTGTGGGAGGAAACCGGAGCACCCGGAGGAAACCCACGCACACAGGGGGAGGACGTGCAGACTCCACACAGACAGTGACCCAGCCGGGAATCGAACCTGGGACCCTGGAGCTGTGAAGCATTTATGCTAACCACCATGCTACCCTGCTGCCCCTTGGTAATGATGGTAATGACTTAACTCTCTTTGAAATGGTTGCTGTTTATCAACATTGTGGTTATAGCACTACAGAGTTACAAAACCGTGAAGGAAGACCATGAAGCTCGGCTGACATGTTTGTGAAAGCTGTCAATCACAGCCCAGTAAGGGAAATTAATGAATGGCTTGCAGCTCAGGGATCTGAGGGTTTGAACAAAAACCATTGGTTTCTCTTTCCATAAATTGACACATGGTGCTTCCTGTGTCTGAGCCAGCAGGTATTTGCTCAAGTGACTGTTACAACAGTAATTTTTTTACTGCCTCTGTCTGGACTGCTCTCCGGCTTCCAGACAGAGGTTTCTTTTCTCGGGGAATTCCTGACAGGTTTCTCTTTTGTCATGGGCTTCCTGAAGAATCACGTGGGCCTGAAGAATAAGGTGCCGGGGCCACTCCCGCTGAGGTACAGGCACAAACCTTGATACCGCCGCCAGTTCGGAACATCGGAAACAGATCGGTGCCCGGCACTGATCTCGTTTTTTTTCACAACGCTGGATCCTCCACCGCATTGGGAACTCCGCTACCTATGGCGTGAGGTGGAGAATGATTGGTGTGCCAAAGCATTAATCTCTCCCAGAGGGAAAATGTCCTCTCAATGTCCACCCAATCCATTACTCCCAGTACCTTATATGATTCAATAAGATACTTTTTCATTCTTCTAAAGATGAAAACAGGCCAACCTTTCTTCAGAAGCTAACCCTTTGCTCCCAGGAAGCAGCCCTGTGAACTTTTGCTGAACTGTTTCTAATGCAATTCCATCCTTTCTTCAGTAAAGAACCAAAATTGCTCACAGTACTCCAGATGTAGTCTCACCTTTACAGCTGTAACAGACTTCCAACTTTTATATTCTTGACTAGCCGTGGAGTATGACTTATTTTGAATATTATCAGTCAATAAATCTGTCCCTTAATCAGAACATACCTCTGGAAATAGTCCTCGCATGTTTGATAGACCCTGTCGTGAAAAACACCCATTGTTGCCACAAGTTGGGTTTTGACCTCGTTTGAACAAGCAATGAAGAAACCAGAAAGGAAATAGTTTGAGACAGCAACCAACGCCTCTCTAGGCCAGCGACTGAACCAATCCATAGTGCATCCAGAGATCAGACCAGGGAACTTCAGAGCACGTGATCGAAACTTTTCACCAACCTAACGTCAAAACAAACAGAACAGTTGGCTTAGAAATGTGCATATAAAGCTCAAGTCATCCAACCATGAAGATTAAAAATAAATCTATCCATCCTTTAATAAAACTGCCTCTGTTTCACATTAGTGAGTACCCTGATAACATTATCATGACACTCGAAAGGTCATCAACTTGAACATTATTCAGAAAAGGAGGGAGACACAAAACTACAGACCACTTAGCCGAACATCCGCCGTTAGAAGACATTACTAAAGATGGGCGACATTCTCCGACCCCCAACAGGGTCGGAGAATCGCCTGGGGGCACCTAAAATCCCGCCCCCGCCGTGGCAGAGATTCACCACCACCCGGGAAGTGGCGGCGGCAGGAATCTCGCCACTCCGATCGGAGAGGCCCCTGCGGCGATTCTCCGGCCCGGATGGGCCGAGGTCCCGCCGCTGGGAGGCCTCTCCCGCCGCCGAGGTTTAAACCACCTCTGGAACGGCGGGCTCAGCGGCGCGAGCAGGCCCCCGGGGCCCTGGGGGAACGGGGGGGCGATCGAACCCCGGGGGGTGCCCCCACGGTGGCCTGGCCCGCGATCGTGGGCCCCCCCTCAGACTCCGGGCCAGTGCCCTGGCTGCTCTATTTTCTTCCGCGGCCGCCACGGCCTCCGCCATGGCGGAAGCGGAAGAGAACCCCACATCGCGCATGCGCCGGCAGTGACATTAGCGGCTAGCTGCCGCTGACGTCACTGCCGGCGCATGCGCGGACCGGAGAAAGCCTTTCGGCCAGCCCTGCTGCTGGGGGCGCCGCTTTTTTGCGCCGGTCTTCTGGTGGCAACCGCTCCGGCGCGGGGCTGGCCCCCAAAGGCACGACCCCTGAGTGGTTGGCGCCACTCCCCTACTCTGGGAACCTCCGTCACGCCGGGTAGGGGAGAATGCCGCCCGATGTTATAGCAGGAAACTTGAATAAGATCAAGTTAATCAGGCAGAGTCAGTATGGTTGTGAATGGGAAATCATTCTCCACTTGCCGATGCCGATTTCGTAATTGGCAACCGGGCTGAGAATCCCTTTTGAGGACAGAATCGGGGGCAGCGCCTGTTTTCAGATGCTCAGCCCCCTCCAAAACAGCATCATCGGGGAGTACGCCGCACGCCATTGGGACGGCCTCAGGATGATACCTGAAGGCCCTCCCCCGATGCTTCGCCCCTGATGGGCCGAGTTCACAACGGAGCAGTTCACTTGTGCTCTCAGTTTTCGTGAACCTGGTGTGGCGGTTGCGGACTGTGTCCAGCGCTGCCACAGTCAGGGGGGGAGCTGTGCCGTTGGGTCTTCGGAGAGGGCTGGGGGTTTGATAGGGAGTGGTCCGGGGGGGGGGGGGGGGGGGGGGGGGCTAGAGGTTGTCCATGGGGGCACTATATGGCAGTTCGGTCTGCATGTGGCCGGCGCCATGTTCTATGGCACGACCGTTGCAGTTCGGCGTCATGTACATGCAAGGCCACAGACCTGGCAATTCTCCGGCCATTTATTTTACGACAGCCGTGTGTTTTACATGACATGGCTGCTAGCCCCTCAAGGGACGGTGGGTCGCTGCTGGTGTCCTGCCAATTTTTTCATCGTAGAACTAGACACTTCCTCCGGACATAGCCTCAAAATCAGAGAATTCAGCCCATGTTTAACCAACCAATTGGAATCCTTTGAGGAAGTAACCTGTGTTTTAGGTAAAGGGGAAGCGGTGGATGTACTGGACTTAGATTTCCAGAAGGCATTTGATAAAGTGCCACATCAAAGGTTATTGTGGAAAATAAAAGTGAATGTTAGAAGAAGTAACATATTGGATAGAAGATTGGCTGTCGAGCAGGAAGCAGAGTGTGACATCGTGGCCCTTTTTCTGCTTGGCAAGAATGTACGAGTGGTGTCCCACAGGGGTCAGTGCTGTGACCTCAACTATTTACACTTACATTTATGACTTAGATGAAGTGATTGAAGGAATGGTTGCCAAATTTGCTGTTGAAGCAAAGGTAGAATCATAGAATTTAGAATGTACAGGGAAGAAGGAGGCCATTGGCCCATTCAGTCTGCACCGGCCCTTGAAAAGAGCACCCCACAAGCCCACACCTCCACCCTATCTCCATAACCCAGTAACCCACCTATCCTTTTTGGTTACTTCTTTTTTTTTAATAAACAATTTTATTGAGGTAGTTTTTGGCTTTGTAAACAGTTACAGACATCAACAGAAAGAAACTCAGTCTTCGGGGGCTTTGAGTCCCTCCACGCCAATAATATTCGTCGCCGGGCTATCAGGGAAGCAAAGACCAAAACATCGGCCTCTTTCTCCCCCTGGACTCCCGGGTCTTCCGAAACCCCAAAAATTGCCACCCCTGGACCCATCGCCACCCTTGTTTTTAGCACCCGGGACATGACGCCCGCAAATCCCTCCCAGCACCCCCTAAGCTTAGGGCATGCCCAAAACATGTGAACGTGGTTCGCTGGTCCTCCCGCGCACCTAGCACATTTTTCCTCTATCCCAAAGAATTTGCTCATCCGAGCCACCATCATGTGGGCCCGGTGAACGACCTTAAATTGAATCAGCCCGAGCCTGGCACATGTCGCGGTTGAATTTACCCTACTCAGGGCCTCTTCCCACAGCCCGTCCTCCATTTCCCCACCTAGCTCCTCCTTCCATTTAAGTTTCAGTTCCTCCGTCTGGGACCCTTCCTCCCTCATGAGCACCTTATAAATATCAGAGACTCTACCCTCCCCTTCTTCCCCCCTAGAGACTATTCTGTCTTGGATCCCCATTGGCGGAAGGCGTGGGAAAGATGGGACCTGTCTACGAACAAAGTCCAGCAACTGTCGGCACCTAAAATCATTTCCCCTTACCAGCCCAAATTTCTCCTCCATGCTCCTCAAACTCGCAAAGCTCCCTTCCAGGAACATATCGCCCACCCTTTCCACCCCCGCCCGCCGCCATGCTCAAAACCCCCCTTCCATACTCCCGGGGGCAAACCGATGGTTATCGCAGATTGGCACCCAAACCGACGCCCCCGTCTCCCCTACATGCCTCCTCCACTGGCCCCATATCCGCAGGGTCGCCACCACTACTGGGCTGGTGGAGTACCTGGCTGGCAGCAGCGGTAGAGGAGCCGTGACCAGGGCTGCCAAGCTGGATCCCCTGCACGAAGCCGCCTCCACCCGCTCCCAGATAGACCCCGTACCCACCATCCACTTCCTTATCATAGCGATGTTGGCCGCCCAGTAATAATTGATCAGACTCGGCAAAGCCAGCCCTCCCTTGCTGCGGTTCCTCTCCAGCATCGCCTTCTTCACCCGCGGGGATTTTCCCGCCCAGACAAAGCTCATGATCAGCCCGTTAACTCTTTTGAAGAAGGACTGTGGAACAAAGATCGGGAGGCACTGAAAAACAAAACAGAAATCTAGGGAGGATTGTCATCTTTACAGTCTGCACCCTCCCTGCCAGCGACAGCGGGAGTGCATCCCATCTCCGAAACTCTCCCTTCATTTGCTCCACCACCCTGGCCAAATTTAACTTGTCCAGCCTGCCCCAGTTTCGTGCCACCTGGATTCCCAAATACCGGAAATTTTCCTCAACCAGCCTAAACGGTAGCCCTCTCAATCTGTTCTCCTATTTCCGTATTTAATTGTATCCTGAAAACTGGCCGAACTTCCTCAACATTCCCAGTATACTTCCCATCCCGGCCACTGGGTCCGACACGTACAGGAGCAGGTCGTCTGCGTAAAGAGAGACCCTATGTTCTACCCCGCTCCTCACCATCCCCTTCCATCCCTCTGCGGCTCTCAGCGCAATCGCCAGCGGCTCTATGGCCAGCGCAAACAGCAGCGGGGAGAGCGGGCAGCCTTGTCCGGTCCCTCGGTACAGCCTAAAGTACTCCGACACTTCTCTGTTAGTCCTGATGCTGGCCTTCGGAGCCTGATATAATAATTTGATCCAATCCACCAGTCCCTCCCCGAACCCAAACCGTCCAAACCTCCCATAGATAGTCCCACTCCATCCGGTCAAAGGCCTTCTCGGCATGCATCGCCACCACTACCTCCAGCTCCCTGCCTGCCGGGGGCATCATTATCACATTAAGTAATCTTCTCAGGTTGGCCGCCAGCTGCCTACCTTTCACGAACCCAGTTTGGTCCTCCCCAATCACCTCCGGTACGCAGTCCTCCATTCTAACCGCCAGTACCTTTGCCAGGAGCTTGGCATCAACATTAATCAGGGAGATTAGCCTGTAGGACCCGCACGCCTCCGGGTCTTTACCCCGCTTCAATATCAGAGATATGGTGGCTTGCGACATTGTCGGCGGCAGTGTCCCTCTGTCCCTTGCCTCATTGAAAACCCTCGCCAAGACCGGGCCCACCAGCTCAGAAAACTTCCAATAGAACTCTACTGGGTATCCATCCGGCCCCGGGGCTTTCCCTGACTGCATGGCCTTGAGGCCCCCCAATAACTCCTCCACTCTAATCGGGGGCCCCAGCTCACCCACTCGCCCCCCACCTACTGTTGGGAATGTTAACCCGTCCAGAAACCTTTTCATCTCCTCCGGTACTTCCGGCGGCTCCGAAGTATACAGCTTGCGATAGAAGTCCCGGAATACCTTATTCAATCCTGCCGGGTCCTCCACTTTGCGCCTCTCCCTTTTTGGTTTCTAAGGGGTAATTTAGCATTGCCAATCCACCTAACCTGCACATTTTTGGATAGTGGGAGGAAACCGGAGCACCCGGAGGAAACCCATGCAGACATGAGGAGAAAATGCAAACTCCACACAGACAGTCATCCGAGGCCAGAATGGAACCCGGGACACTGGAGCTGTGAGGCAGACATGCTAACCACTGTGCTACTGTGCCGCCCCACAGTAGGAAAGTAAATAGTGAAGAGGACATGAGGAGGCAACAAAAAGGTTGAGATAGGTTAAGTGAGTGGGTAAAGATCTGGAAAATGGAGTCCAATGTTTTCTAACCCAACCTAACACCCATTCCACCTTGACTCTACTTGACATAACCGCACCCCCCCTAATCTCGCCGATGTCTGAATCCCCACTTTGCATTCACTTACCTTCAAAGCTTTCCTTCCCCCTTTTAAACTCTTCTGCTTTATGGCAGCCAGTGTTGTAAAAAGGGGGGGGGGGGGGCATATGCTCCTTCGCTCCACTCCTTTTGCACTTTGCTTCTGGAGCCCCTAAGTTGCTTCACTGCTTCAGTCTCACCCGACTTAAATTAGAAAGATCGGGTGAGACATGGGGCTGGATTCTCCGATTTTGAGACTAAGTGCTGACGCCGGCGTGGGAACGGTGCCATTTTATGACCGAAAAACGGTGCGAAATGTCCACCGATCCTCCATCTGGTGGGGGGCTAGCAGGCACGCAGTGTAGAGTCCCGGCTTTAGATGCGGATACGGCCGGAGAATTGGCGAGTCCGTGGCCGCGCATGCACCCGACAGCGGCGTGCAGTGGCCGCGCCATGCAACATGGTGCCGGCCACGCACGGACCCGGCCTGCCAAATAGTAATCCCCTTTGGCCAGGCTCGCCACCCCCGGGCCACTCCCCACCAGTGCCCTCAGCCCCTGCCCGCGGATCGGCTCCCACCCCGACTTAGTCCGCAACTGCCACGCCGAGTTCCTGAAAATAAATACTACACGCGACCAATGCCGTCAGGAACACAGCCCATAGGAGGCGGAGCATCGGGGGAAGGACCTTGGGTAACATCCTGAGGCCGTCCCAACGGCGTTCGACGTACCCCTAGAGTACGCCGTTTTGGAGGGGCAGAGCATCGTAAAAACGTCGCCGCCCCCGATTTTGGCACCAACGTGGATTCTCCGGCCGATCGTGAATGCGATTTTAGGCAGCCTGCATCTCTCAAAGATGTACTGTGGTTACAACAGATAATGGTAGACAGAGAAACTATTTTCTTCAATGGGGAATTGAGGTCTCAAAGACATAACCTAGACACTTTTACATGTAAAAGATGGTTGAAGTTTGGAAACTCTTCTGAAAATCATGGTTGATGTGAAATTAATTGTCAATTTAAAATCTGAGATTGGTAGATTTCTCTTAATGAGATATGGGGGCGGGATATTGGGCGAAGGCCATCTGGAGTTCGGTCACAGATCGGTCACGGAGCTGGATTTTCTAGACCTTCACGGGAAGGTTTGTAGGTGAGTTGGGGCCTGTAAAGTTCTGCCTTCTGTGGTGGGTGGGAAACTTGCCTTCTGAAAAGTTCTGCTGTGGATTTCATTAAATGGTGAGGTAGCCTCAAATGGCCTACACAAACCTGCCTCCCATCCAATGACTCATCTATACCTCCAGCTGCCTTGGGACAGCGGGCAGCAGAATCAAAGACCACTCCCACCCGGCTTACTCGCTCTTCCAACTTCTTCCATCGGGCAGGAGATACAAAAGTCTGAGAACACGCATGAACAGACTCAAAAACAGTTTCTTCCTCATTGTTACCAGACTCCTAAATGATCCTCTTATTGACTGACCTCATTAACACTCCACCTTGTACGCTTCACCCGATGCCGATGTTATGTAGTTACACTGTGTACCTTGTGTTGCCCTGTTATGTATTTTCTTTTATTCCCTTTTCTTCCCATATACTTAATGATCTGTTGAGCTGCTCGCAGAAAAATACTTTTCACTGTACCTCGGTACACGTGACAATAAACAAATCCAATCCAAATCCTGTTCCTATGCAAGAGATGGGGAGAGAAATCTCCACCAAAAGAAAGATGTGAAATTCAAAATTCTACCCATGGTATCTTGAACAAAGCGAGATTCAATTAATCTTTGACTGTCAATTTGATAGACCCCTCCTAGCCATGTGACCTGTGTTTAAACCCCTCAGATCCTTGACCTGCAAACTATTCATTCATCTCCCTTATTGGGCCTATCACAAAAAAACTACAACGTACTTTCACTGATTTAGAAATTCTTCTTAAATAGATAACAAAGCTCAGAATCTAACTGACCGGAGAGAAACAGAGCACAACATGAAGATGTTTCCTGGCTCTTTTTATAAAATATTCATATAGATTGTCAAAAGTGGGAGGGATACGAGGTGTGTCTTTCTTCATCGATGCAATCAGCGATTGAGTGATCTCATCAAGTTCATCCCGAGCAAATAAGTTTGAAACCTATCAAGAGAAAGCAGACAGCAATTTAAATATGCAATATTTCATTGATGTTATTGTCTGCAACTTTGACCTGTTCATGAGGTTTATTCCCATTGGTATATATTTATTATAAACAGCTTGTATCTAAATTAAAAGCAGTATTCTGTAAAGGTGAGAGGCAGATCAGAAGATTGGGCTGGATGTAAAGAATGCCATAAGGTTAATAACGAGTGAGAAATAAAAAAGTGAGAGAAAGCCTCCCAGAAATATGAAAACAGATATTAAAAGTTTCGATCGGTATTTAGAAATGAAAACAGGAAGTAAAGTGAGCGGTCGTCCTTTAGAGAGTGATAATAGAGTTTAATGGAAAATAAGGTGACGACAGATTAAACAGATATTTTGCACCTGTCTTCACTCCAGAGGATACAAATAACACCGCAGCAATCATTATGAATCAGGGAAGGAGGAACTTAAAACAATTACAATCACCGGGAAATGAATACTGAAAGCTCTATCAGAATGAAAAGCTGACAAGTTGCTCGGCCTTGATGGACTTCATCTGAGGATCTAAATGCAGTGGCTGCTGAGATTGCAGATGAATTAGTTTTAATTTCCCAAAATTCGCGAGGTTCTTAAGAGGTGCGATAGGTTTGGAAAATAGTAAATATG
Source organism: Scyliorhinus canicula (assembly GCF_902713615.1). NCBI lineage: Eukaryota > Metazoa > Chordata > Chondrichthyes > Carcharhiniformes > Scyliorhinidae > Scyliorhinus > Scyliorhinus canicula. Next base: position 9,104,302 of record NC_052151.1, on the reverse strand, counting down.
ACTCCTCTATTCCAGAAAGGAGGGTGACAGAAAGCAGCAAACTACAGGCCAGTTAGCTTAACATCTCCCAGTGGGAAAATGTTGGAATCTATTATTAATGAGGTTGAGGACACTTGTAGAATTGTAATGTAATCAGATAGAAAGGGAATGTAATCAAAATGAAAAGGAAATCATGGTTTACTAATGTATTCGAGTTCTTTGAGAATTAAAAAAAGTGTATATAGGGGAACCTGCAGATATGCTATACTTAAATTTTCGGAAGACTTATTGCAAGATGCCACATCAAAGTTACTCTGCAAAATAAGAGCTGATCCCATTGGTTAGCTAACAGGAAACAGAGATTTTGATCATTTTTGGCTCAGCAAGATGTGCCGTGTTTTATTGAATTAATTTACGGGCAGGTGGGCAGGTCTGTTTTCAGGTCCAAAATGTAAAAAGAAAAGCAAATGGAATGTTAGCGTTTATTGCAAAAGGACTGGAATATAAAAATAGAGATTGATTGTTGCAATTGTATAGGGAGTTGTCGAGACCACATCTGGAGCATTGTGTCCAATTTTGGTCTCCTTATTGTTTTTATTCATTTACTGGATGTAGGCGTCGCTGGTTTATCCATCCCTAGTTGCCCTTTAGAGGGTGGTGGTGAGTTGCCTTCTTGAACCGCTGCAGACCTTGAGGTGTAGGTATACCCACTATGCTGTTAGGGAGGGACTTCCAGGATGTTGCCCCAGCGACAATGAAGGAACGGAGATATATTTTCAAGTCAGGGTGATGAGTGACTTGGAGGGGAAGATCCAGGCGGTGAGGGCCCCAGATATCTGCTGCTCATGACCTTCTAGATGGTAGTGGTCATGGGTTTGGACGGTGCTGTCTAAGGAACCTCAGTGAGTCACTGCAGTTCATCTTACAGATGGTATACACGGCTGCCACTGTTCGTCGGTGGTGGAGGGTTTGAATGTTTGTAGAAGGGGGAGCAATCAAGTGGGCTGCTTTGTCCTGGATGCTGTTGAGCTTCTTGAGTGTTGTAGGGGCTGCACTCAGCCAGGCAAGTGGAGAGTATTCCATTACACTTCTGACTTGTGCCTTGTAGATGGTGGACATACTTTGGGAGGTCAGGAGGTGAGTTACTCGCTAGGATTCCTAGCCTTTGGACTGCCCTGGTGCTACAGTATTAATGTGGCTAGTCCATTTCAGTTTCTGATCAATGGTAACCCCCAGGACATTAATTGTGGGGGATTCAGTGATGGTAATGCCATTGACTGTCAAGGGGCGATGATTGGACCCCCTCCTGTAGGAGATGGTCATTACATGTCACTTGTTTGCCATTAATGTAACTTGCCACTTGTCAGCCCAAGCTGAAAATGAAGAAACAAAAGCCTGGTTGGTCTAACAGTAGGGATCTTCCTTGATCACAGCGAGGACAAACCAACCCTATCAACTCCAAACCTCCACCAATCACCCTGCTCTGCTCCATTCATCTTCCATCAAAGCGAGACAACAAAAAACACCTCCCTCCATCCACCATAAGAATTGGGAGACAATGTAAGACCCAAATACATTTAGGATAAAGAATAAAGACTATACACAACTCCTGTATTCAACATTTGGCTAAATGATATGAACTTGTCAAACCAGGATAATTAACGGTGCAGGCCATCCCTCCCACATTGTTCATTTCAAGCAGAGGACATTATGATCAACAGGGAACAAAGTCCTGGATAACAACCAAGATGCAGAACTGTCAGGCAGTCCTCAGGATAAAGACTACTTCACTGGTGCATGAAGAATGTCAAAATCAAGGATGAGGGAAGGGAGAGTATTCCATCACACTGGGCCTTGCAGATAGTGGACAGACTTTGGGGAGACGGGAGGAGGATTTCTAGCACCTGACCCTTTCTTCTTGCGCAGTATTTATATGGCAGGTCCAGTTCACGTTGTCGTCATCATAACCTCCAGGATGTTTCCATTGTGCATTCAACGCTGTTAGTGTTATTGAATGGCAAACAGTAATGGTTAGATTCTCTTTTGTTGGAGATGACAATTGCCTGGAACTTGTGTGGTACAAGTGTTACTCGCCATATATCAACCTAAGCCTGAATATTGTCCAGATCTTGCTGCAAATGGACATAGATGTCTTCATTATCAGCGGAGTTACTAATGGTGCTGAACATTGTGCAGCCACCAGTAAACACGCCCATTTCTGACCTCATGATCATTTCAAGTGGTTGATTGTTAATAAATTCAGAGAAAGATAAAAAGAAAATACAAAGAATAGAAACATGGTGATACAAAAAATAAATAACTAAGTACCTCTCCAGAAGAGAGCACATTGTTGAGATACTCAAGAAAGGATTCTTCCTTTATTTCGTTATCAGTGAAGATGAAAGTGATTCCCTTTCCCTCTGCCCCAGCCGTTCTGTACAATATCTTCAAGTCATCCATCAGATTGCTGACATTGTATGCTCTGAAAGAAGCAATAAAATGACACAGAATTGCATCAACAACAAGTTTATAGAAATGCCCCACTCTCAACACAGAAAAACGTCTAAAGATTCTTCAATCAAAGATGGGGATTTGGGATACCTCTCAAACGGTTAAAGAATTTTGGTGTGGAGGAAAAGGGAATTCCAGAACAGACAGCCAAGACCCATCGGGAAGAGGATGAACCACTCAAGTCTAATCCAGCAACATTGCAGCTCACTGAAAGTTTTCTCATTTCACACATCCGAAAATAAGAGAATCTAGGAAGCAGACTGGGAATTTGATCCAGGGAAGCAGAACAGCCTGAGGAGGACCACAACCAAAGACAAGCCTTTGTCACATGTCAACTAAAGGATTGACATGTAAGCTATAATTCCAGAAAAACGACCCCCTGCGGACTGCAACCTCAATCAGTTTAGAACATAGAACATAGAACATAGAACGATACAGCGCAGTACAGGCCCTTCGGCCCACGATGTTGCACCGACATGGGAAGTCAAAAACTAAAGGCCATCTAACCTACACTATGCCATTATCATCCATATGCTTATCCAATAAACTTTTAAATGCCCTCAATGTTGGCGAGTTCACTACTGTTGCAGGTAGGGCATTCCACGGCCTCACCACTCTTTGCGTAAAAAACCTACCTCTGACATCTGTCCTATATATATTACCCCTCAATTTAAGGCTATGTCCCCTCGTGCTAGCCACCTCCATCCGCGGGAGATGGCTCTCACTGTCCACCCTATCTAACCCTCTGATCATTTTGTATGCCTCTATTAAGTCACCTCTTAACCTTCTTCTCTCTAACGAAAACAACCTCAAGTCCATCAGCCTTTCCTCATAAGATTTTCCCTCCATACCAGGCAACATCCTGGTAAATCTCCTCTGCACCCGTTCCAAAGCTTCCACGTCCTTCCTATAATGAGGCGACCAGAACTGTACGCAATACTCCAAATGCGGCCATACCAGAGTTTTGTACAGCTGCAACATGACCTCATGGCTCCGGAACTCAATCCCTCTACCAATAAAGGCCAACACACCATAGGCCTTCTTCACAACCCTATCAACGTGGATGGCAACTTTCAGGGTTCTATGTACATGGACACCGAGATCCCTCTGCTCATCCACACTGCTAAAAATTTTACCATTAGCCAAATATTCCGCATTCCTGTTATTCTTTCCAAAGTGAATCACCTCACACTTCTCTACATTAAACTCCATTTGCCATCTCTCAGCCCAGCTCTGCAGCTTATCTATGTCCCTCTGTAACCTGCAACATCCTTCCACACTGTCTACAACTCCACCGACTTTAGTGTCGTCTGCAAATTTACTCACCCAACCTTCTGTGCCCTCCTCTAGGTCATTTATAAAAATGACAAACAGCAACGGCCCCAGAACAGATCCTTGTGGTACGCCACTCGTAACTGAATTCCATTCTGAACATTTGCCATCAACCACCACCCTCTGTCTTCTTTCAACTAGCCAATTTTTGATCCACGTCTCTAAATCACCCTCAATCCCCAGCCTCCGTATTTTCTGCAATAGACGACCGTGGGGAACCTTATCAAATGCTTTACTGAAATCCATATACACCACATCAACTGCTCTACCCTCGTCTACCTGTTCAGTCACCTTCTCAAAGACCTCGATAAGGTTTGTGAGGCATGACCTACCCTTCACAAAACCATGCTGACTATCCCTAATCATATTATTCCTATCTAGATGATTATAAATCGTATCTCTTATAATCCTCTCCAAGACTTTACCCACAACAGACGTGAGGCTTACCGGCCTATAGTTACCGGGGTTATCTCTACTCCCCTTCTTGAACAAAGGGACCACATTTGCTATCCTCCAGTCCTCTGGTACTATTCCTGTAGCCAATGATGACATAAAAATCAAAGCCAAAGGCTCAGCAATCTCTTCCCTGGCTTCCCAGAGAATCCTAGGATAAATCCCATCAGGCCCCGGGGACTTATCTATTTTCACCTTGTCCAGAATTGCCAACACTTCTTCCCTACGCACCTCAATGCCATCTATTCTAATAGCCTGGGTTTCAGCATTCTCCTCCACAACATTATCTTTTTCCTGAGTGAATACTGACGAAAAGTATTCATTTAGTATCTCGCTTATCTCCTCAGCCTCCACACACAACTTCCCACCACTGTCCTTGACTGGCCCTACTCTTACCCTAGTCATTCTTTTATTCCTGATATACCTATAGAAAGCTTTTGGGTTTTCCTTGATCCTACCTGCCAAAGACTTCTCATGTCCCCCTTAGCTCTCTCTTTAGATCCTTCCTCGCTTCCTTGTAACTATCAAGCGCCCCAACTGAAACTTCACGCCTCATCTTCACATAGGCCTCCTTCTTCCTCTTAACAAGAGATTCCACTTCTTTGGTAAACCACGGTTCCCTCGCTCGACCCCTTCCTCCCTGCCTGACTGGTACGTACTTATCAAGAACATGCAATAGTTGTTCCTTGAACAAGCTCCACATATCCAGTGTGCCCAACCCTTGCAGCCTACTTCTCCAACCTACACATCCTAAGTCATGTCTAATGGCATCATAATTGCCCTTCCCCCAGCTATAACTCTTGCCCTGCGGGGTATACTGATCCCTTTCCATCACTAACGTAAAGGTCACCGAATTGTGGTCACTGTTTCCAAAGTGCTCACCTACCTCCAGATCTAACACCTGGCCTGGTTCATTACCCAAAACCAAATCCAATGTGGCCTCGCCTCTTGTTGGCCTGTCAACATATTGTGTCAGGAAACCCTCCTGCACACATTGTACAAAGAACGACCCATCTAATGTACTCGAACTATATATTTTCCAGTCAATATTTGGAAAGTTAAAGTCTCCCATAACAACTACCCTGTTACTTTCGCTCTTTTCCAGAATCATCTTCGCCATCCTTTCCTCTACATCCCTAGAACTATTAGGTGGCCTATAGAAAACTCCCAACAGGGTGACCTCTCCTTTCCTGTTTCTAACCTCAGCCCATACTACCTCGGAAGAAGAGTCCACATCTAGCATCCTTTCCGCCACCGTAATACTATCCTTGACTAGCAGCGCCACACCTCCCCCTCTTTTACCCCCTTCTCTGGGCTTACTAAAACACCTAAACCCCGGAACCTGCAACAACCATTCCTGTCCCTGCTCTATCCATGTCTCTGAAATGGCCACAACATCGAAGTCCCAGGTACCAACCCATGCTGCCAGTTCCCCTACCTTATTTCGTATACTCCTGGCATTGAAGTAGACACACTTCAAACCACCCTCCTGCGAAGTCAAATCTGTGCTCCTGACCTCTATACTCTCAATCTCCCGTACCCCAAAACTACAATCCAGGTTCCCATCCCCCTGCTGAATTAGTTTAAACCCCCCCAAAGAGCACTAACAAATCTCCCCCCCAGGATATTGGTGCCCCTCAGGTTCAGATGTAGACCATCCTGTCTATAGAGGTCCCACCTTCCCCAGAAAGAGCCCCAGTTATCCAGAAATCTGAATCTCTCCCGCCTGCACCATCCCTGTAGCCACGTGTTTAATTGCTCTCTCTCCCTATTCCTCATCTCACTATCACGTGGCACGGGCAACAACCCAGAGATAACAACTCTGTTTGTTCTCGCTCTGAGCTTCCATCCTAGCTCCCTAAAGGCCTGCCTGACATCCTTGTCCCCTTTCCTACCTATGTCGTTAGTGCCAATGTGGACTACGACTTGGGGCTGCTCCCCCTCCCCCTTAAGGACCCGGAAAACACGATCCGAGACATCACGTACCCTTGCACCTGGGAGGCAACATACCAAACGTGAGTCTCTCTCGCTCCCACAAAATCTCCTATCTGTGCCCCTGACTATTGAGTCCCCAATTACTAATGTTCTACTCGTTTCCCCCCTTCCCTTCTGAGCAACAGGGACAGACTCCGTGCCAGAGGCCCGTACCCCATGGCTTACCCCGGTAAGTCGTCCCCCCCACAAGTATCCAAAACGGTATACTTGTTACTCAGGAGAACGACCGCAGGGGGTCCCTGCACTGACTGCTTGTTCCCAGTCCCTCTTACAGTTACCCATCTATCTCCAGTCTTTGGTGTAACTACTTCCCTGAAGCTCCTATCTATGACCCTCTCTGCCTCCTGAATGATCCGAAGTTCATCCAGCTCAAGCTCCAGGTCCCTAACACGGTTTTTGAGGAGCTGGAGTTGGGTGCACTTCCCACAGATGAAATCAGCAGGGACACTGACGGTGTCCCTCACCTCAAACATTCTGCAGGAGGAGCATTGTACTGCCTTCCCTGACATCACCTCTAGATTTAAAAAAAACAAGAAAAAGAAAAATAAAGGAAGAGCTTACCTGATATTCCCTCAAACCCTGCTCCCGCTGGAAGGTAAGCAAATTTAAAGACACTCACTCACCTTCACGACAGGCCCCTGCTCCCGCTTCCCAACGACCGTGGTTTTTTTTTTGGTTAGAGGAGGAGGTAGGGTGGGAAACACTGACAAAGTGTTTTGGGTTTAACTGTCACTTGACAACAGCCCCTCCACAAACCACCTTCAAATTAGACTGACCGCACTGCACGTATGCAAATTTCCCCAGAACAGCTGATCAGTAGCTCTGCTCTGCTGCCCTCTGCTGGATCTATATAACAATGACCTCATCTCAGCAATTACCATCGCTCAGTAATGACTCTATTTGCAAAACTTAGAAATAAACACAATCATAAGAACTAGGAGCAGGAGTAGGCCACCTGGCCCCTCGAGCCTGCTCCACCATTCAATGAGATCATGGCTGATCTTTTGTGGACTCAGCTCCACTTTCCAGCCTGAACACCATAACCCTTAATCCCTTTATTCTTCAAAAAACTATCTATCTTTACCTTAAAAACATTTAATGAAGGAGCATCAACTGCTTCACTGGGCAAGGAATTCCATAGATTCACAACCCTTTGGGTGAAGACGTTCCTCCTACACTCAGTCCTAAATCTACTTCCCCTTATTTTGAGGCTATGCCCCCTAGTTCTGCTTTCACCCGCCAGTGGAAACAATCTGCCCGCATCCTATCTATTCCCTTCATAATTTTATATGTTTCTATAAGATCCCCCCTCATCCTTCTAAATTCCAATGAGTACAGTCCCAGTCTACTCAACCTCTCCTCATAATCCAACCCCTTCAGCTCTGGGATTAACCTAGTGAATCTCCTCTGCACACCCTCCCGTGCCAGTACGTCCTTTCTCATGTAAGGAGACCAAAACTGAACACAATACTCCAGGTGTGGCCTCACTAACACCTTATACAATTGCAGTATAACCTCCCTAGCCTTAAACTCCATCCCTCTAGCAACGAAGGATAAAATTCCATTTGCCTTCTTAATCACCTGTTGCACCTGAAAACCAACTTTCTGTGACTCATGCACTAGCACACCCAGGTCTCTCTGCACAGCAGCATGCTTTAATATTTTATCATTTAAATAATAATCCTGTTTGCTGTTATTCCTACCAAAATGGATAACCTCACATTTGTCAACATTGTATTCCATCCAATCCATCCAACATTGTATACCATCCAACTTGCAACAAATATGAACCAGCATCTTCAGTGTCAGCTGTAGATTAAGGATGTGATATTGGACCCATTTTTGGAAGCTGTAAGTCGCCTAAGATTTCAAAGAACCATCTGGTTCACTAATGTCCTTTTAGAAAGGAAATCTGTCGACCTCACCCGGTCTGGCCTACATGTGATTCCAGTTCCACAGCAATCTCGTTAACTCTTAAATGCCCTCGGGGATGTGCAATAAATGCTGGCCCAGCCAGCGACGCCCACATCCCATGAATGATTTTTTAAATGTTAGCTGCAACATGCAGACTAGGACGGGTGCTGGTAAACATTGTTGGAAGAATGCAGAGCAGGCCGATCATGATGTCAATCAGTGTGAAACACAGCTTCAATGTATTGTCATTTTCCAACTCAATGCTCCAAACAATGCCCTTTTTGAAGCTTGCACAGTTAAACATGAATCAGCTGGGAGAATCCTGCATGTCTCCAACAGCAGTGTTATTTATAGGGATATTAGAATCATTACAGTGCAGAAGGAGGCAATTCAGTCCATTGAGTCTGCACTGACCATCTAAAAGAGTGCCCTATCCCATAACCCTACCTAACCTGTTCATCTCTGGATACTAAGGGGCAATTTTATCATGACCAATGCGCCATATCTGCACATATTTGGACTATGTATGGAAACCGGAGCACCCAGAAGAAACCCACGCAGACACAGGGAGAACGTGCAAACTCCACACAGTCACCCGAAGCCTGAATTAAACCTGGGTCCCTGGCGCTGTGAGGCAGAAGTGCTGGTCACTGTGCCACTGTGTCAAACCATCATCAACTATTTACAGGTTAGTCATTATTTTGTTCCTTCTCGCTGTTCCTGAAGATTTACATTTTGGGGGGTGTTCTTCAATTGTTTTTTTAAGATTCAAAAAGACCACAGGGAGCGTGTGGGAGGTGTTGAAGTATATTCGTCTTACTTCAAGACAACTGCATGAATTAGTTACTCCCAGAGATGGGTGCACCAGTAGATCTTCAAAAATCTTGGAATAAAGCAAGCCTTGAAGAATGAGCAGTGACCACATAGAGTAGCCGAAGCTGCTGGAAGAGCGATGTGATGGGGAGGGAGGGGAGTGTTGAAGGACTCTCAGCAGGTGACTACATCTACCAAGGATGTTGATGGAACAACTCAGGATGGGACAACATGTGAGCTGTCTGTACTTCACTAAGGATGTCCTCACTGAAATCTGCCACCTGCTGGAGACACAACTAGGACTGAGTAAGGAATGGATTTTCAATAGGTAGATGACGCTCAACCGGAGGAATAATAATAATCTTTATTATTGTCACAAATTAGGCTTACATTAACATTGCAATGCAGTTACTGTGAAAAGCCCCTAGTCACCACATTCCAGCCCCTGTTCAGGTCACAGAGGGAGAATTCAGAATGTCCAATTCACCGAACAGCATGTCTTTCGGAACTTGTGGGAGGAAACCAGAGCACCCGGAGGAAACCCACGCAGACACAGGGAGAACATGCAGACTCCGCACAGACAGTGACCCAAGCTGGGAATCAAACCTGGGACCCTGGTGCTGTGAAGCAACAGTGCTAACCACTGTGCTACCGTGAAGAACGGTCAACAAGCGCCAATTCAGAAAGTGACGTGGGACCAACCAAAGCAGCTGATTGATGGGTCAGTCCGAGTGCGCATTTTCAATCTATTTAAATAATTAATTGCTTAAAAATAAGTTAGGGACTAAAAGAAAAGTAGTGCAGAATAGTACTGTAAATTATAATAGAAGTGAATTATAATAGAAACAAGCCCCCAGCTAACGTACATTTTTTAATGGGAGCAACTAGCTTAATCAAGAGTGAAGTCATGGAAGGAGACACTGGACCCGTAATATGCTCCTTCTGCATAATGTGGGAAATGAGGGACGCTTCCAGCATCTCTGATGACCATGTGTGTAGAACATGTGTTCAAATGCTTCTAGCTAACCGGTGATTGGAACTGGAGCTGCAGGTTGACTCATTGTGGAGGATCCACAATGCTGAGGAACTCATGGATAGCACATTCGTAGAATCATAGAATCCCTTCAGTGCACAAGGAGGTTATTCAGCCCATTGACTTTGCACTGACCATCTGTAGAAGCACACTTCCCAGGCCCACTCCCCCAACCTCTTCCTGTAACCCCACCTAACCTTTAGACACTAAGGGGCAATTTAGCACGGCCAATCCACATGGCCTGCACATCATTGGACTGTCAAAGGAAAACAGAAAATGTTGCAGGAATTCAGAGGGGACTTGGCTGAGGTGGACTGGACAACTCTGCTGGAGGATAAATCAGTGGAAAACCAGTGAGAAGCTCGAAAATGCAAGATCCTAAATTTACAAAGTAGCTCTGCTCCCTCTAAAAATAAGGATTCTACTGCCAAATCTAGACCCCCTAGTTGTCTCGTGGACAGAGGATGATCAAACATAAAAAGAAAGCGTACGATAGGCACAAATAACTTGGTACTGCAGATAGCCTCGACAAGTGTAGAAAAAGCAGGGACAAAGTAAAAAGGAAATAAAGAAATCAAAGAGAGGTCATGAAAAAGCTTAGCAAGTAAAGCTAAAGAAAACCCAAAGATGTTTTACCAATATATTAATGGTAAGAAGTTAGTTAAAGTTATCCTAAAAGTAGGATCTATCAGAGTTGAAGAGGGGAACTTGTGTGTAGATGCAGAGGCTGTGAGAAGAGTTTAAATGCATTTTGTGTCTCCGTGTTTACAAAGGAAATGTGTGTTGTAGATGAAGTAGTCCAAGAGGAACACAGTGACAAACTGGATGGGATAATCATAAAGAGAGAGGAAATACTCAAAGGGTTGGAAGCCTTGAAAGTTGTTAAGTTACCAGGGCAAGATGGATTGTTTCCTCAGCTGCTAAAGGAGATCAGGGAGGAAATAGAAGATGTTCAAAGGATGATTTTCCAATCTTCACATGAGAGGTACTGGAGGACTGAGAAATGAAAATGTGGTTCCACTGATTAAAAAGGGATCGAAGTGGGTGGTACAGTGGCGCACTACTACGGAGCTGAGGACACAGATTCAATCCCGGCCCCAGGTAGCTGTCCGTGTGGAGTTTGCACTTTCTCCCCATGTCTCACCCCCGCAATCCAAAGATGTGCAGGACAGGTGGCTTGACCATGCTAAATTGCCCCTGAATTGGAATTTCTTTTTAAAAAAAGGCAACAAAGGAAATGCCAAACAATTATAGGCTAGTTAGCCTTACGTCAGTGATGGGCAAATTAGTAGAATCAATCCTGAGTGATAAGATTAGTCAGGGATAGTCAGCATGGATTTGTTAAAGGAAGGTCTTACCTCACAAATTTGATGGAATTCTTTGAAAAAGTGACAAGCAGTGTTGATGAAGGTAGTGTAGTGGATGTGGTGTACATGTATTTTAGCAAAGTATTTGACATTGTCGCACATGACAGGTTGGTCAAAAAAGTAAAAGCCCATGGGATGCAGGGCAATGTAGCAAACTTAATAAAAAGTTGGTTTAGTAACAAGGAAACAAAAGGGAATGGTCGATGACTGCCCTAACGGATGGAAACTTGTTTCAAGCGATGTTCCACAAGGCTCAATGTTAGTATTCTTACTGGTCTAATATATATTAACGAGTTAGGTGTGAATGCAGGTAGCATGATTGGGAACTAAAAGTGATGACCATTGTGCAAAAACCCATCTGATTCATTAATGCCCTCTAGGGAAGGAAATCTGCCATCCTTATGTGGTCTGGACTTCAGATATACAGCAATGTGAATGACTCTTAACTAACCCCACCAGGGTAATTAGGAATGGGCAATTAATTTAATAATCTTTATTGTCACAAGTAGGCTTACATTAACACTGCAATGAAGTTACTGTTAAAAGCCCCCAGTCGCCAATTCCGGCGCCTGTTCGGGTACACAGAGGGAGAATTCAGAATTTCCAATTCATCTAACAGCATGTCTTTTGGGACTTGTGGGAGGAAACCAGACCACTGGGAGGAAACCCACGCAGAAACGAGGAGAACGTGCAGACTCCACACAGACAGTGACCCAAGCCGGGAATCGAAGCTGGGACTCAGGCGCTGTGAAGCAACACGGTATGCTACCGTACCGCCCAATTAATTCTGGCCCAGCTGGTGACTTTCACATCCTCTGAATGAATATAAAAAAAACTAAATGGCAATATACTAAGAGGAGTAGACGAAGTGGGAGATGTTGGCGTACAAGTACACTGGTCCCTGAAGGTAGCAGTTCAAGTAGACAAGGTTGTTAAGAAAGCGTATGGAATGTTCTCCTTCATTGGCAGAGGTATAGAATATAAAAATAAGGATATAATGTTGGAATTATATAAAACACTGGTGAAGCCACAACTGGAATATTGTGTGCAGTTCTGGTCGCCACATTACAGGAAGGACGTTATTGCTCTGGAGAGAGTGCAGAAGAGGTTTACAGGAATGTTGCCAGGGCAAAAAAGTGTGGCTACTGTCTTGTTATGCTCTTGACATAGCATAAGCTGTTTCCTTGATGTTCACTCTGACAAAGGAAGGTTTAGATGTGGAGATAACTTCAACACGTTTATTAAACTATTTACAATTCTCCTACTCGGATTCGCCTCTACTGTTAATCCTTCTATAGCTACTCAGACTGATGAACCAGTCTGCTACAATCCACGTGGTGGGTGTGATGTTGAATCAACCCTGTGTCTGAGTGTCTCCACTGGAAAGAGAGAGATCATGTGTGCTGTGTCCTTTATATATGGGTGGTGTAATGCCCCCCCCTGTGGTAGTGTCACCTCTGTGTGTATTGTGAATGCCCATTGGTTGTGTCCTATCTTACTGACCTATTGGTTGAATGTCTGTGTGTCATGTCTCTGGTGCTCCCTCTCGTGTCTAGCTAGAATTCATCTACAGTGATGCATATCACCACAGCTACGAGAAGAGATTAGATATGTTGGGGTTATTTTTCTTGGAACAAAGAAGGCTGAGGGGTGACTTTCTTGAGGTGTGAAAAATTATGAGGGGAAGAAACAGTGTGGACAGGATAAAATTGTTTCCTTTGGTGGAGAATGCTAGAACCAGGGGACGTGGATTCAAGATATTGGCAGTAGGTGCAGAGGGGACGTGAGGAAGAACTTTTTTAAGCAGAGGGTAGTGAGAGTCTGGAATTCGCTGCCCAAGGTGGTGGTGGAGTCACTCTTTTTAAAAAGTAGAGGGCAACACGGTGGCGCAGACCCAAGTTCGAACCTGGCCCCGGGTCACCATCCATGTGGAGTTTGCACATTCTCCCTGCCTCTGCATGGGTGTCACACCCACAACCCAAAAAGGATGTGCAGGTAGGTGGATTAGCCATGCTAATCCCCACCTTTAAAAAAAAGTACCTGGACCTGCTGTAAACTGTAGAGTTATGGGCTGGGTGCAGGAAGTGGGATTAGAAAGAGTGCCTGGGTATCCTTGGGCTGGCATGGACAAGATAGGCTGAATGGCCTCATTCTATGCTGTAGCTTTTCGATGGTTCCCACATGTCTCACTGTCTGTGCGGAGTCTGCTCATTCGACCCGTGTCTGCGTGGATTTCCTCCGGGTGCTCCGGTTTCCTCTCACAAGTCCCGAAAGACGTGTTGTTAGGTGACTTGGATAAAGAAGCAGAAAGAGATTTTTGTGCTGCTCACATTCTTCCCAATTATTTTATGCCCCCCAACCCCACTTTACTCACCCTCCCACCACCCACACTCACACCCTCTCCTGTGCTTCTCAGTCCGACCAGTAAAAGCAGGTAACCTGAAATTGTACCATTTATGTAACAGAATTCATCACGGTGCAATTTCCGAAGAACATTGGCCCAGTCTGGACTGTGAATGGCGCTGAAAGAATCATTTAAAATTTTCACTGGCAAATATAACATTTTTGCAATTGTTTAAATACCTGGTTAAAGTGATTTGAAAGATTTTATATCCAGCAATATAAGATGCCAGTTTTGTAAAGCTTTGTTTCCCAGAACCACCGACTCCCACCAGCAAAGCATTTCCACAATCTGTCCGGATTATACGAGATATCTGCAAAATATGTTTTCTAGTTGTCAGAAGTAGTTTCTCTTTGTCAAAGGAACAGTTTAACTTGTCAATGTTTACCATTCTCCTCTCAATGTAAAAGCTTAACAACAGAAAAAAACAGATAATTTACTGAACTCTTGATTAGTTTTAGAACATAGAACATAGAACATAGAACAGTACAGCACAGAACAGGCCCTTCGGCCCTCGATGTTGTGCCGAGCCATGATCACCCTACTCAAACCCACGTATCCACCCTATACCCGTAACCCAACAACCCACCCCCCTTAACCTTACTTTTTAGGACACTACGGGCAATTTAGCATGGCCAATCCACCTAACCCGCACATCTTTGGACTGTGGGAGGAAACCGGAGCACCCGGAGGAAACCCACGCACACACGGGGAGGACGTGCAGGCTCCGCGCAGACAGTGACCCAGCCGGGAATCGAACCTGGGACCCTGGAGCTGTGAAGCATTTATGCTAACCACCATGCTACCGTGCTGCCCCCATGCTACCGTGCTGCCCTGTTAAGGTTCTGCTGACAGCTCGGACACCCTGAGCTGAAAACCCCACCTGTGGGCTGCTTTGCCAACTGACCTGCTATAATCTCTGTCCTTGAACATAGAATCATAGAATGGTTACAACATTGATGGAGACCATTTAGTGCATTGTTTCTGTGCCAGCCCTCTGTGATAACAACTCAGCCAGTTCCACTCCCTTGCCTCTTCTCTAAAATGCTGCAATTTGTTTCTCTTCCGATAATTATCCCGATTCCCTTTGAAAAGTAATGATTGAATCTGTGTCCACCACAAACTCAGTCACTGCATTCCAGATCTGGTTTAGGAGCTGATTTAGCACAGTGGGCTAAACAGCTGGCTTGTAATGCAGAACAAGGCCAGCAGCACAGGTTCAATTCCTGTTACCGGCCTCACTGAATAGATGCCGGAATGTGGTGACTTGGGGCTTTTCACAGTAACTTCATTGAAGTCTACATGCGACAATAAGCGATCATTATTATCAGATCCTGACCACTCACTGCCTAAAATAATATTTTTCTCTTGTCAACCCCAGTCACTTGTCAATCACTTTAATTCAGTGTGCTCGGGCTCTTGGTCCTTGCAGCAATGGGAACAATTTCCTCCCATCTACTCTGTCCAGACCTCTCGTGATTCTGAATACCTCGAGGAAATCTCCTCTCAACCTTTTTTTTTTGAAGATGAACCACCCCAGCCTTCTATTCTTGTAACTGAAATCTTCTTTGTGCACTCTCCAATGTCTTTGACCGTGTGGCGACAAGAACTGAACAGACTACATCAGTTGAAGTGAAACCATATTAAATTAAATTAAGATTATTTTCATACTCTATGCCTCTAATTATAAAGCCTACCATCCCATATATCCAATTAACCATTTTCTCAACATAACCTATCCTTCAGTGATTTGTGTATATATACCTGCTCCTGCATTGCCTTCAGAATTGCATCCTTTATTTAATACGTTCTCCAACTGTGAAGCACCCTCCCCATGAGGTTGAGGGAATTACTGTGAAAAGCCCCTAGTCGCCACATTCCGGCACCTGTTCAGGGAGGCCGGTGCGGGAATTGAACCTACGCTGCTGGCCTTGTTCTGCTTTATAAGCCAGCTGTTTAGCCCACAGTGCTAAACCAGCCCCAGCCACTGATGACAGAGTTCCGTAGTGCGTGCGATTAGCCAGATGTTTCCCTGTGTTCGGAGCACCAAGAAACACCATGATACCTAATGTCCAACCGGGTAGATTGGGGACCTCAGTGGGGAACACACGGCTGAGTCCGCACTTAACCCTGGTCCCTGCATTGAGCAGCTCCGCTTGCCAGAATTCCTCAGTGCAGGGAGAGCTCTCTTGAGCCCCAGTGTGACCCCTGACCCCATCAACTCATATACAAGGGGATCCTCGAACTTCCCCATATACCCGCACCCCCCCCCCCCCCCCCCCCCCCCCGGCTTGATTACTGGCATGTGCAAAATACCAGCTTGGTACCTTGGCAGTGCCAGCCTGGAACACTGACAGGACCTCATGCCAGCTTACAGTGCCATCTGGGCACCTTGGCAGTGCTAGGGTGCCCACATGGCACCAGCAGTCCCAGAATACCAGCATGCCCAGAGAGCATTCACCTGGGGCCTCTAATCCCCTGGGAGACTCCCACGAGTGCTGTTCCATTTGTTCCCCGTTTGTGGAGACTAGCACTGAATGCCGCTTGCCTGAGATCTCCAAGGTGGGCATGTTAGATCCCACGCCTTGAGTAGATCTCAGGAACACATATTAGAGTGAGACTAGCTGCCTCACTCTAATATGCAGATTTGCCAAAAAGTTGCACCGTCCACAATGGGCGGAATTCACACTGTGATGTCTCACAGGATCGCGTTGTGCCTGTACAGAGTCTGCACGTTCTCCCCATGTCTTCGTGGGTTCGCTCCGGGTGCTTCGGTTTCCTCTCACAGTCCAAAGACGTGAAGGTTAGGTAGATTGGCCATGCTAAATTGCCCTTGGTGTCCAAAAAGGTTAGGAGGTGTTATTGGGTTAAGGGGATAGGGTTGAAGCGAGGGCTTAAGTGGGTCGGTACAGACTCGATGGGCCGAATGGCCTCCTTATGCACTGTATGTTCTATGGATCTTGTGAGGCGCGGCGAGTCTGGAAGTTGGAATTCCCGGCATCTACCAATGGCGCATTGCACCATGCTGCTTTTTGGGCGCAATGTGACCGGTAGATTCCGCGCAGATGCTTTTCTGTAGATCGCATGTGAATACTGGCCTGGAACTCACACAAAAAACCAACAGGGAACGCCCTGCCAAACCTGCCCAAAATGTCACTTCGAAATATTTTGGGTGGATCGTGTCAATGATCATTTTTTTAGTATATATACACACGATTAGCTCAAAGTTTCAAATCTTACTTTGACAAGGTGTGTCATCGCATCCTTGAAGAAGACAAGATCAAGGAAACCTGATCGGACACCTTCATTATGTTGCCCCTGATAAAACTGCAATTTTTCAGTCAGGAAATCATAGCTTGGGACCTGGAACATATTCAATACAACCATTAAAATGTTAAAAAGAAAGTATCATAAACGTAATGAAAAATTACGGATTCTGTCACGCCCAGTAAAGACAATATAATTTTAATAAGGACACGAGGAGTCCACACTGAGTAAGAATAAAGAACTTTGGTTTATTTAGTTACATTATACACAGCGCCCAGTAGATCCCTACCGGGCTTCCTCACAGTCACTACCTTACTGGCTGACCTTTTATACATGGAAGGAGTTACCCTGCCCCTCAGCGGAGGTGCTCGTACTCCGCGAGTTCCACAGGAAAGATAAACATTCTCATCCCGTAGGTCCCACTTGAGATAGAAAAGTAATATTCCAAACTTTACTCAGTGTGGAACCTGCACAAATTTACTATTATTTTCATCTGGGGCCAGCTGATTGCGTTTTTAATGTGTGACTATGTGAGTGAGTACCATGCTCTATATTTTGGGGGCAACACGTGAAGAAATAATTTTTCTGATTTAAGGGCATCTGCGAGCGGAGTGGCCACGTTTGGACGAAATACCCGCCGGTCCGCGATATTGTGGTCTTTTTCGGGGTTCTCCGCAATGTTTTGGGGGGGAAGAAATAAATAAACCTCTCTAGGGTCGGCCCTGCCTTCCTCGCCCTATGACAGCATCAAAGCTCCATTTCACAGAGCTGGGGTGTTGAAAAGGCGGGAGGGGAGAGACAAGTCCCGATGGGTTCTGCGGGGGCGGTTGCACGTGGAGGAGGAGCAGGGATCATGACCTGTTTTCCCAAGGACCATCCTGAAAGCTGAAGGCCTCGAAGACCATGAGCAGAAAAGAGAAAGATTTTTTTCTGTTTTTACTCTCCTCTGAAAACTGGAAGGCAGCGGTGGGGGAGGAGCCAAGCGGAGGCCGAGGCAGCAGGCCTGAAGCCAGGGCGCGATGTAGGTGAGATGTCCTACATCAGATGGCTCCTGCCTAGAATGTGGTAAGAAGACTGAGCCCGGTCCCAGGGAAATTTTGGAGGTATACAAAAAAAAAGAAGAAAGAAGTTTTAAAGAAATTTGAGATTGAAGAAGGAAGGAAGTGTGAGAAAAAGGAAAAATAGTAAGCCGTTAAAGGATGCAAAAACCAGCGTCGAGGAAGGGAGGAAACGCGGGCTCTCCGTTGAATGAGAAGACGGGCAAAAGTGCTGACAAGATGGCGGAGGCCGGACCGCATGGTGGGGCTGCACGACTTACAGTGAAGAAGATGACCGAGGTGATGGCAGTGGAGCTGGAAAAGCAGTTTGCGAGGCACATGGAGGCATTGAGGAAGGAGATGGGGGTCACATTGAAGTAATTGGTGGAGGAGGCAATCGCCCCGGTGAGAGTAGCTGTGGCAAAAACATCGGCCGAGATGAGAGAGCTGGGTGAGAAGATGAAGGAAGTGGAGGAGGCCGCATCTCAGCGACCAACTCACCTTGATGGGGGACGAGCTGCGAAGAGTGGTGGAGGCCAACAGAGGGCTCCGAGCAAAGCTTGAGTACTTGGAGAACCGCTCGAGGTGGCACAATCTAAGAGTTGTGGGCTTGCCTGAAGGGATAGAGGGTCCAAGGACAACAGAATGCTTCGCTAAGAAGTTGGCGGAGCTGATGGGGGAGGGGGAGAACCCCTCTCGATACGAACTGGACCGAGTTCATCGGTCATGAAGGCCGAAGCCCAAAGTGAATGAGCCACCAAGAGCAGTAATCATCTGCTTCCATAAGTACTGCATGAAGGAGAAGGTGTTTAGCTGGGTGAAGCAGAAGCGCGAGGTGCAGTGGGATGGTGCCGGAGTTCTGATCTATCAGGACTTGACGGTGGAGCTGGCAAAGAGACGAGCGACGTTCGGGTGAGCTAAGGCGGCACTCTACAAGAAGGGGGTGCGATTTGGTATGGTATACCCGGCGAAGCTGAGGGTGATGTATGGTGCCAAAGACTTTTATTTCGAGACAGCGGAGGCGGCTGAGGCGTTCGTGAGGGCCGATGGCTTGGGACAGATGTGAGGAGCGGAGCTGGAAGAGAGACTGTGGACTGTCATTGGGGGGCTGGAAAATGCACAAATGTTATAGCTTTTTTTTTACTGCCGTGTACTGTAATTTACTTCTCTTCACATTGTTACAGAGTTCAAGTTATTAGTTGGGTTGATTGGCATTCTGTGTCGCGACGGTTATATCTTAGTTTAGTGAATTGTGTGGGTTGGATTATTGTTTTGGTTTTTTCTTTCTCTGGGACTGGGTGGGAGGGGACGGTATAGCGTGGCGTGGGGAGCCACCCGCGTTAGCTAACTAAAGTCGGCTAGTGAACGGAGGTGAGGTGAGAGGAGGGCTGCGGACATTGGAGCCTGGTTGGCAGGTTTCAATGGGCCTATGAGGCGGGCGGGGGGGGGGGGGGGGAAGGGACTGATGCTGGGAGATGTTTTTTCGAGAGGAAATGTAGGGGGGATTTTTGGGAGGAGGTGAAGTGGTTCGATGTTAATAATGGATAGGGGCGGGTCAGGCTCATGGGGCAGGACCCGATGGTATGATGATGGTGGATAAGAAGGGTGGGGGGGTGAGAGACCTCCAGTTAGGATAGTCACGTGGAACGTGAGGGGGTTAGGAGGTCCGGTCAAGAGATCAAGGGTGCTTGCGCATCTTGAAAGATTGAAAGCCGACGTAGCAACGCTGCAGGAGACTAACTTCAGGGTGAAGGACCAGGTGAGACTTGAAAAGGGCTGAGTTAGTCAGGTGTTTCACTCTGGACTTGACGGAAGGGCTCGAGGGGTAGCGGTAATGGTCAGCAAAAGAGTACGCTTCCAGATGGAGAAGGTGGTGGCAGATCAGGGGGGTAGATATGTGATTGTGACAGGGGCGTTGGAGGGGAGGTTAGTGGCGCTGTTAAGTGTATACGGTCCCAATTGGGATGATGTGGGATTTGCAAAGAAGGTGTTTGGGGCCATCCCCGACTTGGACACACACAAACTGATAGTGGGGGGGGACTGGAACTTGGTGCAGGAGCCAAGGTTGGACAGGTCACAGCCACGCTCGCTGGCCCCATCAGAGGGGTGAAGCCGTTAACTGGGCTAATGGTGGAAATGGGAGGGGTGGACTCTTGGAGGTTTCTGCACCCGAGAGAGCGGGAGTACTCGTTTTTCTCAGCAGTCCACAAGGTGTATTCGCGGATCGACTTTTTCGTGGTGAGGAAGGCTTTGTTGGCTGGGGTTAAGGGGTTGGAGGACTCGGCAATTGCAGTGTCAGATCATACTCCGCATTGGGTGGATATGCTGCTGGAGAAGGGGGTAGCGCAGAGACCAGGGTGGAAATTAGATGTGGGCCTTTTGGGGGACCAAGTGTTCTGTGACAAAATTGAAAAGGTAATTAAGGAATATGTAGGTTTCAACTGTACGGGTGAGGTGTCGAAGGCGGTCGTCTGGGAGGCTCTAAAGGCGGTGGTGAGGGGGGAGGTGATCTCGTTTAAGGCCAGGGTGGACAAGGAGGAGAGGTTGGAGCGGCAGAGGGTAATACAATTGCAACATAACCTCCCTAGTCTTAAACTCCATCCCTCTAGCAATGAAGGACAAAATTCCATTTGCCTTCTTAATCACCTGTTGCACTTGTAAACCAACCTTCTGTGACTCATGCACTAGCACACCCAAGTCTCTCTGAACAGCGGCATGCTTTAATATTTTATCGTTTAAATAATAATCCCGTTTGCTGTTTTTCCTACCAAAATGGATAACCTCACATTTGTCAACATTGTATTCCATCTGCCAGACCCTAGCCCATTCACTTAACCTATCCAAATCCCTCTGCAGACTTCCAGTATCCTCTGCACTTTTCGCTTTACCACGCATCTTAGTGTCATCTGCAAACTTGGACACATTGCCCTTGGTCCCCAACTCCAAATCATCTATGTAAATTGTGAACAATTGTGGGCCCAACACGGATCCCTGAGGGACACCACTAGCTACTGATTGCCAACCAGAGAAACACCCATTTATCCCAACTCTTTGCTTCTGGGGGTATCTCATTGAAACGTATAAAATTGTGAAGGGAATAGGTAGGATAGATGCGGGCAGGTTGTTTCCACTGACGGGTGAAAGCAGAACTCGGGGACATAGCCTCAAAATAAGGGGAAGTAGATTTAGGACTGAGCTGAGGAGGAACTTCTTCACCCAAAGGGTTGTGAATCTATGGAATTCCTTGCCCAGTGAAGCAGTTGAGGCTCCTTCATTGAATGTTTTTAAGATAAAGATAGATAGTTTTTTTGTAGAATAAAGGGATTAAGGGTTATGGTGTTCAGTCCAGAAAGTGGAGCTGAGTCCAAAAAAGATCAGCCATGATCTCATTGAATGGCGAAGCAGACTCGAGGGGCCAGATGGCCGACTCCTGCTCCTAGTTCTTTTTTTCTCACTTGCTGTGCAACAGATGCCATTATCCCATTTTGCAATCTACGGTTGTTTTTTAAAATTCTTTCATGGGATGTGAGCATCACTGGCGAGAACAGCATGTAGATAGGTCAACGAGAGGCAAGGACATATTGGATTTGGTACTGTGTAATGAACCAGGACAGGTGTCAGATTTGGAGGTAAGTGAGCACTTTGGTGATAGTGACCACAATTTGATTACGTTTACTTTAGTGATGGAAAAGGATAGGTATATACCGCAAGGCAAGAGTCAAATCTGGGGGAAAGGCAATTATGATGCAATGAGGCAAGACTTAGGATGCATCGGCTGGAGAAGAAAACTGCAGGGGATGGGCACAATGGAAATGTGGAGCATGTTCAAGGAACAGCTACTGAGTGTCCTTGATAAGTATGTTCCTGTCAGGCAGGGAGGAAGTTGTCGAGCTAGGGAACCATGGTTTCCTAAAGAAGTTGAAACACTTGTCAAGAGGAAGAAAGAGGCTTATGTAAAGATGAGACGTGATGGTTCAGTTAGGGCGCTTGAGAGTTACAAGTTAGCTCGGAAGGCTTTAAAGAGAGAGCTAAGAAGAGCCAGGAGAGGACATCAGAAGTCTTTGGCAGGTAGGATCAAGGATAACCCTAAAGCTTTCTACAGCTATGCCAGGGATAAAAGAATGACTAGGGTAAGAGTAGGGCCAGTCAAGGACAGTAGTGGGAAGTTATCCGTGGAGTCTGAGGAGATAGGATAGGTGCTAAATGAGTATTTTTTGTCTGTATTCACACAGGAAAAAGACAATGTTGTCGAGGAGAATACTGAGATACAGGCTACTAGACTAGAAGGGCTTGAGGTTCATAAGGAGGCGGTGTTAGCGATTCTGAAAGTGTGAAAATAGATAAGTCCCCTGGGCCGGATGGGATTTATCCTAGCATTCTCTGGGAAGCTAGGGAGGAGATTGCTGAGCCTTTGGCTTTGATCTTTAAGTCATCTTTGTCTACAGGAATAGTGCCAGCAGACTGGAGGATAGCAAATGTTGTCCCCTTGTTCAGGAAGGGGAGTAGAGATAATCCCGGTAACTATAGACCAGTGAGCCTTACTTCTGTTGTGGGAAAAGTCTTGGAAGTGTTTATAAGAGATAGGATGTATAATCATCTGGAAAGGAATAATTTGATTTGCGATTGTCAACATGGTTTTGTGAAGGGTAGGTCGTGCCTCACAAACCTTATTGAGTTCTTCGAGAAGGTGACCAAACAGGTGGATGAGGGTAAAGCAGTTGATGTGCTGTATATGGATTTCAGTAAAACGTTTGATAAGGTTCCCCACGGTAGGCTATTGCAGAAAATACAGAGGCATGGGATTCAGGGTGATTTAGCAGTTTGGATCAGAAATTGGCTAGTTGATAGAAGACAAAGGGTGGTGGTTGATGGGAAATGTTCAGACTGATGTCCAGTTACTAGTGGTGTACCACAATGATCTGTTTTGGGGCCTCTGCTGTTTGTCATTTTTATAAATGATCTGGAGGAGAGCGTAGAAGGATGGGTAAGTAAATCTGCAGATGACACTAAAGTCGGTGGAGTTCTGGACAGTGCAGACGGATGTTGCAAGTTACAGAGGGACATAGATAAGCTGCAGAACTGGGCTGACAGGTGGCAAATGGAGTTTAATGCAGAAAAGTGTGAGGTGATTCATTTTGGAAGGAATAACAGGAAGACAGAGTACTGGGCGAATGGTAAGATTCTTGGTAGTGTGGACGAGCAGAGAGATCTCGGTGTCCATGTCCATAGATCGCTGAAAGTTGCCACCCAGGTTGAGAGGGTTGTTAAGAAGGCGTATGGTGTGTTAGCTTTTATTGGTAGAGGAATCGAGTTTCGGAGCCATGAGGTCATGTTGCAGTTGTACAAAACTCTGGTGCGGCCGCATTTGGAGTATTGCGTGCAGTTGTGGTCGCCACATTATAGGATGTGGAAGCATTGGAAAGGGTGCAGAGGAGATTTACCAGGATGTTGCCTGGTATGGAGGGAAGATCTTATGAGGGAAGGCTGAGGGACTTGAGGCTGTTTTCGTTAGAGAGAAGAAGGTTAAGAGGTGACTTAATTCAGGCATACAAGATGATCAGAGGATTAGATAGGGTGGACATTGAGAGCCTTTTTCCTCGGATGGTGATGTCCAGCACGAGGGGACATAGCTTTAAATTGAGGGGAGATAGATATAGGACAGATGTCAGAGGTAGGTTATTTACTCAGAGAGTAGTAAGGGTGTG
Source organism: Scyliorhinus canicula (assembly GCF_902713615.1). NCBI lineage: Eukaryota > Metazoa > Chordata > Chondrichthyes > Carcharhiniformes > Scyliorhinidae > Scyliorhinus > Scyliorhinus canicula. The sequence goes on along the minus strand of NC_052151.1, from coordinate 9,080,495 downwards.
GAATGCCCTGCCTGCAACAGTAGTGGACTCGCGAACACTAAACGCATTCAAATGGTCATTGGATAGGCATATAGACGATAAGGGAATAGTGTAGAGGGACTTTCACAGGACGGCGCAACATCGTGGGCCGAAGGGCCTGTACTGCGCTGTAATGTTCTATGTTCTATGTTCTATCTCCGCCCCCAAGTGCCTGAGTACAACCTTCCCCAGTCTCTCCCCCATGTGTCTGAATACAACATTCCCCAGTCTCCCCCATGTGTCTGAGTACAACCTTCCCCAGTCTCCCCCTTATGTCTGAGTACAAACTTCCCCAGAAAGTCCCATGTGTCTGAGTACAACCTTCCCCAGTCTCTCCTCCATGTGTCTGGGTAAAACCTTCCCCAGTCACCCCCATATGTCTGATACAACCTTCCCCAATCTCTTCCCCGATGTGTCTGGGTAAAACCTTCCCCAGTCTCTCCCCTAGGGTCTAAGAAAACCTTCCCCAGTCTCCCCCATGTCTCTGAATACAAGTATCCTCAGTCTCCTGCATGTGTCTGAGCACAACCTTCGCCAGTCTTCCTCCATGTGTTTGAGTACAACCTTCCCCAGTCTCCCCCATGTGTCTGTGTACAACCTTCTCCAGTCATTCCCATGTGTCTGAGTACAACCTTCCCCAATCATTCCCATGGAAGTCCATATAAACTACATCCACAACCTTTCCCTCAGCAATTTTCTTTGTCACCTCTTCAAAAAACCCAATCAAGTTGCTGAGACATAACCTTCCTAGTACAAAACCATGTCTGCCTGTGACTGACTAGTCCATTTTTCTCCAAACGTGCACATATCCTGTCCCTCAGTATTTGTTCCAAAAGCTTCCTCACCAGTGATGTCAGGCTCGACATCCTATAATTTGCTGGATTGTCCCCGCTTCCTTTCTTAAACAAGGGAATAACATTCGCTATTCTCCAGTCCTCTGGAATTTCACCTGTGGTCAAAGAGGATGTGAAGAATCTGGTAATCTAGTATCCCAGCAATTTCTTCCCTTGCCTCCCGCAGTGACTTGGGGAAAGACGGAGGCTGAGGGGAGACCTGATGGAGATCTACAAAATTATGAGCGATATAGAGAGGATTGATCGTCAGAGGCTTTTTCCAATGTTGTGTCAATTACAAAGGGGCACACATTCAAGGTGAGAGAGGGAAGGTTTAAGGCAGATGTGAGGAGTATGCTTTTCAGGCATGTCCTCATCAGGGTTTCCAGGTGGGTGCCTGGAACGCGCTGCCAGAGGATGTGATGGAAACAGGCACATTCGGATAATTTAAGAGGCATCTGGATGGATACATGAATAGGGAGGATATAGAGGGCGCGATTCTCCCAGACAGGAAGAAATCGTAAGGCTGGCGTCAAATCCGGGCGGGTTTGACGCCAGCCCCCCCCCCCCTCCCCGACCGGGAACCGATTCTGGTCCCCGGTCGGGGCTAGTATGCCACGGCCGTGAACTCCGGCATCGCGGGCTTAATGAATTTTGTTAAGCCCGCTTGCCAGAGTTTGCGCCGGCTGACGCGTCACATGACGTCAGCCGCGCATGCGCGGATTGGAAGACTCCAACCCGCGCATGCGCGGATGACGTCATCGCGCATTTGCGCGAAACCCGCGCATGCGCGGGCCGGGATGCCCCTCAGCTGCCCCGCGAAGTGATACAGCGGGGCGGCGGAAGGACAAAGAGTGCGCGGGAATCGGACCCGCTGCCCGCGATCGGTGCCCACCGATCGCGGGCCCATGGCACCCTTGGCACGGCCGTGGAACTGCCGTGCCAATCGGTGCCATGGTTTTCAAAATCGGGACTTTACGGCCGTTTTTACGAACGGCCAGACCAGGTGTGTTTGCCGTTCGTAAAAACGGCCGTAAAGGGCTTGGAACTGGCCCATCGGCCAGCTGTGAATCGCTGCTGGCCGTAAAAAAACGGCGGCAGCGATTCGTATCGGGAGTCGGGCGTGGGGGGGGGGGAGAATAGCGGGAGGGCGTCGGACTAGCGTGGCCGTAAAATTTTACGAACCCCGCTATTCTCCGCACCGTCGTGAGTGCGGAGAATTGCGGCCAGAGGATTTGGACTGAGTAAGGGCACAAGGTGTTTTTTTAGTTAGGGCCTTATGATCGGCATAGGCTTGGAGGGCCGAAGGGCCTGTTCCTGTGCTGTAATTTCCTTTGTTCTTTGTTAATGCCTGGAATACTGGAACCAGTTTTGGTCCCTTTATCTAAGGAATGGTATGTTGGCATTGGAGGCAGTCCAGAGCTGTTTCACTAGGTTGACCCTGGTATGGAGAGACTTGTTAGGGGAGGTTGGGTACGTTGGGATTGTATTCATTGGAGTTCAGAAGAATGAGTGGCGATCTTATTGAGACATATATGTTTCTAGGGGGCTTGACAGGGTGGATAATCTCTGAGTAAGGCGTCGGCCATTTAAGACCGAGATCTGGAGGAATTTCTTCTCTTAGATGGCAGCAAATCTGGAATTTCTTACCGCAGAGAGCTATAGAGGTTGGGTATTTAAGTATGTTCAAGGCTGAGATACACAGAGTTATGATTAGTCAAGGGTTATGGGGATAAGGCGTGAAAGTGAAGTTAAGGATTATATCAGATGTGTCATGATTTCATTGTGTGATGGAGCAGACTCGATGGGCTGAATGACCTACCTCTGCTCCTATGTCTTATGATCTTAATGCAATTCATCCATGGACTGGTTAATACAATTGGTTAGATGGCTAGTATGTGTTTCATAAGAAAAATGATGTTCAGTCCTCCTTCCAGTTGAAATATACTGGGGACCTACCTCCTTCCCTGCTTCTGAGAATGGAAGGCAACGGCATACCAACACTGACAAAAACTGCCAAGAAAACAGCTCAAGGTTGTTTTTTGGCAGAGCACATGCGAGTGAATGACTGAACAGATAATACAAACCGATTCGAATGAATATCGGATAGAATTTTGAGAAATAAATTGATTGGATGGGGGTTGAGGTTCAAAGAACGAAAAGGCCCAATCCTATCATCAAATAATTACAAAATTACTTTAAAACTGACAAGGGTTATAACATACCATTTCATAGATTTTGGGGACAACAAATACAAAGTCCTCAGGTTCATCACCAGTTGGCTCTGGGAGGTCACGAAGAAAATCAACAAAGTATGGCTCTTTGTGAAGTTTGTCTGCCATTTGTCTTCCAATGTTGTCTCCAATAACCCGTGTAATTGCGTTTTCAAACCAAAATTTGTCATCTTCAGAAACAAATCTATTAAATAACATAAAGTAAATTTATTACCATGCATGGAATGTATGAAGCATTGTCATAAAACTGAATGCTGGAGAGACTTCCGGTTGGCGAGCGGAGCGGTCGCAAAGAAAGGGGCTCCCACAGGGCAACGAGGCCGGGGCCTTTTTTCGAGGGATCTCTGCAGCGGGAGGAGGGGAGAAGGGGAAGAGTCAAACCCCCGCGAAATTGGTGGAAGGGAGAACCTCGGCGGCGGAGAGATCGGCGACAGCAGCAGGTCCACCCCCCCCGCCCCTCCCCCCCCCCCTCCGCCGCCCCCCCCCCCCCCCCCCCCCCCCCCCCACACCCGCCACGGCACCAAAAAACTCTGAAAAGAAAACTTTTAAACGGGGGGGAAAAAAGTATATATTATTTTTTCTCTTTTTGCACTCTTTATTTTCTCACCCAAAACAAGCCCGCCTGAGAAGAGTTTTATAAAAGAGAAAAAAATAAAGTGGTAAAGGAACGAAGGGAGGAGAGAAGAAAAAGGGAAGAAACAAAAAATAAAAATAAGGTGCGGAAAAGGGGGGAAAAGAAAAACAAGGGGAGAAGAAAAGAAGAAAGGGAAGGGGGAGAAAAAATGCCAGACGGGAGCCAAAGCAGAGGGAGAAGGGGCGCCAGAGGCAGACGGGGCAATGGGCGAGCCAGTTCAGACGAGCGAATCAGCACACAAAATGACAGAACGGAGGTATCGCCGCATCAAAAAGAGCTGGAGGGGCCAGGGGGGAGCGGGAACTGGAAGGCAGCCTTTACCGAGGCGCTGAGGGAGCATCAGCAGGTAAACAAGGCGGAGGCGAAGGCAGACATAGAGGCCGCAGTGTAGGCAGCAGTGGCCAGGACCATGACAGGGGTGCAGCAGGCCCTGGTCAGACTTGAGGAGAAATTGGATGCCCAACGGGAGAAACTGGAAACCCAAGAGGCGACCTTTAAGGAGCTGGAGAAAGCAGCGACTGACATGAGCGACCGGGTCACGGCCCTGGAGAGGGAGGTGACGAGACTGGGCACAACACAGGGGAGCCTGAAGGGCAGAGTAGACAACCAGGAAAACCGCTCGAGAAGGCAAAATGTCAGATAGTGGGCCTGCCAGAGGGGATCGAGGGTAGAAACCCCACAGCATACGTGGCCGAGATGCTGGCAACTTAGTGGGGAGGGAAACTTTCCCCAACCCACCATAAATGGACAGAGAACATCGGTCGCTGCGCCCGAAGCCCAAGGCAGGAGACCACCCGAGAGCAGTCATAGCTAAACTGCACCGGTACCAGGATAGGGAGACAATCCTGCGCTGGGCCAGGAAAAATAGAGCCTGCTAATGGGAAGGACACGCCATTCGAATTTATGAGGATATTAGAACAAAGAACAAAGAACAAAAAAAATTACAGCACAGGAACAGGCCCATCGGCCCTCCCAGCCTGCGCCGATCCAGACCCTTTATCTAAACCTGTCTCCTATTTTCCAAGGTTCACTTCCCTCTGTTCCCGCCCGTTCATATATCTGTCTAGATGCCTCTTAAATGATGCTATCGTGCCCGCCTCTACCACCTCCGCTGGTAAAGCGTTCCTGGCACCCACCTCCCTCTGCGTAAAAAACTTCCCACGCACATCTCCCTTAAACTTTCCCCCTCTCACCTTGAAATCGTGACCCCTTGTAACTGACACCCCCACTCTTGGGAAAAGCTTGTTGCTATCCACCCTGTCCATACCTCTCATAATTTTGTAGACCTCAATCAGGTCCCCCCTTAACCTCTGTCTTTCCAACGAAAACAATCCTCATCTACTCAACTTTTCTTCATAGCTAGCACCATCCATACCAGGCAACATCCTGGTGAACCTCCTCTGACCCTCTCCAAAGCATCCACATCCTTCTGGTAATGTGGCGACCAGAACTGCATGCAGTATTCCAAATGTGGCCGAACCAAAGTCCTATACAACAGTACATGACCTGCCAACTCTTGTACTCAATACCCCGTCCGATGAAGGCAAGCATGCTGTATGCCTTCTTGACCACTCTATCAACCTGCGTTGCCACCTTCAGGGTACAATGGAGCTGAACTCCCAGATCCCTCTGTACATCAATTTTCCCCAAGACCCTTCCATTGACCATATAGTCCGCTCTTGAATTTTATCTTCCAAAATGCATCACCTCGCATTTGCCTGGATTGAACTCCATCTGCCTTTTCTCTGCCCAACTCTCCAATCTATCTATATTTTGTTGTATTCTCTGACAGTCCTCCTCGCTATCTGCAACTCCACCAATCTTAGTATCATCTGCAAACTTGCTAATCAGACCACCTATACCTTCCTCCAGGTCATTTATGTAGATCACAAACAGCAGTGGTCCGAGCACGGATCCCTGTGGAACACCATTAGTCACCCTTCTCCATTTTGAGACACTCCCTTCCATCACTACTCTCTGTCTCCTGTTGCCCAGCCAGTTCTTTATCCATCTAGCTAGTACACCCTGAACCTCATACGACTTCACTTTTTCCATCAACCTGCCATGGGAAACCTTATCAAACGCCTTACTAAAGTCCATGTATATGACATCTACAGCCCTTCCCTCATCAATTAACTTTGTCACTTCCTCAAAGAATTCTATTAGGTTTGTAAGACATGACCTTCCCTGCACAAAACCATGCTGCCTATCACTGATAAGTCTATGTTTTCCAGATGTGAATAGATCCTATCCCTCAGAATCTTCTCCAACAGTTTGCCTACCACTGACGTCAAGCTCACAGGTCTATAATTCCCTGGATTATCCCTGCTACCCTTCTTAAACAAAGGGACAACAGTAGCAATTCTCCAGTCCTCCGGGACCTCACCCGTGCTCAAGGATGCTGCAAAGATGTCTGTTAAGGTCCCAGCTATTTCAACCCTCGCTTCCCTCAGTAACCTGGGATAGATCCCATCCGGTCCTGGGGACTTGTCCACCTTAATGTCTTTTAGAATACCCAAAACTTCCCCCTTCTGTATGACAACTTGACCTAGACTATTTAAACATCCATCCCTAGCCCCAACATCCGTCGTGTCCCTCTCCTTTGTGAATACGGATGCAAAGTACTCATTAAGAATCTCACCCATTTCCTCTGAGTCCACACATAAATTCCCTCTTTTGTCTTTGAGTGGGCCAATTCTTTCTCTAGTTACCCTCTTGCTCCTTACATACGAATAAAAGTCTTTGGGATTTTCCTTAACCCTGTTAGCCAAAGATATTTCAGGACCCCTTTTAGCCCTCTTTATTGCGCGTTTGAGATTCGTCCAAAGCTTCATCAGTTTTGAGTTGCTTCGATCCTATGTATGCTTCCTTTTCCATTTTAGCTAGTCTCAAAATTTCACCCGTCATCCATGGTTCCCTAATCTTGCCATTTCTATCTTTCATTTTCACAGGAACATGTCTGTCCTGCACTCTAATCAACCTTTCCTTAAAAGACTCCCACCTTTCAAATGTGGATTTACCCTTAAACAGCTGCTCCCAATCCACATTCCCTAGCTCCTGCCAAACTTTGTTCTACTTGGCCTTTCCCCAATTTAGCACTCTTCCTTTCGGACCACTCTTGTCCTTGTCCATGAGTATTCTAAAACTTACGGAATTGTGATCGCTATTCCCAAAGTAATCACCGACTGAAACATCAACCACCTGGCCGGGATCATTCCCCAATACCAGGTCCAGTATGGCCCCTTCCCGAGTTGGACTATTTACATACTGCTCTAAAAAACTCTCTTGGATGCTCCTTACAAACTCTGCTCCATCTGCGCCTCCAACACTACACGAATCCCATTCAATGTTGGGGAAGTTAAAATCTCCCATCACAACCACCCTATTGCTCCTACATTTTCTATAATCTGTCTGCATATTTGTACCTCTACTTCATGCTCGCTTTTGGGAGGTCTGTAGTAAATTTACTGCACCCTTCCTATTTCTCAGCTCCACCCATATTACCTCAGTGCACGAATCCTCCATCGTGCCCTCCTTAATCACAGCTATGATATCATCTCTGACGAGTAATGCAACTCCTCCACCCCTTCTACCTCCCTCTCTATCCCTCCTGAAGCATCTATACCCTGGGATATTCAGTTGCCAGTCCTGCCTTTCCCTCAGCCAAGTCTGAGTAATACCAATAACATCATATTCCCAGGTACTGATCCAAGCCCTAAGTTCATCTGCCTTACCTGCTACACTTCTCGCATTAAAACAAATGCACCTCAGACCACCTGGCCCTTTATGTTCATCATTTCTTCCCTGTCTACTCTTCCCCTTAGTCACATTGAGTTTATTGTCTCGTACCTTACTGGCTTTATTTGCTGCTTCTTTACTGACCTCTAACTTCCTAATCTGGTTTCTATCCCCCTGCCACATTAGTTTAAAACCTCCCCAACAGTGTTAGCAAAAGCACCCCCTAGGACATTGGTTCCAGTCCTGCCCAGGTGTAGACCATCCGGTTTGTAATGGTCCCACCGCCCCCAGAACCGGTTCCAATGTCCCGGAAATCTGAACCCCTCCCTCCTGCACCATCTCTCAAGCCACGTATTCATTCTGACTATTCTTGAATTTCTACTCTGACTGTCCCGTGGCACTGGTAGCAATCCTGAGATTACTACCTTTGAGGTCCTACTTTTTAACTTATCTCCTAACTCCCTAAATTCTGATTGTAGGACCTCATCCCTTTTTTTACCTATATCGTTGGTGCCTATGTGCACCACGACAACTGGCTGTTCACCCTCCCCCTTTAGTATGTCCTGCAGCCGATCGGAGACATCCCTGACCCGAGCACCCGGGAGGCAACATATCATTCGGGAGTCTCGTTTTCGATCACAGAAACACCTCTCTACTCCCCTTTCAATTGAATCCCCCATGTCTATAGCCCTGCCAGTCTTTTTCCTGCCCTTCTGTGCAGCAGAGCCAGCCACGGTACCATGAGCCTGGCTACTACTGCCTTCCCCTGGTGGGTCATCTCCCCCAACAGTATCCAAAACGGTATATCTGTTTTGGAGGGAGATGACCGCAGGGGACACCTGCACTGCCTTCCTGCTCTTTCTCTGCCTTTTGGTCACCCATTCCCTGTCTCCATCACCAATTCTAATCTGCGGTGTGACCAACTCACTAAACGTGCTATCCACGACCTTCTCAGCATCACGGATGCTCCAAAGTGAGTCCATCCACAGCTCCAGAGCCGTCAAGCGGTCTAACAGAAGCTGCAGCTGGACACACTTCCCGCACATGAAGGAGTCAGGGGCATCGGCCGCATCCCTGAACTCCCACATTGCGTACGAGAGCACAACACGGGTCTGGGATCTCCTGCCATTTTTACCCTTTACCTTAACTGATTAAAAATATAGATATGGGGCAGATATAGCCAGGGAATGGGCAGAGTTCAATAGGGCGAAAGCAACTCTTCACAGGAGCAACGTGCGTTTTGGTATGCTGTACCCAGCGAAACTCAGAGGGGTGAGGGAATGCCAGGCCCCCCCGCCCCCGCCACGGCAAGAGCTCCCTGAACAAAGAGCAAACCACTGCCTGAGGGACCGCTCCAGGTGGGAGGCCAGGCCCCAGCATGAGGGAATGAGAGTAATGGAGAAGGGAGAGCAAGCGAGAGGGGTGCAGGGTAGGATTGGGGAAGAGCGGGCAGAAAACCGCCGAGGCGAGGCAGGGGAGAAGCGAGACAGTAACCCCCGAGAGGGGGGCCACCGTACTAGCAGGAAAGCTAGCGCCGGGGGCAAGCAACAAAGCAGGGCCGCAGCGCACCCCCAACAGGGGGGAAGTCACCAGGCAGGGGATGGGGGGGAACACCCATCAGAGTCGGGAGAGCAAACAGGGACAGGAACATGGGAAAAAGGGACAAAGGAGGGGTATACGGGGGAGGAGGGAAAAGGGAGAGACCGGGGGGGGGGGGACACACAGCGAGCGAGGGACCGGGGAGGGGGGATGTGTGGTGCTAACAATTGCACACAAAGACTCGAGACATGTACAATCGAGGCTTTATTGCTGTGTGATGCTATTCCTCCAGCAGCAGCTGTAGAATAAGATCTCAGTGACTCACACGCATATTTATACACAAGCTCCCTGTGGGCAGAGCTAGCCGGCAAGGGCTTACCGGAGGAACCTGTATTACAGGTACAGCCATACATCCCCCTCCTGCAAGTACGCATATATCTACAGTGGTTATATCACCACATTCACCCCCTGTAAAAATTGAGTCCGGCGGGGGTGACGTGTAACTATAATGCAAAGGATGATATATTTACAAAAGGGTTCAAACAAAGAAAACCAAGAGTCCATCCGGTTAGCAGGTTACAGGTTGACTCGAATTGGCGGTCGAACGTTCCGCTGTGATCGACGTAGCTGTGGTGGCGACGTTGGCCCAGGCGGTGATGGCAACGATGGTGCAGGTGCTGGCAGTGTTGGTGCTGGCTGCTGGCGGGATGACTCCAAGAGCGAGCCGAAATCTTCCGTGTCCTCCAGTGTGGGCAGGGGGACGAGGGATGGACCTGGTGGGGACGAATAAGGGGGCGCCGGGGAAAAGGAGGGTGGCGTGGGGGGGAAAAGGGGCGTGGGCATGGGATCGGCACCTGAGGGAGCCAGGTCCCGAAGCGAGACTGTGTCCTGGCGGCCGTCGGTGAACTCCACGTAGGCATACTGAGGGTTGGCGTGGAGAAGGCGTACTTTGTCCACCAGGGGTTCCGCCTTGTGGTGCCGGACATGCCTACAGAGAAGGACTGGGTCCGGAGTCGTGAGCCAAATCGGGAGCGACACCCCGGATGTAGACTTCCTAGGAAAGGCAAAAACACGTTCATGGGTGTACTGTTAGTTGCGGTGCACAGTAGTGACCGAATGGAATGGAGCGCGTCAGGGAGGACCTGTTGCCAGCGAGCGGCTGGGTGGTTCCTGGACCGTAGGGCCAGTTGGACGGCCCTACATACCGTCCCGTTCTCCCTCTCTACCTGCCCGTTTCCCCGGGGGTTGTAGCTGGTCGTCCTGTGGAGGAGATACCCCTGCTGTGCAGGAAATTACACATCTCATCACTCATGAACGAGGATCCCCTGTCACTGTGGATGCAGTCGGGGAAACTGAACAGGGCCTTGATGACGGTGGCAGACGTCATATCCGGGCATGGGATGGCGAAGGAGAACCTAGAAAATTCATCGACCACACTAAGGATGTAGGTGTTGCGGTCGGTGGAGGGGAGGGGCCCTTTGAAATGCACGCTGAGGCGTTCAAAGGGGCGGGACGCTTTCACCAGGCTCGCGCGATCTGGCCGGTAGAAGTGCGGCTTGCACTCGGCACAGACCTGGCAGTCTCTGGTGACTGTCCGTACTTCCTCGACGGAGTAGGGCAGATTGCGGGCTTTGATTAGATGGTACAAGCGAGTGACTCCCAGGTGGCAAAGGCTCTCGTGCAAGGCACGGAGCTGGTTCACTTGTGCGCTGGCACATGTACCTCGGGGGAGGGCGTGTGGGGGCTCTTTGAGCTTGCCGGGGCGATACAAGATCTCGTAGTTAAAGGTGGAGAGCTCGATTCTCCACTGCAAGATTTTGTCATTCTTGATCTTGCCCCGCTGCGTGTTGTTGAACATGAAGGCTACCGACCGTTGGTCAGTGAGGAGAATGAATCTCCTGCCGGCCAGGTAATGCCTCCAGTGCTGCAATGCTTCAACGATTGCCTGAGTCTCCTTTTCAACAGAGGAATGTCGAATTTCGGAGGCGTGGAGGGTGCGTGAAAAGAATGCCACGGGTCTGCCTGCCTGATTCAGCGTGGCGGCAAGGGCGACATCTGAAGTGTCGCTTTATACTTGAAAAGGCAGTGTCTCATCTACTGCGTGCATCCCGGCCTTGGCTATGTCAGATCGAATGCGGGCGAAGGCCTGTTGTGCCTCGGCCGTGAGGGGAAAATGTGTGGACTGGAAAAGTGGGTGGGCCTTGTCCGCGTATTGTGGGACCCACTGGGCGTAATACGAAAAGAACACCAGGCAGCTTTTGAGGGCCTTGGGGCAGTGGGAGAGTGGAAGCTCCATGAGGGGGCGCATGCGGTCGGGATCGGGCCCCAGTAGTCCGTTTTGGACTACGTAGCCGAGGATGGCTAAGCGGTCTGTGCGGAACATGCACTTCTCCTTGTTGTACGTGAGATTAAGGAGAGATGCGGTGTGGAGGAATTTAGAAAGGTTGGCGTCATGGTCCTGCTGGTCATGGCCGCAGATGGTGACATTGTCGAGGTACGGGAAGGTGGCCTGCAGTCCATACCGGTCAACCATTCGGTCCATTTCTCGTTGAAATACCGAGACTCCATTCGTGACGCCGAAGGGAACCCTAAGAAATTGGTACAGACAACCGTCTGCCTCGAAGGCAGTGTAGGGACGGTCCGATTTACGGATGGGGAGCTGGTGGTAGGCGGATTTCAGGTCAATAGTAGAGAAGACCCGGTACTGTGCAATCTGATTGACCACATCAGAAATGCAGGGGAGAGGGTACGCGTCGAGCTGCGTGTACTGGTTGATGGTCTGGCTGTAGTCCACGACCATACTGTGCTTCTCCCCGGTCTTAACCACTACCAACTGGGCTCTCCAAGGACTGTTGCTGGCCTCGATGATACCCTCCCGAAGCAGCCGCTGGACTTCGGACCTGATGAAGGCCTTGTCCTGGGTGCTGTACCGTCTGCTCCTGGTGGCGACGGGCTTGCAATCTGCGGTCAGATTGGCAAAGAGGGAGGGAGGCTCGACCTTGAGGATTGCGAGACCGCAAATGGTGAGGGGAGGTAGGGGTCCGCCGAATTTGAGGGTGAGGCTCTGGAGATTGCATTGGAAATCCAGGCCTAGTAAGAGTGAAGTGCAGAGGTCGGGGAGAATGTACAGATGGAAACGGTCGAATTCCACGCCCTGTGCAGTAAGTTTAACCAGGCAGAAACCCCGGATCGGGACAGAGTTGGAACCGGAAGCGAGAGAGATCTGCGGGTTGGCGGGATGGACCGCAATGGAATAGCGCCTTACCGTGTCCGGGTGGACGAAGCTCTCGGTGCTCCCGTAGTCGATGAGGCAGGAAGTCACGTGGCCGTTGACCAGCACCGTTGTGGAAGAGGGTGCCAGGTTGCGAGGATGCGACTGGTCGAGGGTAACGGAGGCAAGTAGCGGGCGATCAGCAGTCAAGTCTGATGAGTCCGACGAGGAGCGGTAGCGACCCGTGTCCCGTGACCCCGTCAAGAGGACAACAGGACAAAATTGCGGCGTCTGGAGTACCTGTGTGGGAGAAGATGGCGGCGGACAAGATGGCGGCGCCCATGGAGTGCACGTTGTGGGATCGGGACAAGATGGCGGCGGCCATGGAACGCACATGGCGGTGGGGGATGAAGATAGCGGTGCCCATGGAGCGCACATGGCGGGGGCGGTGAAAGATGGCTGCGCGCACTGATCGCACGTGGGGTCGGGGGAAGCGGACGGCAGGGCCCATTGTGCGATCGGCTGAGGCGAGGGGGGGAACGGGGGCGCGATAGCGGCAACCGTCCGGGACTGACACACCACTGCAAAGTGGCCTTTCTTGCCACAAGCTTTGAAGGTCGCTGAGCGGGCCGGGCAGCGTTGGCGGGGGTGCTTCTGCTGACCGCAGAAGTAACAGCGGGGATCCCCAGGGAGCACAGTGCGGCGAGTAGCGCAGGCATAGTGCGCTGGGGCGGCTGCTGGGAGGGCCGGTTGCGGGGTCCTCGAGGGGTAGGACGGGTGGGCCGAGTGGCTAGCGGAGTAAGATCGCGCACTATGGGAGGCGGCCATCATTGAAAGCGCCAGAGTCTTTGTGGCCGCGAGGTTGAGGGCGGCTCCTTCCAGCAGTCGTTGCCAGATGGGGTCCGATGCAATACCTGTAACAAAGGCATCGCGTATGAGTAAATCAGAGTGTTCTGTGGCTGTGAGGGCCCGGCAGTCGCAGTCTCGTACCAGAGGTATAAGGGCCCTCCAGAAGTCCTCAATCGACTCACCCGGCTGCGGGACGCGAGTAGAGAGTAGATGTCTCACAAACAGGGTGTTCGTCGACTGTGCATAGTTCTCCTTGAGCAGTTCCATAGCTCTGGTGTAGTCAGGTGCATCTCGAATTAGCGGAAAGACACTGGAGCTAAGTCTTGAGTACAGGAGTTGTCTTTTTTGAGCCTCTGTCGGGGGAGGTTCCGCTGAAGAGATGTAGGCCTCGAAGACTGCAAGCCAGTGAACAAAGTCTTTCCTGGCGTGAGGCGACTGCGGATCCAGCTGCACACGGTCAGGTTTGATCCTGACGTCCATGGTGTATGGAAAATCACACAGCAATAAATTGTGGCGCTAACAATTGCACACAAAGACTCGAGACATGTACAATCGAGGCTTTATTGCTGTGTGATGCTATTCCTCTGGCTGCAGCTGTAGAATAGGACCTCAGTGACGACTCACACGCATATTTATACACAAGCTTCCTGTGGGCGGAGCTAGCCGACAGGGGCTTTCCGGAGGAACGAGTATTACAGGTACAGCCATACATCCCCCTACTGCAAGTACGCATATCTACAGTGGTTATATCACCACAGGATGCAGGGAAGGAGGGACAAAAGAGGCTAGAAAAGGAATAGGGCTACAAAGTGCCACAACCAAGGGCTCGAAACAAGGAACCACTGCAAGCACCCACCCAGTACGGTCTCTGGGCGAAGGGAGACCCCAGAGTGCAGGGGACTACCTGCGTGGTGGATGCAAAGTGGGCGGCCATGGCGGGTGCCCCCGGGACAAAGGGAAACCTCGGAGCGCAGGGACCCGACCGCATGGAGAGAGCAGCGACAGCGACCATCCTGGACGGCACCCTAACAAAGGGAAACCCCGGAGGTCCACCTGTGGTTAATCCCACAGGAGCGAGGGGGCAGAAGCCCCCCACCAGGATAGTCACCTGGAACATAAGAGGACTCAACGGCCCAGTGAAGAGATCCAGAGTTCTCACCCACCTAAGAAATATGAGGCCGACATTGTCTTCCTCCAAGAGACACACCTGAGAGAGCAGGACCAACTGCGGTAAGAAAGGGCTGGGTGGGACAAACCTACCATTCCTGCTATGGGACAAGGGCCAGGGGGGTGGCGATATTGATCGGCAAGAGGACAATGTTTATGGCGACAAAGAAGGTCACGGACCCAGGGGGACGGTACGTCATGGTCAGCGGCGCCCTGGATGGGGCACCAGTGGTACTAGTCAACGTGTACGCACCCAACTGGGACGACACGCGCTTCATCAAGAAGACCATGGCAGAAATCCCGGACATAGCGACGCATCGACTAATCATTGGGGGGACTTCAACTGTGTACAGGATCCAAAGACGGACAGATCAAACCCCAAAATGGGGAAAACCTCAAGCATGGCAAGGGAACTCAGTCACTTTATGGAGCAGATGGGAGCAGTGGACCCCTGGAGGTTTGCCCACCCGGGGGAGAAGGAATTCTCCTTCTTCTCCCCAGTACACAACGTGTTCACCAGAATTGACTTCTTTGTGGTGGGGAAAACGGTGCTTCCAGGGATAGACAAGGTGGAATACTCCACAATTGTGATATCAGACCACGCTCCACATTACATGGACGTGCGGCTAGAGATGGGCAGGGCCCAACGCCCCACATGGAGGTTGGACGGTGCTTTACTAGCTGACAAGGCCTTCAGCGAAAGGATAGCGCGGGCCATAGCAGAGTACACGGAGAACAACCAGAACGGGGAGGTCTCACCCTCCACGTTCCGGGAAGTTCTAAAGGCCGTACGAAGAGGGGAAATCATCGCTTTCAAAGCGCGAAGAGATAGGGAGGAAAGGGTGGCTAGGCAGCAGCTGGTCGACTCCATACTGGAGGTAGACCGTAAATACTCCGAGGCCCCGACCGTAGAGCTCCTGGCGGAGAGGAAAGAGCTACAAAGGAACTTTGACCTGCTCTCCACTAGGAAAGCAGTGCACCAACTCCGCCAGGCGTGTGGGACCCTGTACGAACACGGAGACAAAGCCAGCCGCCTGTTGGCACACCAGCTGAGAAAGCAGGCAGCCACCAGAGAAATTGCACAAATCAGGGGTACCAGAGGCACGTTCGAAACAGAACCAGAGAGGATTAACAAAACCTTCAAGGCCTTCTACCAAGAGCTGTACACCTCAGAGCCCCCAAGGGGGGAGTCTGGGATGAAATGGTTCCTTGATGGACTGGACATTCCAGTCGTGGGGGAGGGCGGAAAACGGGGCTTGGAAGCACCACTAGCACTGGGACAGATCATGGAGAGCATTAGCTCCATGCAGGCGGGGAAGGCGCCGGGACCGGACGGATTCCCTGCGGACTTCTACAAAAAACTTGCGACAGCGCTGGCCCCGCACCTGCGGGAGATGTTCACAGACTCGCTGGCTAGGGGCACACTGCCACCCACGTTAGCACAGGCCTCAATCTCGCTGCTACCTAAGAAAGACAAAGACCCAACGGAATGTGGGTCATACAGACCCATCTCACTGCTGAACGCAGACGCCAAAATACTGACCAAAATCCTAGCTTAAAGGCTAAAAGACTGTGTACCTGAGGTGGTCACAGAGGACCAGACGTGCTTTGTCAAAGGTAGACAGCTTACCTCGAACATCAGGCGTCTGCTGAACGTGATAATGGCCCCCTCCGGGGAGAGAACACAAGAGGTGATCGTCTCCCTAGACGCAGAAAAGGCCTTCGACAGAGTCGAATGGAAATACCTCATAGAGGTACTGGAGCGGTTCGGGCTTGGAACAGGGTTCACCTCCTGGGTAAAGCTCCTATACAACGCTCCCATGGCGAGCGTACGGACCAACAATACCAACTCCCAATACTTCCAACTGCACAGGGGCACCAGACAAGGATGCCCACTGTCCCCGCTGTTGTTCGCCCTAGCGATCGAACCGCTAGCAATCGCGCTCAGAGCAGCAAAAGGCTGGAGGGGGATCCGAAGGGGAGGCAGAGAGCAGAGAGTCTCACTCTATGCAGATGACCAGCTCCTTTACATTTCGGACCCACAGAGCAGCATGGATGGAATCATTGCGCTCCTGAAAGAGTTTGGAGCCTTCTTGGGCTACAAACTCAACATGAGCAAAAGCGAGATCTTCCCAGTACACTCGCAAGTTGGGGGGGGAGGGAGCACTAAAGGGGCTGCCGTTTAAACAACACCGACACAAATTCCGCTACCTGGGGATCCAAATAGCCCATGACTGGAAAGGGATCCACAAATGGAACCTCACCAGTCTGACGGAGGAAGTAAAAAAGGACCTGCAAAGATGGAACACCCTCCCACTCTCCCTCGTGGGGAGAGTCCAGACGATCAAAATGAACGTACTGCCCAGGTTCCTCTTCCTGTTTAGATCCATTCCGATCTACATCCCCAAGTCCTTTTTCAAAGAGCTGGACAAACTAATCATGGCGTTTGTATGGGGGGGAGAAAAATGCTAGGATCCCAAAGAAGGTCCTACAAAAAACAAAATCCAGGGTTAGCCCTCCCACACCTACAATTCTACCACTGGGCGGCGACAGCCGAGTGAATAAGGGGATGGATCCATGAGCCAGAGGCCGAGTGGGTGCGTGCGGAGGAGGCCTCCTGCATGGGGACCCCCCTCCGGGCCCTCACCACGGCAGCACTCCCATCCCCACCCAAAAAACACTCCAGCAGCCCGGTGGTGATAGCCACCCTCCAATCCTGGAACCAACTGCGGCAGCAATTTGGCCTGACCAAAATGTTGGGCAAAGCTCCCATTTGCAACAACCATAGGTTCACACCAGCACTGACTGACGCCACCTTCAAAAGGTGGGGGCAGGACGGAGGGACACTGACAGTCAGGGACCTATACACGGACGGCAGGATCGCAACACTGGACGAACTGACAGAGAAATTTCAGCTAGCCAGGGGGAACGAGCTGAGGTATCTGCAGCTTAAAAACTTCCTAAGAAAGGAGACAAGGACGTACCCACAACCGCCACGACAGACACTACTGGAAGAACTACTGGACGCAAGCATACTAGACAAGGGAAACTGTAGTGACATGTATGACCGACTGACAGAAAGGGCCGACACCATACTGGACGCAACAAGAAAGAAATGGGAGGAGGACCTGGGGATTGAGATAGGGTGGGGACTCTGGAGCGAAGCACTGCATAGGGTCAACTCCACCGCCATGTGCGCAAGGCTCAGCCTGACGCAACTAAAAGTGGTACATAGAGCCCACTTAACAAGAACCCGTATGAGTAGGTTCTTCCCGGAGGTGGAGGATAGATGTGAACAGTGCCAAATAGGCCCGGCCAACCACGCCCACATGTTCTGGTCTTGCCCCAGACTTGTGGATTACTGGACAGCCTTCTTTGAGGCAATGCCCAAAGTGGTGGGGGTGAGGGTGGAGCCATGCCCGAAAGTGGCAGTCTTCGGGATCTCGGACCAGCCAGATCTATTCCTGGGGAGGAGGGCGGACACCCTTGCCTTTGCCTCCCTGATCGCCCGCCATAGAATCATGTTTGGCTGGCGGTCAGCAGCACCACCCAGAGCTGCAGACTGGCTGTCCGACCTCTCGGAATCTCTCCAAATGGAGAAAATCAAATTCGCCATCCGAGGGTCAGACGACGGCTTCCACAGAACGTGGGAGCCATTCACGCGACTGTTCCGGGACCTGTTTGTGGCCAACGAACAAGAGGAAGAATACCCAGGTAGCCAAGAATCAGGGGAAATTAGTCAAGAATCAGGGGAAAGTAGCCAATGCATGAAAGGGAGAGATAGACTGGGAGGGAGAGAGGGAGGGAGAGGGGTGGGGGGGACGGCTAAACCTGAGGATAGAAAGGTGAACCACCGGGAGAGGGGGAGGGGGGCACAGCTAAACCTGAGGAAAGAAATGCGAACTGTGAGGTGGGGGGGGGGGGGGTGGGGGGGGGGATCAAGAGAGGAGAACCAGCAAGGTGGGAAGACGGGGAAATGGGAGCCGGAAGGAAGGCACGGGATACCAAAACGTGCATGACATCTCAAGGAGCGGGGAACGAGGAAAATAAAGACGGAGGACGGGAGGAGCAGCAGAAGCGGAGGCGAGCGCGGGACGACAGCAAGATCCGTCCGGGAGAAGCAGGCGTCAAAAACACGAAGCACAGCCAAGTATTGCACACTGTAATTATCTCTCCGGCACCCAAATGTATATTTGCCTCCCCAATCCCCCCCCCACCCTCCCCCCCGTAAACAGTCACCTACAAACGTGGTGTAAATAATTTTGCCAGGTGTACAGAGCTGCCGCTGTCGAGCTGGTGCACAATACCCTACCAGTTATTATATTTCATATTTTATTGGTTTTTTTTAACTATGTACCATTTCCTTCTCCTTTGTATGTTGGGGTGTGCCCTTCTCTTCTAGATAGGTGTATGTATATATATATGTTTCTTATTCTGTGTACCTAACGGTAATTATACCTTGTTCAAAAACCCAATAAAAAACATTTATAAAAAAAAATAAAACTGAATGCTTATACTTTTATTGGTGTATGATTGGATTTATTGTCACGTGTACCGAGGTACAGTGAAAAGTATTGTTCTGTGTACAGTCCAGACAGATAGCTTCATATATAAAAAACATATGCATACATAAATGCACAATGTAAATACAGAGACACAGGCATTGGGTAAAGCAAACAGGAGTACAGTATTACTCAGTGGGGAAGTTGTGTGAAGAGGTCAGTTCAGTCCATAAGAGGATCATTCAGGAGTCTGGTAACAGCGGGGAAGGAGCTGTTTTTGAATCTGTTTGTGCGTGTTCTCAGACTTTTGTATCTCCTGCCCGATGGAAGAAGTTGAAAGAGAGAATAACCCGGGTGGGAGGGGTCTTTGATTATGCTGCCCACGTTCCCAAGGCAGCAGAAGGTGTAGACAGAGTCAATGGATGGGAGGTGGGTTTGTGTGATAGACTGGGCTGTCTGACTCTCTGAAGTTTCTTATGGTCTTGGGCCGAGTAGTTGCCATACCAGGCTGTGATACAGCCAGATAGGATGCTTTCCAGGGTGTAAGAGTCAATGTGGACATGCCAAACTTCCTTAGTTTCCTGAGGCAATATAGGCACTGTTGTGCTCTCTTTGATGCAAATGTAATATTACAAAGATACCAATGTCGACTACAAATCGTCAAATTATAGCTTGACCAAAATGGGGTGCAAATGGAATGAACTGTAAAAAGAATGAACACTGCTTAAACGGAAATGTGGTGAGACTGTGAATCGGAGAGTGAAGAACATGAAACAGTTAACCTCCAAACTGAAGGGCATGGTACAATTAACCTTGATCCTGAGAGGGTAAACTAACTGACGAATGCTTAGTTTAGATACTGGGCAATGACACAAGTTAACTGTAATTATGAATTGCGAGCAGTTCCTGTTTGAGAATGAACAGAGCATTTACACCTGAATACGCTTTGAGATAGGTGTCTGTCACTGTGGTTAAGAAATTGTATTATCCTTTTGTTGTGTGAAGAGCAGGAGAATTGTCTGTGTCCTTGCAGTTCATGGCTCTGGACACTGAATGGACCAGGATAAAGGAATGCGAAGAGCTGGGAAAAGCAGCAGAACCTTAATGGAATCTGCATCTGAAGCCAAGATGTGTGATAGTGTGACAGAAACATTATCAAAACTGACATTGACAACATTGAAGGGTGGTTGAAGTCAAAAGAAAAAGTACGGTACCAGGTCATCTCGAGATCCAGGCCGACAATCAATACCGGTACTGATCAGTCACAAAAATAATGGTACGTTTCAGTCAAAGCGTAAAGGTGTTTATACTGTGATTATAACTTTCAGTCAAATTGTAAAGGTGTTTATACTGTGATTATAACTTTCAGTCAAATTGTAAAGGTGTTTATACTGTGATTATAACTTTCAGTCAAATTGTAAAGGTGTTTATACTGTGATTATAACTTTCAGTCAAATTGTAAAGGTGTTTATACTGTGATTATAACTTTCAGTCAAATTGTAAAGGTGTTTATACTGTGATTATAACTTTCAGTCAAATTGTAAAGGTGTTTATACTGTGATTATAACTTTCAGTCAAAGCGTAAAGGAATTTATACTGTGATTATAACTTTCAGTCAAATTGTAAAGGCGTTTATACTGTGATTATAACTTTCAGTCAAATTGTAAAGGTGTTTATACTGTGATTATAACTTTCTGTCAAATTGTAAAGGAGTTAATACTGTGATTGTAACTTTCAGTCAAATTGTAAAGGTGTTTATACTGTGACTGTAACTTTCTGTCAAATTCTAAAGGTGTTTATACTGTGATTGTAAATTTCAGTCAAATTGTAAAGGAGTTTATACTGTGATAATAACTTTCAGTCAAATTGTAAAGGAATTTATACTGTGATTGTAACTTTCAGTCAAATTGTAAAGGGGTTTATATTGTGATTATAAATTTCAGTCAAATTGCAGAGGAATTTATATTGTGATTGTAACTTTCAGTTAAATTGCAGAGGAGTTTATATTGTGATTGTAACTTTCAGTCAAATTGTAAAGGAATTTATACTGTGATTGTAACTTTCAGTCAAATTGCAGAGGAATTTATATTGTGATTGTAACTTTCAGTCAAATTGCAGAGGAGTTTATATTGTGATTGTAACTTTCAGTCAAATTGCACAAGAGTTTATATTGTGATTGTAACTTTCAGTCAAATTGCAGAGGAGTTTATACTGTGATTGTAACTTTCAATCAAATTGTAAAGCAGTTAATACTGTGATTAGAACTTGCAGTTAAATTGTAAAGGGATATATACTGTGATTATAACTTTCAGTCTAATTGTAAAGGGATTTATTCTGTGATTGTAACTTTCAGTCAAATTGTGAAGGGGTTTATACTGTCATTGTAACATTCAGTCAAATGGTAAAGGAATTAATACTGTGATTGTCACTTCCAGTCAAATTGTAAAGGAGTTTATACTATTACGGGCCAGGGTTTAGAAAACCCCAAAGTGTATCATGGAGTTCATTTGACCCACAACTTTTAATAGATTTTGGTTATGGGGCGTACAAGGGCCCACTCTACAGGTATGATGCAACAGAGATCTAAGTACTTTTAAAACAAAACAATGTTTATTCTATGAATCCATTTAATATTTTATAAACACACAGTAAACATCTTAGCAACTATCAACTCAAATACTTCCCCCAAAGAAAACAGTACTCTATAAGTAACCCTTAATCTTTCCTAGCAACATCCATAAGACAAATATGGATGACCCTCTTTAAGACCCTCTTTAACAAAGACAGTAGGTTTAAATTCTCTACTGAGAGCAGTTAGCACTTTTAAATTAGCAAGTGATCAGAAGACATTCTTTTCAGGCAGAGAGAGATCAAAATTACCCCTTGTTTGGCTGGATGCAGCTCCAACTCTAAAAACTAAACTAAGCACACACTAGCTGCCAGCTCAAAAACAAAAGTAAAAGCAGACAGACAGCCCAGTTCCACCCACGCTCTGGCATCACTGCAGCTATTTTAGAAACACCCATTTCTTAAAGGTACTCTCACATGACAATACTGTGATTGTAACTTTCAGTCAAATTGTAAGGGAGTTAATACTGTGATTGTAACTTTCAGTCAAATTGTAAAGGAGTTAATACTGCGATTGTACCTTTCAGTCAAATTGCAAAGGAGTTAATACTGCAATTGTACCTTTCAGTCAAATTGTAAAGGGGTTAATACTGCGATTGTACCTTTCAGTCAAATTGCAAAGGAGTTAATACTGCAATTGTACCTTTCAGTCAAATTGTAAAGGGGTTAATACTGTGATTGTAACTTTCACTCAAATTATAGAGGAATTAATACTGTGATTGGAACTTTCAGTCAATTGTAGAGGAATTAATACTGTGATTGTAACTTTCAGTCAACTGTGGTTGAATTAATACTGTGATTGTAACTTTGAGTCAAATTGTAAGGGAGTTAATACTGCGATTGTAACTTTCAGTCAAATTGTAAAGGAGTTAATACTGCGATTGTAACTTTCAGTCAAATTGCAAAGGAGTTAATACTGCGATTGTAACTTTCAGTCAAATTGCAAAGGAGTTAATACCGCGATTGTACCTTTCAGTCAAATTGTAAAGGGGTTTATACTGTGATTGTAACTTTCACTCAAATTATAGAGGAATTAAAACTGTGATTGTAACTTCCAGTCAATTGTAGAGGAATTAATACTGTGATTGTAACTTTCAGTCAAATTGTAGAGGAATTAATACTGTGATTGTAACTTTCAGTCAAATCATAAAGGAGTTTATACTGTGATGTAACTAACAGCTGGCTTGTAAAGCAGAACAATGCCAGCAGCGCGGGTTCAGTTCCCGTACCAGGCTCCCTGAACAGGTGCCGGAATGTGCCGACTAAGGGCTTTTCACAGTAACTTTATTGAAGCCAACTTGTGACAATAAGCGATTATTATTATTATTACATTCCATCAAATCGTAAAGGCGTTTATACAGTGATGTACCATTCAGTCAAATCATAATGGAGTTAATACTGTGATTGTAACTTTCAGTCAATTTGTAAAGGAAGTAATCTGTGATTGTAACTTTCAGTCAATTGTAGAGGAATTAATCTGTGATTGTAACTTTCAATCAATTGCAGAGGAATTAATCTGTGATTGTAACTTTCAATCAATTGCAGAGGAATTAATCTGTGATTGTAACTTTAAGTCAATTTGTAAAGGAGTTAATACTGTGTTTGTAACTTTCAGTGAAATTGTAAAGGAATTAATCTGTGATTGTAAATTTCAGTCAATTTGTAAAGGAGTTAATGCTGTGATTGTAACTTTCAGTCAAATTGTAAAGGAATTAATAATCTGATTGTAAATTTCAGTCAAATTGTAAAGGAGTTAATACTATGATCGTAACTTTCAGTCAGATTATAGAGGAATTGATATTGTGATTGTAACTTTCAATAAATTGTAGAGGCGTTAACACTGTGATGTAACTTACAGTCAAATTGTAAAGGACTTAATACTGTGATTGTAACTTTCAGTCAAATTGTAAAGGGGTTTATACTGTGATTGTAAATTTCAGTCAAGTTGTAAAGGAGTTTATACTGTGATTGTAACTTTCAGTCAAATTGTAAAGGGGTTTATACTGTGATTGTAAATTTCAGTCAAATTGTAGAGGAGTTAATTGTGTTTGAAACTTTCAGTCAAATTGCAAAGGAGTTTAACTGTGTGACTTTCAGACAAATTATAAAGGGGTTCATACTGTGATTTTAACTTTCTGTCAAATTGTAAAGGAGTTTATACCATGTAACTTTCAGTCAAATTATAAAGGAGTTAATACTGTGACTGTGACTTTCAGTCAAATTGTAAAGGGGTTTATACTGTGATTGTAACTTTCTGTCAAAATGTAAAGGTGTTTATACTGTGATTGTAACTTTCAGTCAAATTGTAAAGGTGTTTATACTGTGATTATAACTTTCAGTCAAATTGTAAAGGATTTAATACTGTGATTGTAACTTTCAGTCAAATTGTAAAGGTGTTTATACTGTGATTATAACTTTCAGTCAAATTGTAAAGGAGTTAATACTGTGATTGTAACTTTCAGTCAAATTGTAAAGGAGTTAATACTGCGATTGAAACTTTCAGTCAAATTGTAAAGGTGTTTATATTGTGATTGTAACTTTCAGTCAAATTGTAAAAGAATTTATACTGTGATTGTAACTTTCAGTCAAATCTCAAAGGGGTTTACACTGTGATTGTAACTTTCAGTCAAATTGCAAAGGGTTGGGGCCGCACGGTGGCACAGTGGTTAAAACTGCAACCTCACGGCGCCAAGGACTCAGGTTCTATTTCGGCCCTGGTCACTGTCCGTGTCGAGTTTGCACATTCTCCATGTGTCTGCGCTGGTCTCACCCGCACAACCCAAAATGGTGCACAATATTCCCTTCATAATTTTATAATTTTCTATTAGATCTCCCTTCATTGTTCTGAACCCCAATGAGAATAGTCCCAGTTTATTCAGTCACTCCGCATCAGCCAATCCTCTCAAATCTTAAATCAACCGAGTGAATCTCCTCTGCTAGAACATTTTTTTTCACAAGTAAGGAGAGGAAAACGTTGCACAGTACTCCAGGTGTGGCCTCACCAACATCTTATACAGTTGGAGCATAGCCTGCTTTTAAACTCCTGAATGGTCAATGGGTAGGCACAGTGAGGAGAAAGAGCACATACAAGGTAACAGGGGACAGGAAATGTTAAGTTGGGTGAGTCAAATCTATGAGGGCAAGTGAAAACATAAGAACTAGGAGCAGGAGTAGGCCATCTGGCCCCTCGAGCCTGCTCCGCCATTCAATGAGATCATGGCTGATCTTTTGTGGACTCAGCTCCACTTTCCGGCCCGAACACCATAACCCTTAATCCCTTTATTCTTCTAAAAACTATCTATCTTTACCTTAAAAACATGTAATGAAGGAGCCTCAAATGCTTCACTGGGCAAGGAATTCCATAGATTCACAACCCTTTGGGTGAAGAAGTTCCTCCTAAACTCAGTCCTAAATGAACTTCCCCTTATTTTGAGGCTACGTCCCCTAGTTCTGCTTTCACCCACCAGTGGAAACAACCTGCCCGCATCTATCCTATCTATTCCCTTCATAATTTTAAATGTTCGCAGACTCACTGGCAAGAGGCACTCTGACCCCCACACTAGTGCAGGTCACAATTTTGTTAATACCCAAAAAAGACAAAGACCCGACGGAATGTGGATCATATAGACCCATTTATCTGCTAAATGTAGATGCGAAAATGCTCGCAAGGTCTTGTCTAAAAGGCAAGACAGCTGTGTACAAGAAATGGTTGCAGAGGGCCAAATGGGCATTGTCAAGGGTCGGCAGCTCACTGCGAACATCAAGAGGCTGCTGAATGTAATAATGCCGCCGGGGAGAGAACACCAGAGGTGATCGTTTCACTGAACGCAGAAAAGATATTCGACAGAGTCAAATGGAACTACCTCCTTGAGGTACTGGAACGGTTTGGGCTAGGAGCAGAATTCGCCGCCTGGGTGAAACTCCTGTACAATGCTACCAACTAACACTACCATCTCTGAATACTTCCAGCTAAAAAGAGGCACAAGGCAGGAATGCCTATTGTCCCCACTCTTGTTTGCACTAGCAATCAAATCCCTGGCAATAGACTTGCGGGACGTGAAAAGTTGGAGGGGCATCCAAAGAGGAGTCAGAGAGCACAGAGCCTCACTCTATCAGATGACCTGCTCCTTACTTCTCAAACCTGCAGGAAGGACTGAAAGCAATCATGCAGATCCTGAAAGAGTTTGGAACCTTCTCAGGTTACAAACTCAATCTGGGCAAAAGTGAGGCATTCCCAGTGAACCCCAGTGGGGGAGGAACTGAGGTGGATGGGCTCCCATTTAAAATAGCCCCAAATAGATTCCGATACCTGGTGATCCAAATAGCCAGAGACTGGACACAGATCTACAAGTGGAACCTGACTAGCCTGGTGGAGGAAGTCAGAAAGGACCTACAGAGGCGGGGTGCACTCCCACTCTTCCTGGCGAGAAGACTGCAGACGATCAAAATGAATGTGCTGCCAAGGTTCCTCTTCCTGTTAAGATCCATACCAATCTTCAGCCCCAAGACTTTCTTCCTAAATGTAGGCAGCTTTATTATGCCATTTGTGTAGGGGGGTAAAAATCCAAGAGTCCCCAAACCAACACTGAAAAGGAAGAAAATTAAGGGAGGCCTGGCACTGCCAAATTTGTAATACTACCACAGGGCAGCAACAGCAGAAAGAA
This sequence comes from Scyliorhinus canicula, assembly GCF_902713615.1. Lineage (NCBI taxonomy): Eukaryota > Metazoa > Chordata > Chondrichthyes > Carcharhiniformes > Scyliorhinidae > Scyliorhinus > Scyliorhinus canicula. The sequence goes on along the minus strand of NC_052151.1, from coordinate 9,054,478 downwards.
TGATGGGATGGGTGCACAAACACAATTCTGAGTGGGTGCACATGGAGGAGGCCTCCTGCACGAGGACAATCCTCCAGGCACTAGCCACGGCAGCACTCCCATCCCCCTCGGCAAAGTACACATCCAACCCAATGATAGCGGCCATACTGAAAACGTGGGGCCAACTAAGACAGCACTTCGGTCAGCTTTTCGCTGACCAAGATGTCCCTCATGGCCCCCATTTGTGGAAATCACAAATTCCATCCAGCCATGCTGGGCACAACCTTTATAAACTGGAGACAGGAAGGGAAAATGCTGACAGTTCGGGACTTCGAAATAGGAAACAAACTCTGAAGTGGCAGATGGAATACATTGTGGAAAAGTGTGAGATTTTGCACTTTGGAAGGAGGAATGGAGGCATTGACTATTTTGTAAATGAGAAAATGCTTCGGAAAACAACAATTACAAAGACACTTGGGAGTCCATGTTCACAATTCTCTTCAGGTTCAGTCGGCAGTTAAGAAGACAAATGCAATGTTAGATCATAGATCATAGAATTTACAGTGCAGAAGGAGGCCATTCGACCCATTGAGTCTGCACCGGCTCCTGGAAAGAGCACCCTCACCAAGGTTAACACCTCCACCCTATTCCCATAACCCAGTAACCCCACCCAACACTAAGGGAACTTTTGGACACTAAGGGCAATTTATCATGTCCAATCCACCTAACTTGCACATCTTTGGACTGTGGGAGGAAACCGGAGCACCCGGAGGAAACCCACGCACACACGGGGAGGATGTGCAGACTCCGCACAGACAGTGACCCAAGCCGGAATCGAACCTGGGACCCTGGAGCTATGAAGCGATTGTGCTATCCACAATACTACCGTGCTGCCCTTAAAGTTAGCATTCATGTCGAGGGGGCTGGAATACAAGACCAGGGATGTACTTCTGAGGCTATAAAAGGCTCTGTTCAGACCCCATTGATAAGCCATCAATTGCACGAGAGACAAGTTGCTATACAAAAGTTAGGCTTTAATAAGCTAGAACTTAGCCCTGCGGTTGACTACAATAAAATGGACGACCGCCGGGCGTTCCGACTATTTATACCTCGGTATGGAGGCGTGGTTAACTCAGCCTCTCGACCAATCGGAGAGCCGTCACATGGCTGGTCTCAACCAATCGGTCGAGAGCCACATGACCGACCAGGGCCAATGGTAAACCGGTGTTCTGCACCAATGGCAGACAGCTATGCAAATCATACCACCACATTCACCCCTTGCGGAGAAAGAAGCCGGGGGGGGGGTATCAACGAGAGCCGGGGGCGGGGGGGCGGTGTGGGGAGGGGGGGGGGGGAAGAACTGGTGGTATGAGTAGCAGCCAGGAGAACAAAAATTTTCTCTCCTTTTCTTTAATTACATTTTTGGCTTCCCACTGGCCCAGACAATTAGCAATATTACACAAAGTCCCAACAAAGTCAATGGAGCTGTTGAAATTTAGATCGATTCGATCAGTCTTTTCGTGGCCCGTGACGTTCTGGCAGACCGCCGCAGTGGAGTAGGTGACGTGGTTCAGCCGATGGTGGTGGTTCCGCTGACGGCCTGGAGTCCGGGAGCAATGGTCCTTGACTAGTCTCCGTCACCCGAGCTGGCTGTGGAGACGCCATAGATGGGGAAGGGGTGACCTGGGTGGGGCGCTGGGGGGACAAAAACAGGGGGTGGGTCTGTGGTGAAGGGGGGGAAGGCCGCACGCCGGCGGGTGCCAGGTCCCGGAGGGAGACCGTGTCCTGCCGACCGTTGGGGTACTCCACATACGCATACTGCGGGTTAGCGTGGAGTAACTGGACTTGTTCCACCAACGGGTCGGACTTGTGCACCCACACATGCTTCCGGAGCAAGATGGGTCCGGGGGCGGCCAGCCACGTCGGGAGAGCGGATCCGGAGGACGACTTCCTGGGGAAGACAAGAAGACGTTCATGAGGTGTCTGATTAGTTGCAGTACAGAGGAGTGAGCGGATCGAGTGCAGTGCATCGGGGATAACCTCTTGCCATCGGGAAATAGGGAGATCTCTGGACCGGAGGGCCAGTAGTATGGTCTTCCAGATGGTACCATTCTCCCGCTCGACCTGTCCATTACCCCGAGGGTTATAGCTGGTCGTCCTGCTAGAGGCGATGCCCCTGTTGAGCAGGAATTGACGCAGCTCGTCGCTCATAAAGGAGGACCCCCGATCGCTGTGTATGTACGCGGGGTAGCCGAACAGGGAGAAGATGGAGAGGAGGGCCTTAATGACGGTCGATGCGGTCATGTCGGGGCAGGGAATGACGAAAGGGAAGTGGGAGAATTCGTCAATTACTGCCAGGAAGTAAATGTTGCGGTTGTTAGAGGGAAGGGGCCCCTTGAAGTCAATGCTGAGACGTTCAAAGGGGCGGGATGCTTTGATCAGGTGTGCGCGCTCGGGGCAGTAGAAGTGCGGTTTGCACTCGGCGCAGATGTGGCAGTCACGGGTTACTGTCCTGACTTCCGCGATGAAGAAAGGCAGGTTGCGGGCCTTAATGAAATGGTGGAAATGGGTCACCCCTGGATGGCAGAGGTCCGCGTGGAGGGAGCAGAGGCGGTCTATCTGCGCGCTGGCGCAGATACCGCGGGACAGGGCATCAGGAGGCTCATTGAGCTTCCCAGGACGATACAAGATCTCATAGTTGTACGTGGACAACTTGATCCGCCACCGTAAGATCTTGTCATTCTTAATCTTGCCCTTTGTGCATTATCAAACATGAAGGCTACTGACCGCTGGTCTGTGAGGAGGGTAAACCTCCTGCCGGTCAAATAGTGCCTCCAATGTCGCACCGCTTCGACTATGGCCAGGGCTTCCTTTTCCACAGAGGGGTGGCGGAGTTCGGAAGCCTGGAGGGTTCTGGAGAAGAAGGCCCGCTTGGTTCAGGGTGGCCGCCAGAGCTACTTCTGATGCGTCGCTCTCGACCTGGAAGGGGAGGGACTCGTTGATGAATCTGTGGAACACTTTGCCCCAGAAGGCTGTGGAGATCAAATCACTGAGTGTCTTTAAAACCGGGATAGATAGGGTTGTCATAATATACATCTATGTATATAATGGAGTGCAGACAGGCAGTGATTGACACACAGGATGACCAGTGAGCACACAGAACACAGCAGCCAATCACCAGACAGGACACTACCACTATAAAGCCAGAGGGCACTAGGTTTCCCGCTCTCTCTGGACCCAGCCACCGAGACAGAGTTCATGAGCTAGCCAGTGCAAACACCATGTGGTAGCTTGTAAATCTGGTCAGGCTAGTGTCAGGTCTCCAGTCAATTCAGTATAGTGTCAACCCACAGTTGAACATGTATATTAGTTAAGATGTTAAATAAAATCGTGTTGGATTTTCTCCAGTGTTAGAGGTCTCTCTCGCTACACTGAATCAAGTGCAGTCCACGTCGACCCAACCTGCCTAACACATCATGGTACCACGGAGTGATACTGAAATTTGAGGGATCTACCTCGAGTGAATCAGCATTGACCAGCAAGCAGCCATCCGGTGACATGGAAAATGTCCACCCTCCTCCTCCGGCAACCTCGGCCCCAATTGGAAGATCTTCAAACAAAGGTTTCTCCTATACTTCGAGGCCACTGACCTCGAGGCCGCATTGGATGCCAGGAAGATCGCACTATTCCTCTCAATAGCAGGGGACCACGCCATCCACATGTACAACTCCCTTATGTTCGCTGAAGGCGAAGACAAGGCGAAATTTAAAACAGTTCTGTTGAAGTTCGACAGCCACTGCGACATTGAGGTGAATGGGACCTTTGAACGGTACGTTTTCCAGCAGAGGCTTCAGGGTAAGGATGAATCTTTTCAGTCCTTTTTGACCCATCTCCGCATCCTCGCACTGTCATGTAACTATGACTCGACAGCTCATTCCATGATCCGGGATCAGATCGTTTTCGGGGTCCACTCCGATTCCCTTCGCCAGCAGCTCCTGAAAGTCAAGCAGCTGACCCTCACCATTGCTATCAAGAAGTGCGTTGTCCAGGACCATGCTGCCAATCGGTACTCCCACATCAGGGCGGCAGAGAATGCCAAGCTAGCCTCCCGCGAGGCGGATCGGGTGCAAGCTATCGCACAAATAAAGGGCATAAGCATCGACGAGAGTGGCCGTTTCATATGCTTTTCCCAGGCCCCTACGCAGCGCACCACGACCAAGAGGACGACAAGACCAACGACCAGACTGCGCAGGTGCGTACGTCGTTCGACCGCACCGTGCATGCGCAATGGCGCACGGAACGCGCTGATGTTGGCCTCATGATGTGTCTGAATTGTGGCTCCGTCCACTTAAAGCAGCAATGTCCGGCAAAAGGACAACGGTGTCTACAGTGTGGCAAGCTTGGCCACTACGCAGCCCTTTGCAGATCTGCTCCACCGCCCAGCAGCCAGCGATCCCAGCCACGGCGCAGAAGTGTCCGTTCAATACAGCAAGGCATGTCATATTCCGATCCCGACAGCCCAACGGACCCTGATGCTGAGTGCCTCAAATCCCCATACCGGGTGGGCATCATTACGAAGCATGCGCTGCCTTTCTCCAAGATGGTGAAGCACCTCTCGATCCTCAGCGGGGATCCTGACGATGAGTGGTGTGCTGTCCTCACATTTAACAAAGCTTGCATCCGGTTCAAACTGGATACTGGTGCATCAGTGAACCTCATCTCGAAATCCGATCTCGACACCATCTGCGTCAGACCAAGTATTCTTCCACCGACCTGCCAGCTCCTTGACTACAATGGCAATGCCATAGCTGCCAGTGGCTCGTGCCAACTAGGGGTGTCCAATAAGGCGATTAAAGCGACACTGCGGTTTGAGATCATCGGACCTGACAGAGCATCCCTGCTCGGTGCTCGGGCCTCCAAGCTCCTGAACCTGGTTCAGCGAGTCCACACCATGTCATTGTCACAGGCGACGGCCTCACCTGATGAAAACTTCCAAGCTGATATTGATGACATCACCACGCGGTACCACAGCGTGTTCGATGGAATGGGCATGCTCCCATACCGATACAAAATCCTGCTCAAGCCGAACGCCACCCCTGTAATTCATGCACCACGCCAGGTGCCGGCACCCCTCAAGGATCGCCTCAAGCAGCAATTACAGGACCTCCAAGACCAGGGCATCATATCAAAGGTCACAGAGCCAACAGACTGGGGTTAGCTCCATGGTCTGTGTCAAGAAGCCGTCGGGGAGCTTCGGATCTGCATTGATCCCAAGGGTCTAAACCGCAACATCATGTGGGAGCATTACCTGATACGAAAACGTGAAGAGTTGACCAGTGAGATGGCTCATGCCAAATTCTTTACAAAGCTGGATGCCTCCAAGGGTTTTTGGCAAATACAGCTGGACGCATCCAGTCGCAAGCTATGCACGTTCAACACCACGTTCTGTCGCTACTGCTACAACTGCATGCCTTTTGGCATCATCTCTGCCTCAGACGTATTTCACCACATCATGGAACAGATGATGTAGGATATCGAGGGGGTGCGAGTGTATGTTGATGATGTCATCGTCTGGTCCACAACTCCCCAAGAACACATTGCTCGCCTCAAGCAGGTATTCCAGAGAATCCATGAGCATGGTCTCCAGCTCAACAGGGCCAAGAGCTCGTTCGGTCAATCAGACATCAAATTCCTCGGTGACCACATCTCGTAGAAAGGCATGAGGCCAGATGCCGACAAGGTCTCGGCGATCAATGCCATGAAGATCCCGGAGGACAAGAAGGCAGTCCTCCACTTTCTCGGGATGGTCAACTTCCTCATGACACCCCTTCCCCCATTCCAAGCTGCTCGAATCTGTAATATTGCCCTGTGAAGCTAAAGAAGGCTGCCTGCCATCAAACATCAAACAAAAAGCAGAAGAACCAAAGTTCTTTCCAGGTTTAAATTTCCTTACCTTCAACTACACAGTTTCTATCAGAACTTCTCTACAAGACTAATTCATCTCTGTGCTTCCCCCATCGTGGAAATTGTGGAAACGCTGAATAGTTACGCGACCCCCGAGGGTGATTTGAAACAAACCTGTTGGACTTTAACCTGGTGTTGTGGGCAGCACGTTAGCATTGTGGATAGCGCAACTGCTTTCACAGCTCCAGGGTCCCAGGTTCGATTCCGACTTGGGTCACTGTCTGTGCGGAGTCTGCACGTCCTCTCCGTGTGCGCGTGGGTTTCCTCCGGGTGCTCCGGTTTCCTCCCACAGTCCAAATATGTGCAGGTTAGGTGGATTGGCTATAATAAATTGCCCTTAGTGTCCAAAAATTGCCCTTAGTATTGGAGTATTGGGTGGGGTTACTGGGTTATGGGGATATGGTGGAGGTGTTGAACTTGGGTAGGCTGCTCTTTCCAAGAGCCGGTGCAGACTCGATGGGCCAAATGGCCTCCTTCTGCATTGTAAATTCTATGATCAAATTCTATGGACTTCTTACTGCGCTAACCCTAGTCCAACGCTGGCACTCCTGGAAAAGTGGATGACTGAGAGTCAGCTTCAGGCTGCTTACCTCTCTGAAGGAATTTTCAAACTCTATTGGAGTTTTAATTCTGGACTCATGTGAAACAATACATTTTATTATTATTTATTTTTAAAATTTAGAGTAGCCAATTATTTTTTCCAATTAAGGGGCAATTTAGCATGGCCAATCCACCTAATCTGCACATTTTTTTGGGGTTTTGGGGGTGAAACCCACGCAGACACGGGGAGAATGTGCAAACTCCATACGGACAGTGACCCAGGGCCTGGATTCGAACCCAGGTCCTCAGCGCCGTAGGCAGCAATGCTAACCACTGTGCCACCGTGCTGCCCGCAATACATTTTACTTTAACTGTGGTCTTTGCCTTGTGACATTTTCTTTCCTTTATCCCTTTTTATTGCACAGGGTGTTATAGAATGTAACACCTTCCTGCATTTTGAGTATGTGTACAATGAACTAACCCTCTAACAGATTTTACTCTATTTTGAGTTTGCTGTGGGGTTATTAACAGATAATTGGATCACACCAAAACTGGGGATTGGGGAAAATATGCCACCACTTATAAAGATGGGGGAGGGGGTGCGGGGGTGGGGAGATATCAAACATCACTTTCTGTTTCTGATGGTGAGAGCAGAAATCAGGATTGGGTAAATGAATAGCCCTCCTGTTCGTACCAGTTCCAGAGACTCTCAACCACAGAGAGAAAAAAATTCTCCTCACCTCTGTCTTAAATTGGTGACCTCTTGGGTGGGATACTCCGTTCCTCGACGCCGATTTTGTAATTGGCAATTGGGCGGAGAATTCCTTTTTACGATGAAATCGGTGGCGGTGCCTGTTTTCAGATGCTCCCCGCCTCCAAAACAGCATCATCAAGGGGCACGCCGTTGGGACGGCCTCAGGACGTAACCTGAAGGCCCTCTCCCGATACTCCGTCCCCAATGGGCCGTGTTCCCGACTGAGCGTTGACATGTGCTCTCAGCGGTTGGGAACCCAGCGTGGCGACTGTGGACTGTGTCCACCACTGCCAACAGTCGGGTGGGAGCCATGCCGCTGGCCGGGAGGGGCTTCAGTTAGTGCTGGGAGTCTGGTGGGGGTTGGCACGGGGGTGTCGAGGGGGTGCCCCGGTGGGGCACTATGGCAGATCGGGTCCGCGGACAGCTGGCGCCCGATGTTGTATGACGGGACCGCTGCAGGTCGTCACCATGCGCATGCATGACCACGGACCCAGCAATTCTCCAGGCGTTTATATCGGGAAGGCTGTACATTTTACGTGGCGCAGCTGCTGGCCCCTCACTGGTCGAAGGATCGGTGCTGGGGCCTTGCCCAGTTTTGCCATGTAAAACGCCACGGATCCTCCAGACATAGCCCCAAAATCAGAGAATCCAGACCCTTATTTTTAAAAACAGTAACACCTAGTTCTAGATTCTCCTACAAAATTTTCTACGAACTCCCTGTCATGACCTCTCAAATCCTTAGGGCGCGATTCTCTGCACTCACGACGGGGCGGAGAATAGCGGGGCGGTGTAAATTTTTACGGCGACGCTGGTCCGACGCACTCCCGCTATTCTTCCCCCCCCCCCACGCCCGCCCCCCGACACGAATCGCTGCTCGCCGTTTTTTTACGGCGAGCAGCGATTCTCCCCTGGCCGATGGGCCGATTTCCAAGGCCTTTCCGGCCGTTTTCACGATTTTTAATACACCTGCTATACCAATTCGTGAAAACGGCCGCAAAGTGCCGTTCTGCACAACCATGCCACCGATTGGCACGGCCGCACCACGGCCGTGCCAAGGGTGGCATGGGCCCGCGATCGGTGCCCACCGATCGCGGGCAGCGGGTCCGATTCCCGCGCACTCTTTCTCCCTCTGCCGCCCCGCAGGATAAGTCCGCGGGGCGGCTGAGGGGCATTACGGACCGCGCATTCGCGGGTCTGACGCATATGCGCGGATGACGTTATCCGCGCATGCGCAGGTTGGAGTCGTCCAATCCGTGCATGCGCGGCTGACGTCATCATATGCGTCAGCCGTCGCTAACTTTGGCGCACGGGATTAGCGAAATTCGTTAAGACCGCGATGCCGGAGTTCACGGGGCCCCGCTGCTAGCCCCGACCGGGGAGCAGAATCGGGTCCCGGGAGGGGGCGCGTAGGCTGCCGTGAAACACGGCCGGTTTCGTGGCAGCCTTCACGACTCTCCGCCTTTGCGGAGAATCGCGCCTTTTGTGTCTTGTTTGATGATGAAGGATGACCAAAACCATTGCTGTGAGAATAAACACATTTTTGTGACATGAACACACAACCTTCACAAACATGTGCACCCTGACTTTTCACCCCCAGGTCAGATGTCCCTTTGGAGGGCAGAGTACCATATTGTATATAACACGAGTCCACAACCACAACCAATTATTATTATGACAACATGTTTCATTCAAATTACCTTCTACTCTCTTAAACACCAGCAGTTACAAGCCTAGCCTGTCCAGCCTTTTCTCACAAGACAATTCCAGGTATTACTTTAGTCTGGAAGCCACACTCACTCTGTTCACAGACTTGCATAGAAAACAGGAGCAGGAGGAGACCATTCGGCCCCTTGAGCCTGCTCTGCCATTCACTTTTGTCAATTTTTTCGCTTTACGTAGAAACTTTTACAGTCAGATTTTATGTTCCCCGCTAGTTAATATTCATATTATATTTTCATCTTCTTTTCTTTTTCTAAAATAAATTTAAAGTGCCCAATTCATTTTTTCCAATTAAGGGGCAATTTAGCGTGGCCAATCCACCTATCCTGCATATCTTTGGGTTGTGGGGGCGAAACCCCTACAAACACGAGGAGAATGTGCAAACTGCACACGGACAGTGACCCAGAGCCGGGATCGAACCTGAGACCTCGGTGCCATGAGGCAGCAGTGCGAACCACCGCGTTACCATGCTGTCCTTATTTTTATCTTCTTAATCAATCCCTTGGTCTGTCTTTGCTGAATTTTAAACTGTTCCCAATAATCAGACCTATTGCTTTTTCTAGCTAATTTGCGTGCCTCTTCTTTGAATCGAATACTGTCTCTAATTTCCCTTGTAAGCCATGGTTTGACCACAGCTCCCTTTCTACTCTTGCTCTACTCTTAAAGTCCAGCACAAAGTCAATTTAAACCACATTTGAGTGATAGTAACAAACCATTACAGGAGTAAGTACTTTTCTTTGTTCTTTGTTCTTTAAGCATTGAATTAAAATTTCCCCCTTAAACATCGTATTTACCTGTCTGCAATGACTCTGGTACACTCGTGTTTAAACAAAGCCAGCAGAGTCTCCATTTTGGAGCACTCCTCCGCCTGTACGGTTAACATTCCCTGCCAGATGCGAGAGAGGTCCCTCAGGTTAAAGATGTAATGGAATTTAGCTGGAGTAGGTAGCATTTTCACCTGGAAAAGAACAAACAACTTTCATATTTTGCATAAAACAGAAGAGGTGAACTAAGTTTCGGGCGACAGTTTAAAGCAGATGTTAGTTAATAGAAAGGTGATTTACACTTCAATGGAGAACAAAATCAGGCTTAATGTAGAAGAGGTTGCTGATTCATTGGGCGGGATTTAGCGAGCAAGCTGTTGTGTGTTTTTCAGCAGTGAAATGAAAAATGAAAATCGCTTATTGTCATGAGTAGGCTTCAATAAAGTTACTGTGAAAAGCCCCTAATCGCCGCATTCCGGCACCTGTCCGGGGAGGCTGGTACGGGAATCGAACCGTGCTGCTGGCCTGCTTGGTCTGCTTTAAAAGCCAGCGATTTAGCCCAATGAGCTAAATCAGCCCCTACTGTGAAAAGCCCCTAGTCGCCACATTACGGCGCCTGTCCGGGGATCGAACCATGCTGCTGGCCTGCTTGGTCTGCTTTAAAAGCCAGCGATTTAGCTGAGTGAGCTAAACCAGTGGGTGGAGGCAGCCGCCAGCAGGATTTTCTTGTCCCTCCGTTGTCGACTGTGCATGCCTTGCTGCCGGGAAACCGAGGCGGGGATGTGCCATTGGTGGGACCAGAATATCCCACCGGAGTGAACAGCTGGTAAATTTTGTCCATTTAATGGTCATTCCTACATGTGTCGCCTGCATAAAATGTTCATCTTAATTACCTTTCATTTTAATCCATTGAGAATGAGAATTCTGTGATGAGTAACTAATCTCTTGAACCCCAAAGTCTGTCCAGCATCTACAATGTGCAAATCAGGAGAATGATTTAATACTCCCCACTCACTTCGATGAGTGCAGCCAGAAGCTTGACACCATCCAGGACAAAGCAACCCGCTTGACTGGCATCCCACCCAACACCTTACACAGCCAATCACTCCATCAACAATGCACATTGGCAGGAGTGTGTTCCATCTACAAGGTGTATTGCAGTAACTCAACAAGCCTCACAACTTCAGGGACCCAGGTTCAATTCCAACCTTGGGTGACTGTGTGGAGTTTGTGCTTTCTCTCCGTGTCTACGTGGGTTTCCTCCGGGTGCTGCGATTATCTCCCACAGTCCAAAGATGTGCAGATTAGGTGTATTGGCCATGCTGAATTGCCCCTTAGTGTCCAAAGGTTGGGTGGGGTTACTGGATTGTTGTAATGGGGTGGAGGTGTGGGCTCAAATTGGGTGCTCTTTCCAAGGGTTGGGGCAGACTCGATGGCCTGAATGACCTCCTTCTGCACTGTACGTTCTATGATTCTATGGTTCCTTTGACAGCACTTTTCAATCCTCTGACCACTACCATCTCGAAGGACAAGGGCAGCAGATGCATGGGAACTATCAACTGCAAGTTCCCCTCCAAGCCACACACCATTTTGATTTGGAAACATATAACCGACCCTTCACTGTAACTGGGACAAATCCCTCCCAGCAGCATTGTGGGTTTATCTACAACACATGATCTGCAGCAGACAAGAAGGGAGTTCACCACTACAACCTTCTCAAGGACAATTAGGAATGGACAATAAATGCTGGTCTAGCCAGCGATGGTCACCTCCTTTGAACAAAAGTAATACCTGAGGCTTTCAGCAGATTTAAGTCAAGTAGCAGAATTCAGAAGTTACAGGAAACAACACTCTACTAATATCTGATAGTTTGTACAAGAGTTTCAGACTTGTCAGCACCAGAGAGAGAGGTGGGCTGGGACTTGGTTTGATTGATTGGCTCGGGGCCAATGAATTGACCCAAAAGGATGTACTCTGCCCAGTAACAGGTGGTGATTGGATCCTGTCCCAGTGGAATGGTTTCAGAGTCCCAAGGAGTTTCAGTTTGACTCCTGGACACAGAAAAACTAGGACCAGTTTTCTCCCCTTTTCCAGAAAGGCTGTGAGTGCTGTATTCCTGAAATTGCAGATAAGCAGAATGAATGGATGAGGTTAATGGAAAATAAATATAGATTGGAAGCAAAGACCAGGACTCTCTCTCTAATCAGGGTGCTGTATTCCTAAAACTTCAGAGGCCTGAATGAATCTACAGTAAAAAACCTTGAACTGAAAACAAGGTTTGAAGAGGGGCAGGGTGCTGGAAACACCCATCTGAAAGAAATACTTTCTTCTCTTTTACTTCTGTTTTTTGTTTACCCCCTTTCTTCCCCTCTGTGTTTGTCTGTCCTTGTGTGAGTGTGTGTGTGTATGAATGTGTATAGAGGTTGGGGGCAAGTTAAAGTGGGGAATTAGGAATTAGATAATAGTTAACTAGTTGTATTTGCCACATGTTTCATTATAGTTCTTGTTATAAATAAACAGTAATTGTCTTGAAATTTACAAACTTGGTGACTGTAATTATTGGACAGCTAAGGGCCAAAGACTTTGGGTATTTTTCTAATTCATGCCCCACACACACCATCCCAGCCAACAAGATGGCAGCAAGGAGAGCAACCCCAGAATTCACAGACGCTGAGCTCGAGACCCCCCCAGATGCCATGGAGGAGAGGTGAGCCACCCTGTATCCCGGCCCGGGAAGGAATCTGCCAGCCGCCACCATTCATTGTGCCTGGGCGCAGGTGGCAGAGGCTGTCAGAACCACCAGTAACACTATCCAGACCGGCCTGCAGTGGTGTTCAAAAAAAAGTTGCATGGCCTCCTGAGGGCGGTCAGGGTGAATCGGCAGCACTGTGCACCTGGCCCCAACACCCCCTCTTCCCCTCCAACCAGGTGTCCTGGATACCCACCCCCTGGGCTGCATGCGTCACTGTCTAACATTCTGCATTTTCTGTCTCCCTCCCCCGATCCCCTGCGGACCCTCACCGTGGCGGAGCAGTAGGCCCTGAACGTGGTCTACGGGCCCAAGGAAATTATCATCGCCCGGGTGGAGATCGGCCTCGGACAAGGAAGTGAGACCTCACTAAGTTGCAGTTCCCTGAGACACTTGTGTCAACCATCCACACCCCCACACTACCTGCACCCCCACATCACCCTTACACCATCTCCACCACCTCCCGGCCCGTGGTTCAAGCACGTGTCTTGACTTGTGTCTTGGGGCAGCAGGGTAGCATGGTGGGGGGCAGCAGGGTAGCATGGTGGGGGGCAGCAGGGTAGCATGGTGGGGGGCAGCAGGGTAGCATGGTGGTTAGCATAAATGCTTCACAGCTCCAGGGTCCCAGGTTCGATTCCCGGCTGGGTCACTGTCTGTGTGGAGTCTGCACGTCCTCCCCCTGTGTGCGTGGGTTTCCTCCGGGTGCTCCGGTTTCCTCCCACAGTCCAAAGATGTGCGGGTTAGGTGGATTGGCCATGCTAAATTGCCCGTAGTGTCCTAAAATGTAATGTTAAGGGGGGGTTGTTGGGTTACGGGTATAGGGTGGATATGCGGGTTTGAGTAGGGTGATCATGGCTCGGCACAACATTGAGGGCCGAAGGGCCTGTTCTGTGCTGTACTGTTCTATGTTCTATGTGTCTTGCAGGAACTGCTGTTGATAGAGTGGGTCCTTCTGGTGTTCCCTGTCCTCAGCCACAGCCACAACCAGAACCCACCCCATGTGCTGACCAGCGATCAATGACACAGACACGGAGGGGCTCATAATCCTGAGACACAGGTTACTGGGACTGCGCCATGTCTCGCTGCGACTGTGCCACCACCTTCTGGGTCTGTGTCACATCAGCAAATGATGGCACCATCTCCCTCAGGGACTGGATCATTTCCTGTGCCACATCAGCCTGAACATTCTCAGGTATGGCCCATTTACCTGGGCCACGCTCAGGAGCGCCACTGCAATGGCCAGGTGGCTATGGCATATGGCTGCCTGTGAGAGGGCAGCCCTGTCGTGGGCATCGGCCACCGCCTGCATGGGATGCCCCAGGCTTTGGAATGCTCATCCAGGACCGTAACCTTCGCCCCCAAGGCCTCCACCATGGACGCCACTCATGCAGTGTTGGTCTGGGTGGCATGCATGGTCGGCACCACCTCCTCCTGCACCCAATTGGACTTCTCCAACTGCTACTGCAGGTGTTTGATGGTCACCGATCACCGCTCACATAGTTCTGGCTCTGTATCTCTGCAATCGATGGACCGTCCCGTTCTAGAAGCCCGAAACCCATCTGAATGGCAGCTAGTCCCTGGAGTAGGCCCACTGTCTGACTTTTCGCCTCCTTGGGAGTTCTACCTCCACCTGCTGCACCGGAGCAGCTGTGTGGTGCGCACCAGATAGTGTCTCAGGAGCCTCTTTCATTAAAGTGCCCAACCAAGATGACTGTGTCTGGGATGGTGGAGGGTGTTGGAACCAGCTGTGAAGGGAAGTCAGTGTCACCCTCAGACTAGAGCTGCGGGCCATCCCAGGATGTCCTGTTCTTGTCGGTCTCATCCTCGTTGCTGGTCGAAGGCAGGGTTCAGGCTGTGGCTGGGGTCGGGGACGGGGAACACCAGAATAATAATAATTGGCTCACCCCATCACCAGCAAGTCCTTCGGGACATAAGACAAGAAGCATCGGCTGGCCAGGGGGAGGTGGGGTGCAGTAGGGTTGTGTGGGGCAAGGGGAAGTGTGGAATCAAACCTGGGACCCTGGAGCTGTGTAGCAACTGTGCTAACCATGTAGTGTTGCCACCTGTACCCACGCCTGGCAAACGGCAGCAGCTGACAGGCTCCTTCCCAGGCCGGGGCAGCGGGTGACCTGACTCTCCTCCACCGTGTCCAGGAGGGATCGTACCGGCTTCGGTGAATCGTGGTGCAACGTGTCTTGCTGCAATTTTGTTGGCTGGGATGGTGTGTTTGGGGTTTGAATGTGTATAAGCAGCTGCAGCTTGTCAGCCTCCAGAATGGCAATCGTGAATCCCATACCGTTTCTCATCGGAATCGATTGTGTTCCACATGGTGCCGGTGCTAATTCCTTAACAGTCACTGAATCGGCCCAGGTGTGGCACCATTTTGCTGCCGTGGAACTCCACAAATCCTGTCCTGGCATCTCAACAACGAGGTTCTGGTTGCCAATATTGTATATCTTCCACACTCCACCCCTCTGACACTAGATACAATGCTTCAAAAATATTTCACTGGCAGTGAACCTGGTTAAACGTCCTGAGGTTGTTGCAAGCACCATATAAATACAATGTTTTTTTCTTTGTTCAACTATTCATTGGTGACATAATGCACAAAGGGGGCTGGATTCTCTGGTCCTCCTGCTATATCCGCAGTATCCACCTGTTCTTATGACCAGAAAGTAGGCGCCGCCCCCGCCGTCTGGTGGAAGGTGATGCACGATCAATAATACTGAAATGAGGATATAGTCCGAATTGAAGTCTTTAATCAACAAGATGTTTCCCCAGCAGCCCGAGTACAGAAAGAAGGCCGGCTGCTGGGAAACATGGGTTCTTATACCCCGCCTCAATGGGCGGAGCTACCTTAAGTCCGACCAATGAAATGCAAACACTTGGGCCAATGAGCAGCGAGCCTTCTCCACCAATGGTAGCTCAAACTCCCAGGTACCATGGTACCTCTAGTCAAACTACCACATTCACCCCTTGTTGAGAAAGGAACCCGGGGGAGGGGGGGTGGGGGGGGTGCTGAAACTGCTCGGGCATCCAGCCATGACTGGGAGTCCGATGCAGGTGGGATAATTTACTGGTAGTATGACTAGTGATAGGGGCCAATACCTCTCTCGAACGGCGGCTGCCCACTGGCACGTAACTATGTACAGAGTCAGGAATTGTGTTATCAACATGGCAACTATTTACAGAGACAGAAAAAATCCATTAAGAGTTCACATCGACTCGATCAGGTGATCAGGGGCCTTGGATGTCCTCTGCGACCGACGGAGCTTCGGCGGAGATGTTGATGGAGATGCGGGCATCCATGACTCCGGGAGCGTGATCCGGTCCTTGTGGGGGTTTCAACACCCCTAGACGGCGCTGGTGAGGGCCGGGCCAGTGGGGGGGGGGGGGGTGGGGGGGGGGGGGGGGGGGGGGGGGACTAGCCCTCCAGGCGGTGCAGGTGAGGGGGTTGGCGGGCCAGTGGGGGGGTGCCTGCAGGGTGCAGTTGTGTTTGGGCGGATCCCGCCACAGCCTGTTTGGGGGTGGGTGGGGCTGGTGATGAGGGGGATGGCGGGGATCCGGCAGGCGCCAGGTCCCGTAGAGAGACTGTGTTTTGTCGGCCCTCGGGATACTCCACGTTAGCGTGGAGCAGCTAGACCCTCTCGACCAACGGATCCGATTTGTGCGCCCGCACGTTCTTCCGGAGCAGGATGGGCCCAGGGACTGCCAGCCAGGTCGGGAGCGGGGTCCCTGAGGAAGACTTCCTGGAGAAGACAAGAAGGCGTTCGTGAGGAGTTTGATTAGTAGAAGTGCAGAGTAGAGACCGGATGGAATGGAGGGCGTCTGGGAGGACCTCCTGCCAGCGGGAGATTGGGAGATTTCTGGACCGTAGGGCCAGTTGAACGGTTTTTCAGACCGTGCCGTTCTCCCTCTCGACCTGTCCGTTACCCCGGGGGTTGTAACTGGTCATCATGCTTGAGGCAATGCCCTTGCTGAGCAGGAATTGATGCAGTTCATCACTCATGAAGGAGGACCCCCTATCACTGTGTATGTAGGCGGGGTATCCGAACAGGGAGAAAATGGTGTGGAGGGCTTTTATGATGGTGGTTGTGGTCATGTCGGGGCAGGGGATGGTGAATGGGAAACGGGAGTACTCGTCAATCACGATGAGGAAGTACGTGTTGCGGTTGGTAGAGTGGAGGGGACCTTTGAAGTCCATGCTGAGGCGTTCAAAGGGACGGGAAGCCTTTGTCAGATGCGCTTTCTCAGGACGGTAGAAGTGCGGCTTGCACTCCGCGCAGATGTGGCAGTTTCTGGTGACTGTCCTCACCTCCTCGATGGAGTAGGGCAGGTTGCGGGTCTTCACGAAATGGAAGAAGCGGGAGACACCCGGGTGGCATGGAGGGCTCGGAGGCGGACCACTTGTGCGTTGGCACAGGTGCCGTGGGACAGAGCATCGGGAGGCTCGTTTAGCTTCCCAGGACGATACAAGATGTCATAGTTGTAGGTGGATAACTCAATCCTCCGCCGTAAGATCTTGTCATTTTTGATCTTGCCCCACTGTGCATTGTCGAACATGAAGGCCACCGACCGTTGGTCTGTGAGGAGGGTAAACCTCCTGCCGGCCAGATAATTCCTCCAATGTCGCACAGCTTCCACTATGGCCTGTGCTTCCTTCTCGACCGAGGAGTGGCGGATTTCGGAAGCATGGAGGGTACGCGAGAAGAAGGCCACGGGCCTGCCCGCTTGGTTGAGGGTGGCTGTCAGAGCTACGTCAGACACGTCGCTCACGACCTGGAAGTGGAGGGACTTGTCGATGGCGCGCATCGTGGCCTTTGCGATATCCGCTTTGATGCGGCTGAAGGCCTGGCGGGCCTCCGACGACAGGGGGAAAGTAATAGTTTGTATGAGGGTACGGGCGTTGTCAGCGTAGTTGAGGACCCAATGAGCGTAATAAGAGAAGAACCCGAGGCAGCGCTTCAGGGCCTTGGAGCAGTGAGGGAGGGGGAGCTCCATCAGGGGGCGCATGCGTTCCGGGTCGGCGCACTACGTAGCTGAGGATGGCTAGGCGGTCGGTGCTGAACACGCATTTTTCTTTGTTATAGGTCAAATTCAGGGGTTTTGCGGTTTGGAGGAATTTGCGGAAGTTGGCGTCGTGGTCCTACTGATCGTGGTCGCAGATGGTGACATTATCGAGGTACGGGAAAGTTGCCCGTAAACCGCATCGGTCGACCATTCGGTCCATCTCTCGTTGGAAGACCGAGACCCCGGGCGAAGGTCTCCAACCCCCAGCAGGGTCGGAGAATCGCCTGGGGCCGCCTAAAATCCGGCCCCCGCTGTGGCAGAGATTCTCCGCCACCCGGGAAGTGGCGGCGGTGGAATCTCGCCACTCCGATCGGAGAGGGCCCTGCGGTGATTCTCCGGCCCGGATGGGCCGAAGTCCCGCCGCTGGGAGGCCTCTCCCGCCGCCGAGGTTTGAACCACCTCTGGAACGGCGGGATCAGCGACGCGAGCGGGCCCCGGGGTGCTGGGGTGGTCGGGGGGCGATCGAACCCCGGGGGGTGCCCCCACGGTGGCCTGGCCCGCGATCGGGACCCCCCCGCTCAGACTCCGGGCCAGTGCCCTGGGTGCACTATTTCTCCTTCCGCGGCCGCCACGGCGGAAGCGGAAGAGAACCCCACATCGCGCATGCGCCGGCAGTGATGTCAGCGGCCAGCTGCCGCTGACGTCACTGCCGGCGCATGCGCCGACCGGCGAAAGCCTTTCGGCCAGCCCCGCTGCCGGGGGCGCCGATTTTTTGCGCCAGTCTTCTGGTGCCAACCGCTCCGGCGCGGGGCTGGCCCCCAAAGGTGGGGAGAATTCCCCACCTTTGGGGAGGCCCGACCCCTGAGTGGCTGGCGCCACTCCCCTACGCCGGGACCCTCCGTCACGCCGGGTAGGGGAGAATCCCGCCCCCCGTTTGTGACACCGAAGGGAACCCTTAAAAAGTGGTAGAGCCGCCCGTCCGCCTCGAACGCAGTGTACTTGCGATCGCTCGCGCGGAAGGGCAGCTGGTGGTAGGCCGACTTCAGATCTACCGTGGAGAAGACCTTATACTGTGTGATCCTGTTGACCAGGTCGGATATACGGGGGAGAGGGTACGCGTCCAGCTGCGTAAACCTATTGATGGTCTGGCTGTAGTCTATGACCAACCTGGTAAGTGACTGGTAAGTAGTTTCTCTTTTTCTTTTCATTGTCTAATTTATTTATTTTTACTTTGAAATTGTAGTTGTTTAAGTTTACCTAAGGTTTAAGACATGGCAGGAGATCCCAGACCCGTGTCATGCTCCTCGTGTACGAAGTGGGAGCTCAGGGACACGTCCACTGTCCCTGGCTCTTTCACGTGCAAGAAGTGTGTTCAGTTGCAGCACCTGTTAGACCGCTTGACGGCTCTGGAGCTGCGGATGGACTCACTTTGGAGCATCCGCGATGCTGAGGAGATCGTGGATAGCACGTTTAGCGAGTTGGTCACACCGCAGGTGAAGCTCACTGAGGGAGATAGAAAATGGGTGACCAAAAGACAGCAAGAGTAGGAAGGCAGTGCAGGTGTCCCCTGCGGTCATCTCCCTGCAAAACAGATATACCGCTTTGGATACTGTTAAGGGAGATGGCTCACCAGGGGAAGGCAGCAGCAAGGTTCATGGCACCGTGTCTGGCTCTGCTGCACAGCACGGTAGGGAGAAAAATGGCAGGGCTATAGTGATAGGGGACTCGATCGTAAGGGGAATAGACAGGCGGTTCTGTGGACGCAATCGAGACTCCAGGATGGTATGTTGCCTCCCTGGTGCAAGGGTCAAGGATGTCTCGGAGCGGCTGCAGGACATTCTGGGGGGGAGGGTGAACAGCCAGCTGTCGTGGTGCACATAGGCACCAACGATATAGGTAAAAAACGGGATGAGGTCCAACAAGCGGAATTCAGGGAGTTAGGAGATAAACTAAAAAGTAGGACCTCAAAGGTAGTAATCTCAGGATTGCTACCAGTGCCACGAGCTAGTCAGAGTAGGAATGTCAGGATAGATAGGATGAATGCGTGGCTCGAGAGATGGTGCAAGAGGGAGGGATTCAAATTCCTGGGGCGTTGGGACCGGTTCTGGGGGAGGTGGGACCAGTACAAACCGGACGGTCTGCACCTGGGCAGGACTGGAACCGATGTCCTAGGGGGGGTGTTTTCTAGAGCTGTTGGGGAGGGTTTAAACTAATGTGGCAGGGGGATGGGAACCGATGCAGGAAATTGGAAGGTAGTAAAACAGGGACAGAAGCAAAAGGAAGTAAGGGGAAAAGTACAAGGCAGAGAAGACATAGTCAAAAATCAAAAAGGGCGACAGGACAAGGTACAGTGACTGAGGGGAGCTCAGTGAATAGGCCCAGTAATACTAAAAGGACTAAAACTGGAGATGTTAAGATTCAAAACAGAGGTAAAAAAACCAACATAAGTGTACTTTACCTGAATGCTCGTAGTATTCGGAATAAAGTAAATGAGTTGATGGCACAAATCATCGTGAATGACTATGATTTAGTGGCCATTACTGAAACATGGTTAAAGGATGGTCACGACTGGGAGTTAAATATCCGACGGTATCAAACTATTCGGAAGGACAGAGTGGATGGTAAGGGAGGTGGTGTTGCTCTGTTATTTAAGGATGACATCCGGGCAATAGTAAGGGATGACATCGGCGCTATGGAGGATAAGGTTGAATCCATTTGGGTGGAAATCAGGAATAGTAAGGCGAAAAAGTCACTGATCGGAGTAGTCTATCGGCCACCAAATAGTAACGTTATGGTGGGGCAGGCAATAAACAAAGAAATAACTGATGCATGTAGAAATGGTACAGCAGTTATCATGGGGGATTTTAATTTACATGTCGATTGGTTTAACCAGGTCGGTCAAGGCAACCTTGAGGAGGAATTTATAGAATGTATCCGCGATAGCTTCCTAGAACAGTATGTAATGGAACCTACGAGGGAACAAGCGGTCCTAGATCTTGTCCTGTGTAATGAGACAGGATTGATTCATGATCTCATAGTTAGGGATCCTCTCGGAAGGAGCGATCAAAATATGGTGGAATTTAAAATACAGATGGAGGGTGAGAAAGTAAAATCAAATACTAGTGTTTTGTGTTTAAACAAAGGAGATTACAATGGGATGAGAAATGAACTAGCTAAGGTAGACTGGGAGCAAAGACTTTATGGTGGAACAGTTGAGGAACAGTGGAGAACCTTCCAAGCGATTTTTCACAGTACTCAGCAAAGGTTTATACCAACAAAAAGGAAGGACGGTAGAAAGAGGGAAAATCGACCGTGGATATCTAAGGAAATAAGGGAGAGTATCAAATTGAAGGAAAAAGCATATAAAGTGGCAAAGATTGGTGGGAGACTAGAGGACTGGGAAATCTTTAGGGGGCAACAGAAAGCTACTAAAAAAGCTATAAAGAAGAGTAAGATAGAGAATGAGAGTAAACTTGCTCAGAATATAAAAACAGACAGCAAAAGTTTTTACAAATATATAAAACAAAAAAGAGTGGCTAAGGTAAATATTGGTCCTTTGGAGGATGAGAAGGGAGTTTTAATAATGGGAGATGAGGAAATGGCTGAGGAACTGAACATGTTTTTTGGGTCGGTCTTCACAGTGGAAGACACAAATAAAATGCCAGCGACTGATAGAAATGAGGCTATGGCAGGTGAGGACCTTGAGAGGATTGTTATCACTAAGGAGGTAGTGATGGGCAAGCTAATGGGGCTAAAGATAGACAAGTCTCCTGGCCCTGATGGAATGCATCCCAGAGTGCTAAAAGAAATGGCTAGGGAAATTGCAGATGCACTAATGATGATTTACCAAAATTCACTAGACTCTGGGGTGGTCCCGGTGGATTGGAAATTATCAAACGTGACACCACTGTTTAAAAAAGGAGGTAGGCAGAAAGAGGGTAATTATAGGCCAGTGAGCATAACTTCGGTAGTAGGGAAGATGCTGGAATCTATCATCAAGGAAGAAATAGCGAGGTATCTGGATAGAAATTGTCCCATTGGGCAGACGCAGCATGGGTTCATAAAGGGCAGGTCGTGCCTAACTAATTTAGTGGAATTTTTTGAGGACATTACCAGTGCAGTAGATAACGGGGAGCCAATGGATGTGGTATATCTGGATTTCCAGAAAGCCTTTGACAAGGTGCCACACAAAAAGTTGCTGCATAAGATAAAGATGCATGGCATTAAGGGTAAAGTAGTAGCATGGATAGAGGATTGGTTAATTAATAGAAAGCAAAGAGTGGGGATTAATGGGTGTTTCTCTGGTTGGCAATCAGTAGCTAGTGGTGTCCCTCAGGGATCCGTGTTGGGCCCACAATTGTTCACAATTTACATAGATGATTTGGAGTTGGGGACCAAGGGCAATGTGTCCAAGTTTGCAGATGACACTAAGATGAGTGTTAAAGCGAAAAGTGCAGAGGATACTGGAAGTCTGCAGAGGGATTTGGATAGGTTAAGTGAATGGGCTAGGGTCTGGCAGATGGAATACAATGTTGACAAATGTGAGGTTATCCATTTTGGTAGGAATAACAGCAAACGGGATTATTATTTAAACGATAAAATATTAAAGCATGCCGCTGTGCAGAGAGACCTGGGTGTGCTCGTGCATGAGTCACAGAAAGTTGGTTTACAGGTTCAACAGGTGATTAAGAAGGCAAATGGAATTTTGTCCTTCATTGCTAGAGGGATGGAGTTTAAGACTAGGGAGGTTATGTTGCAATTGTATAAGGTGTTAGTGAGGCCACACCTGGAGTATTGTGTTCAGTTTTGGTCTCCTTACTTGAGAAAGGACATACTGGCACTGGAGGGTGTGCAGAGGAGATTCACTAGGTTAATCCCAGAGCTGAAGGGGTTGGATTATGAGGAGAGGTTGAGTAGACTGGGACTGTACTCGTTGGAATTTAGAAGGATGAGGGGGGATCTTATAGAAACATTTAAAATTATGAAGGGAATAGATAGGATAGATGCGGGCAGGTTGTTTCCACATGGAGGGTGAAAGCAGAACTAGGGGACATAGCCTCAAAATAAGGGGAAGTAGATTTAGGACTGAGTTTAGGAGGAACTTCTTCACCCAAAGGGTTGTGAATCTATGGGATTCCTTGCCCAGTGAAGCAGTTGAGGCTTCTTCATTACATGTTTTTAAGGTAAAGATAGATAGTTTTTTGAAGAATAAAGGGATGAAGGGTTATGGTGTTCGGGCCGGAAAGTGGAGCTGAGTCCACAAAAGATCAGCCATGATCTCATTGAATGGCGGAGCAGGCTCGAGGGGCCAGATGGCCTACTCCTGCTCCTAGTTCTTATGTTCTTATTCTTCTCTCCGGTCTTTACCACCAGAACTTGTGCTCGCCTGGGGCTGTTACCAGTCTCCCCGGACAGGCACCGGAATGTGGCGACCAAGGGCTTTTCACAGTAATTTCATTGAAGCCTACTCGTGACAATAAGCGATTTTCATTTCATTTCATTTTCATTACTAGCCTCGATGACCCTTTCCTTCAGAAGCCGCTGGACCTCAGACCTGATGAAGACCTGGTCCTGGGCACTGTATCGTCTGCTCCTAGTGGCGACAGGTTTGCAATCCGGGGTGAGGTTTGCAAACAAGGATGGGGGACTTTGTGGGTCGCGAGGCTGCAGACAGTGAGGGGAGGTATAGGGCCGCCGAATGTAAATGTTAGGCTCTGGAGGTTACACTGGAAGTCTAACCCCAGGAGTGTGGCCGTGCAGAGGTGGGGGAGGACGAAGAGACTGTAATTTTTAAACTCCCTCCCCTGGACCGTGAGGTCCGCTATACAATACCCCGTGATCTCAACCGAATGGGAGCCAGAGACCACGAAGATTTTTGGTTTTCGGGATGGACAGGAAGAGAGCAGCGTCTTACCATGGCAGGGTGTATGAAACTCTCTGTGCTCCCGGAGTCCAGCAGGCAGGACGTTTCGTGCTCGTTGAGCAGGACCTTCATCGCCGCCGTAGAGGAGGTGCGGGGTCAAGACTGGTCCAAGGTGACTGATGCGAGTCGTGGCAGAAGATCTTAGTCGTCATCGGGCGATGAGTAGTCACCCGCACCGGGGTACTCGGAGCCGATCCAAGATGGCGGCGCCCACTGATCGCACATGGCGGGATGGACAAAATGGCGGCGCCCGTCCCCCGCACGTGGATTTGGAAAAACAAGATGGCGGCACCAAGAACGCACGTGGCGTTGGGGGATGGGGACGGAGAAATTCGCAGGCCGCACGGGGCCCTCAGAGAGAGACGGGGCGGCGTCCCGCAGTCGCTGCCCGGGACCACAATGACCGCTTTGACCTGGCAAACCGACAGGAAATGGCCCTTCTTACCGCAGCCCTTGCACGTTGCCGATTGGGCTGGGCAATGCTGTCGGGGGTGTTTTGCCTGTCCACAAAAATAGCAACGGGGCCCAGCGGGGTTTCCAGGGCATCTTGCAGCACAGGCCTGAGGCGATTCAGCGTCCATAGGGGAAGGGGAAGCTGAGTTCCACGCTGCCCAGGTTGTTGCCACGCAGTCGGGGGCATATGAACGGGCGATTCTGTATGCAACGTCTAGAGAGTTCGCGAGAGCCCGTGCCTCCGTGAGGCCCAAAGTTTCCTTCTCTAACAGTCTGTGGCGGATTTGTGGGGACAGCATACCCGCAACAAAGACGTCTCGGATTAACAGTTCGCTGTGCTCATTAGCAGAAACTTGTGGGCAGCTGCAGTTCCTCCCCAGTACAATGAGAGCACGGTAAAAATCGTCTAACGACTCACCAGGGATCTGCTGCCTCGTAGCCAGCAAGTGGCGAGCGTAAACCTGATTCACCGGTCGGATGAAGTGTCCTTTAAGCAGTTCCATGGCGGAGTCGTAGTCGGACGTGTCCTCGATGAGCATGTAGATGGTGGTGCCGACGCACGAGTGGAGGATGTGCAGCTTCTGCTCCCTCGTCGGTACATTTTCCGCCGTACTGAGCTAGCTGTTGAAACAAGCTAGCCAGTGCTTGAATGTAGCTGCTGCGTTAGCTGCGTGGGGGCTGAGTCGTAGACACTCTGGCTGGATGCGGAGCTCCGTCCTTTCAAATCTTGTTGATTGAATTGATGCGCGATCAATGACTACTGAAACGAGGATGTAGTCCGAATTGAAGGCTTTAATCAACAAGATGTTTCCCCAGCAGCTCGAGTACCGAAAGAAGGTCGGCTACTGGGAAACACGGGTTCTTATACATCACCTCACTGGGCGGAGCCACCTTACGTTCCGACCAATGAAATGCAAACACTTGGGTCAATGAGCAGCGTGCCTTCTCCACCAATGGTAGCTCACACTCCCAGGTACTGTAGTACCTCTAGTCATACTACCACAGAAGGCTAGCAGCCACTCAGCATAAAGTCCCTGCTTTACCTGTGGATACGGCCTCAGAATGGCAATCCGTGGCCGCACAAGCACACTGCCGTGGCCTGTGGCTGCCACGCCGTGCGCAGACTAAGCCTGCCAAAAACTTGCCCCTTTAATCCCCCCCTCAGCAGTCCCCATCCGAAGCCCCCCTGCCAGCAGAACAGCTCCCACCCCCCCCCCCCCCCCCCCCCCGACTGTGGCGGCACTGGACACTGTCCGCAGCCACTATGCGAGGTCCCCGACTGTTGTGAGGATATGCGCTCCACGCCGTCGGGATCTCGGCCCATCAGGGGCGGAGCATCGGGGGAGGGCCTCGGGTGACATGCTGAGGCCATCCATACGTGTGGCGTACTCCCCAAGTACGCCGTTTATGAGGGGGCGGAGCAAAAACGCTGCCACCCCCGACTCCAGCGTAAATGTGGATTCTCCGGCTGATCGCGAATGCGATTTCGGCGACAGTGATCGGAGAACCCCGCCCATAATGTGGATTTCTTAACCTAAATTCCATCACCATTTTCTGAAGGTTTCAGTTGCCCACCTATATTTTTCTCTGGTGCAAAATGAGCTTTGTTAGCAATGTCAGTGATATATCCCTAATTGACCTTGAGAATTGGAAAGTGGCCTCAGTCTGTATGGTGTTGGTACAATCATAGTACTGTTTGGAAGAGAGTTCAGGGATTTTTACAAAGCAGGATAGAGGAACAGTGATAAAAAACGGATTAAAGAGATATGGGAAACAGGTAGGAGGGTGGATTTGAGTCCAAGAGATCAGCCATTATCTGATTGAATGGCGGAGCAGGTTCCAAGAGCTGAATTGTCTACTTGTGCTCCTAACTCCTATGTTCCTCTGTTCCTGTGGTATAATTCCAGGCTGGTGTGTGGCTTGGAGGAAAACTAACAGGTCGTGGTCATAGAATCATAGAATTTACACTGCAGAGGGAGGCCATTCGGCCTATCGAGTCTCCACCGGTCGTTGGGAAGAACACCCTACCCAGCCCACACCTCCACCCTATCCCTGTAACCCAGTAACCCCACCTAACCTTTTCTGGACACTAAGGGCACTTTTTGCATGGCCAATCCACCCAACCTGCACGTCTTTGGACTCTTTGGTCATGCATTTGGAACGTGCTGTTAAAAGACCCTTGGTGAGTTACTGTAATAAATATTCTGGATGGTAAACATTGCTACCATAGCTGTGGAGGGGGTGAATGGAGTGCCAGTCAAGCTTTGCCCTGGATGGTGTCAAGCCTGAGGCTCGTTGAGCTGCACTTGGTGCATGCACCACCACATTTCTGATTTGTGCCTTGTGTGGTCATGCTGTGAGAAGTCATGAAGTGAGTTACCTCACTGCAGAATTCCCAATCTCTGATCTGTTCTTGTATCCACGCTATTTCTGCTTTTCCTCTAAAGCATTTGCGATATGTCAGGTGTGCAGTATTCTCTGCCCAAAGGTGGTTCCTTGGCCCAAAGGCTGGTCTTTGGCTCATTGCCTATTAATACTTCATCCTCAGCTGTTTTTTTGGCAATTCTGTCAATCAGTTTGCCACTCAGGAGTAGGTCCCAAATTTACCTCAGCCAGAATGGGAATTGAACCTGCAATGTTGACATTATTCAAAACCACATACCAGCTCTACCGAACCCAACTGAGCTAACCAGCCCTTCTGTATAGTTTGGCATATGTCCCAATATCTATTCCTTTTATGAACAATTTTATTACCTCTATTTACTTTAAAAATATAAGTTGATGTTGTTTATTCTCTTGTGAGGAATAGGTCTGACAAATTGATATTCATTACATCCTCAGCACCTTTAATTAAGAAAAATATTTACAACAGTGTGGTTACCTTTGTCCACTGCCAGAGGATTCTGCTGACAGCAACAAGTTTTGTTATCATGTTACTGATGGCAGGCTGGAAGTTTCTAGAAGATTGAAAGTATCCATTTCCAATAATTCCTGGCCAAAATAGAACAAAAAGTCCAATCTCGTTATTTCCATGAATAATTATATATAACAAAATGCAGCCAACATCTTTGATTTTCTTATATACTCGAGAACAATGCCACACTCTAAAAAACTCAAGTAATTCAGGAGACTAGAAAATGACTATGACAAGTTTCAATGTGATCCAATGTTTTTAGAGGAAATAAATGCTTGTGGATTTTATTCTCATGAATAGGAGAGTCGCTTGCAGGAAGTTCCATTCGCTGAAATGAGTGTTATTCAGAATATCCTAAATCTCCAGTTTGCTCTCTGAGAGACACGACATCTAATTTTCCACTATTCACAATCAATTCATGAGAATGCACTTCAGATAACTGCTTTCCTTGATAATCTTTCTCAATAACATGCTCTTTTCCCAAGTGAAGTTCACAATTATGAAATATAGAACATCGTACATAGAACATACAGTGCAGAAGGAGGCCATTCGGCCCAATAAGTATGCACTGACCCACTTAAGCCCTCCCTTCCACCCTATCCCCGTAATCCAATAACCCGTCCGAACCTTTTTGGTCACTAAGGGCAATTTATCACGGCCAATCCACCTAACCTGCACGTCTTTGGACTGTGGGAGGAAACCGGAGCACACGGGGAGAATGTGGAGAATCCGCACAGACAGTGACCCAGCGGGGAATCGAACCTGGGACCCTGGCGCTGCAAAGCCACAGTGTTAGCAACTTGTGCTCCGTGTTGCCAACAAAAAAGGACAGGAAAGACCAATTGCCTCTTGTGTGTCAGTGATGGATGGAGTGGATATTGGGGGTGGTGGAATGGGCGCGAATCAAGCAGGCTGTTTTTTTTCCTGGATGCTATGCCTGGGGACAGCGGGCAGCATAATCAAAGACCCCTCGCACACGGCTTACTCACTCTTCCAACTTCTCACATCGGGCAGGAGATACAAAAGTTTGAGAACACGCACAAGCAGATTCAAAAACAGCTTCTTCCCCGCTGTTAACAGACTTCTAAACGACCCTTTTATTGACTGACCTCATTAACACTCCACCCTGTACGCTTCACCCGATGCCGATGTTATGTAGTTACACTGTGTACCTTGTGTTGCCCTATTATGTATTTTATTTTATTCCCTTTTTATTTTCATGTACTTAATGATCTGTTCAGCTTCTCGCAGAAAAATACTTTTCACTGTACCTCGGCACACGTGACAATAAAGAAATCCACCTGTCATGCATCTTCAGTGTTTTTGGAGCTGTGTTCATCCATGAAAGGGGAAAGTATTCCATCACACTCCGGACTGATGCCTTGTTGATGGTGGACAGACTTTGGGGATTCAGGAGATGAGTCTCTCACCACAGAATTCCCAGTCTCTGACCAGCTCTTTCAACCATTTACATGGCTGGTCCAGTTCAGGTTCTGATCATTGGTAACCCCCAGTATGTTGATAATGGGGGATTTAGCAAAGGTAATGTCATTGAATGCTAGAGGGAGATGGTTGATTTCTCTTTCATTACAGATGGTCATTGTCTAGCACTTGTGTGGCACAGATGTTACTTACCACATATCAACCCAAGCTTGGATATTGCCCAGGTGTTGGGACATGTGGGCACAGATTGCTTCAGTAACTGAGAAGTTACAAATGGTGTTGAACATTGTGCAAATATTAGTAAACATCCCCACTTCCAACCATGTTGGAAAGATGAAGCAGCTGAAGACAGTTGGGCCATGGACATGAACTGAGGAACTCCTGTTGTGATGTCCTGGAACTAAGATAATTTACCTCCAACCACCACAACCATCTTCCTTTGAGCCAGGTATGACTCCAATCAGCAGAGGATTTCCTCCTGATTCTCGGTGAATTCAGATTTGGTAGGAATACTTGATGTCACATTTGGTCAAACGCTGCCTTGGTGTCAAGGTCAGTTTTCTCTGATTTGAAGGCAGCACAGTGGCACAGTGGTTGGCATTGCTGCCTACGGCACTGAGGATCCGGGTTTGAATCCCGGCCCTGGGTCACTGTCCGTGTGGAGTTTGCACATTCTTCCCGTGTCTGTGTGGGTTTCACCCCCACAACCTAAAGATGTGCAGGATAGGTGGATTGGCCACGCTAAATTGCCCCTTAATTGGAAAAAATAATTGGGTACTCTAAATTTTTTTTTAAAAGTTTTCTCTGATTTGTACAGGCATTTAATCGAATTCCCCCAGCAGGGGCGCAGAATTGCGGAGGGCCCAGAGAATACCGGGTCAGGCCCACTAATATGCCAACACCGTTTACTGTACGTGCGGAGTGGAACGCATTGATGCCGCTGCCGAGGCCACGATGAATTGCAAATTGGCATGAAACCGGCACCTGCAACGTTTCAGCGGCAGAACCAATTCTCCTCCCAATCGCGTTTCCCGATTCCGGCATCGGCCGACGGAGAATCCCGCCCACAATGTTTTGGCCCCAATTATTTTCTGTAGTAATGGATTTTACAGGCCAACCACTCTCTGGGTGAAGAAATTTCTCCTCATCTCAGTCCTAAGTAGTCTGTCCCGTATCCTCAGATTGTGACCCTTGGTTCTGCACTACCCCACCATCAGGGACCTCCTTCTTGTATCTACCGTGTCTCATCCTGTTAGAATATAGGTTTCCATGAGGTCCCCCTCATTCTTCTGAACTCCAGGGAATACAATCCAAACCGACACAATCTCTCCTCAAACGCAGTCCCGCCATCCCAGTAGGGTAAATCTTCGCTGCACTTCCCCTACAGCTAGAACATCCTTCCTCAGATAAGGAGACCAAAACTGCACACAATATTCTAGGTGTGGCCTCAGCAAGGCCCTGTGTAATTGCAGCAAGACATCCATGTTTCTGCACTTCTATCATCTCATTATGAAGGCCAACATACCATTTGCTTTCGTTACCGCCTGCTGCACCTGCATGCTTACCTTCAGTGACGAGGACACCCAGGGCTTGTTGCACAGTTCCCTCTCTGAATTTATAGCCGTTCAAATAATTTGCCTTTCTGTTTTGATACCAAAGTGGATAACCACACAATTATCCACATAATACTGCATCTGCCATGCAGTCATCCACTCACTCTACTTGTCCAAATCACACTGAAGGATCTCTGAAACCGCCTCATTGCTCACCCAGCTTTGTCATCTGCAAATTTGGAGATGACGTACGGGAACACCCAGGTCTCGTTGCACATTTTCCTCTCTGAATTTATAGCCAATCAAATAATAATCTGCCTTTCTGTTTTTGATACCAGTGGATAACCTCACATTCATCCATATGATACTGCCATGCATTCGCCCACTCACTCAACTTGTCCAAATCACATGAAGCATCTCTGCATCCTCCTCACAGCTCACCCTCCCAACCAGCTTTGTGTCATCAGCAAATTTGGAGAAGTTACATTTAGTTCCCTCATCTAAAACAATGTGTGTACATCATTGAAAAAACATTGAAAGTCGCTTATTGTCACAAGTAGGCTTCAAATGAAGTAACTGCGAAAAGCCCCTAGTCGCCGCATTCCGGCGCCTGTTCAGGGAGGCTGGTTCGGGAATTGAACTGTGCTGCTGGCCTGCATTGGTCTGCTTTCAAAGCCAGCGATTTAGCCCTATGCTAAACCAGCCCCCCCCCCCCCCCCCCCCCCCCCCCCACCCCTGCCACCTGGGTAAGCCCGTTTCAACTCACCATGCTGCTCTCACGTCCACATGTCCATCCTTGGCCTGCTGCAATGTTCCAGTGAAGCACAACACAATTTGCAGGAACAGCTCCTCATCTTCCGATTAGGCACGTTACAGCTTTCCGGACTTAACACTGAGTTAAGTTTGCAGATGACAGCAAGGTTGGTGGAGTGGCAGATCATGTTGAGGATTGTTGGAGGATACAGCAGGACATAGATAAGTTGGAGACTTGGGCAGAGAAATGGCAAATGGAGTTTTATCCAGACAAATGTGAGTTAATGCATTTTGGTAGGTGTAACATCGAGGGGAAATACACCGTAAATGGCAAAACTCTCAGGAATATAGAAAGTCTAGAGAGATCTGGATGTGCAGGTCCACAGATTTTTGAAAGTGACAACACAAGTTGACAAGGTAGTCAAGAAAGCATACAGAAGGGCAGCAAGGTGACACAGTGGTTAGCATTGCTGCCTATGGCGCTGAGGACCCGGGTTCGAATCCCGGCCTTGGGTCACTGTCCGTGTGGAGTTTGCATATTCTCCCCGTGTCTGCATGGGTTTCACCCCCACAACCCAAAGATGTGTAGGGTAGGTGGATTGGACATGCTAAATTGCCCGTTAATTGGAAAAAATAATTGGTTACTCTAAATTTTAAAAGAGAAAGCATATGGAATGCTTGCCTTCATTGGATGGGGCATTGAGTATAAAAACTGGCAAGTCATGCTACCGTTGTATAGAACCTTGGTAAGGCCGCACTTGGAATATTGTGCATAATTCTGTTCGCTACACTACCAGAAAGATGTGAAGGCTTTGGAGAGGGTGTGAGTTGGTTTACCAAGATGTTGCCTGGGCTGGAGGGTGTTAACTACGTGGAGAGGCTGAATAGACTCAGACTGTTTTCATTAGAACGACGGAGGTTGAGGGGCGACCTGATAGAGGTCTACGAGATTATGAGTGGCATGGATAGAATGGATGGGCAGGCACCCTTTCCTAGGGTGGAGGGATCAGTCACCAGGGGGCATAGGTTTAGGGTCCGTGGGGCAAAGTTTAAAGGAGATGTGCGAGGCAGATTTTTTTACACAGAGGCTGGTGAATGTCAGGAACGTGTTGCCAGGGAAGGTTGATGAAGCAGATATATTAACAGCATTCAAAAGGCACCTTGGATAGAACAGGCATAGAGGGATACGGCACGAGGAAGTGCTGAGGGTTTTGACCAAAGGTGGTATCATGACCAGTACAGGCTTGGAGGGCCGAAGGGCCAGTTTCTGTGCTGTATTTTTCTTTGTTCTCTTTGTTCTCTGATCTCTCTCCATCACCTTTCCCCCATTTTTATTTCTGTCAATTAATTTTAATTTTAATTTCTTTCATTGATCTGTTTATCCCCTCCCCTCCCCCCACTCCACTTTAGCCAACTGTTCCTAGTTTCCCTTTGCACACTGCTCACCTTTGTTCTGCCATTCACACGTTTTTATCTCTTTATGTGCCACCATCAGCACCCTTCTTAGTCTTAATCACCCCCATTTACATTCCTTTTATCATATGCCCTCGACATGTTTGTCTATCTCCAGCTATCGCTAGCCCCTTATCCTCCCCCCCCACCAAATACAGTATAAATGTGATCCCATTTCCAGTTCTCACCAGCTTTGACAAAGCATCGTCCAGACTCAAAACGTTAGCTCCATTTTCTCTCCAAGATGCTATCAGACCAGCTGAGATTGTCCACCATCTTAAGAGACACAGGTACTACTCAAACTCACTTGCTGGAGACAGACTTGGGGCGCGATTTACGGTGAGCAGCGATTCTCCCCTGGCCGATGGGCCGATTTCCAAGGCCTTTACGGCTGTTTTTACGAACTAAAAACACACCTGCTCTCACCGTTCGTAAAAGCGGCCGTAAAGTGCCGTTCTGGGGAACCATGGCACCCATTGGCACGGCCGCACCACGGCCGTGCCAAGGGTGCCATGGGCCCGCGATCGGTGGGCAGCGGGTACTTACCCCGCGCACTCTTTCTTACTCCGCCGCCCCGATGGATCCGTCCGCGGGGCTTCTGAGGGGCATAATGGCCCGCGCATGCGCGGGTTTCACGCATATGCGTGATGACGTCATCCGCGCATGCGCGGGTTGGAGTCGTCCAATCCGCGCATGCGCGGCTGACGTCATCATACGCGTCAGCCTTTGCTAACTTTGGCGCGTGGGCTTAGCAAAATTCGTTAAGCCCGCGATGCCGGAGTTCACGGCTGCGCAATGCTAGCCCCGACTGGGGAGCAGAATCGGGAACCGGGCGGGGGCTCGGAGGCTGCCGTGAAACACGGCCGTTTTCGTGGCAGCCTTCACAACCCGCCGCCTTTGGGGAGAATCGCGCCCTTGGTTTTCGCTCCAGAGAGCTCAATGAAAGCTAATGGCCGGGATTCTCCGATCCCTAAACGGGTCGGAGAATCAGCGAGGGGGCGCGAGAATCCCGTCATGCCGCTCCGACGCTGGGCGCTCGCGTCAGCGTGCCCGCCGTGGCGCCGGTCAGGGACCATCAAAAGCGGCCCCCGTGGCGATTCTCCATGCTCGAGTGCCTGCTGAGTTCCGCCGACGTGGTTTACATATGGTCCCACCCAGCAGGACCTCAGTGTTGTGGCTCTGGGGGCCGTCCTGGTAGGACTCTAGGGGGAGCCGACTCTGGGGGGGCCTCCACGGTGGCTAGGCCCACGATCGGGGGCTACCGAGCCGTGGGCGTGCTCATTCCGGGGGGGAGCCTATGTTCCTCTGCGCCGGGCCCCTGTAGGGCTCTGCCATGTTACCCAGGGGCCGGCGCGGATAAGGCCATGGCGCACATGCACGGACCCGCGGCGGCCATGTAGGGCCAGCTTTCGGCGCCGGAGAAGCACGCAGTGCTCCGGCGCCGTTCTTGCCCCGAAGAAGAGGAGAATTCCTGGGCCTGGAGGCCCGTTGACGCCGCCGTCACTCACGCTGGTTTGACGTCAACACTTGCCTGTGATTCTGGTGAATCCCGGCCAAGGTTTTAGTAAATGGGATAGGTGGGAATTAATACCCAGTTCCATTGTACAAAGTACAATTGGAGTGTGATTTAGTGTCAGGACCAGTAGTTGTTGGAGTGGTTAAGAAATTCCAAATGGACAGAGTGGACATACTTTTAGGGAATGATTTGTGATGAGACCATCAATTCACTCGAAACACGATTGGAAGTAAACTGTGGTTTTAATAGTCTTACAACTGAGCCTGCCTGCGACCAGAAGAACTGAGGGCAGGCTCACACAGCTGCAGCACATTATACTTCCGGTAGTGGGAGCGGCCATGGGCGGAGCCTTGGGCGGAGCCAAGGGTTGAGCCTGTACAAGCTCCTCATCTCCCCCTACGGGCAGAGCCGCGCAACGTCTCACAGACAGAGCCCACAACGACACAATGCTATACAATACAATACAGTGTGAATTACATGCACCACAATTTGGCAGTTGTGAAGGTGGTAGCTTCACTTATGATTACAGAACCCGAGGGAGGTACTGCAGATAGCACGTGATATACCAACAGTAGGGCATGTTGGAAATAGAAAAACCCATTGGGCATTAAATGACTCAAAGAAAGAAATGTTGAAAGACATTGATCACTTATTAAATGACAGTGATCGTGAATCTGATTCTGCTACAACTGATGAAATTATCTCGACAGGGTTGATTCCTCACAGAGATTTGTCAAAGATAAAATCTAGTAAAGAACCAGATTCTGAGAACCCCAAGACTGAAGATGACCCAAAGAAAGAGGAGCCCGAATCTAATTGTAATGACAGGGATGTGGGCAGCACGGTAGCACAGTGGTTAGTACGGTTGTTTCACATCTCCAGGGTCCCAGGTTTGATTCGCAGCTTGGGTCACTGTCTGTGCGGAGTCTGCACGTCCTCCCATGTGTGCGTGGGTTTCCTCCGGGTGCTCCGGTTTCCTCCCACAGTCCAAAGGTGTGCATGTTAGGTGGATTGGCCAGGCTAAATTGCCCTGAGTGTCCAAAATGGTTAGGTGGGGTTATTGGGTTACAGGGATAGGTTGGAGGTGTGGGCTTAAATAGGGTATCTTTCCAGGGGCCGGTGCAGACTTGATGGACCGAATGGCATCCTTCTGCACTGTAAATTCTATGATTCTATGGATGAAGATTCAGGGCAGCATGGTGGCACAGTGGTTAGCACTCCTGCCTCACGGCACCGAGGTCCCAGGTTCAATCCCGGCCCCAGGTCACTGTCCATGTGGAGTTTGCACATTCTCCCTGTATTTGTATGGGTCTCACTCCCACAACCCAAAGATGTGCAGGGTAGGTAGATTGGCCACGTTAAATTTCCCTTTAATTGGAAAAACTGAATTGGGTACTGTAAATTTATTGAAAAAGGGATAAAGAGTCAGACGAGAGTTCTGAATCCATTGTCAGTTCTGATTATGAAGTAATGATAACAACTGCAACTGAACAAACCTGTCACTAATTGATCTTGAACAAATGGCAAGTAATTCTTCCAAAGCTAGGGAAGAAGACAGCAAGTCGGAAGAAAAAAGTGACTTGGACTTTGTTAAAAGTAATTTGTTACCATTGAAGGAAAATACACATGATAGCATGGCATCAGTTGTTCAGAGCGAGGACAGCAGGGATTGTGAAGCAACACCAAGCAAACGGCTGATTAACCCGCACCCATTTAAACAGTGTCTCTTCAAGGTAGACAGACCCAAGTAGTGATTCTGTCAATTAAAACCAGGGTTGGGATTCTCCATCCGGCCAACTCTGTTTTCCGGCGCCATGCGCCCCTGCCGGCAGTGGGATTCTCAGCCAGCCAACGGAGTTTCCCGTTGTGGACCACCCCATGCCGTCGGGAAACGTGTGGACATGGTGCACTGCCAGTGTGGCAGGGGATCCCGCTGATGGAAAAACCCATTGCAGAAAGTTCTTGGAGCTAATAAAGTGCTATCATCTGATTCTGAAAATAAAGAGTTGAATTCTGGAAAGCACAATTTTTTTCAATCCATATTACTAAATGGAGATCAGGGCTGTGCTTACAGGTGGGCAGCACACTGGCACAGTGGTACAGTGCAGAAGCAATGCAGCGACCTGAAGGCAGCTTTAAGGGCACTCCATGCTGCCACCACTGAGCAAAGCAAAGCTCAGTGGACCACGCTAAATGCCAAAAGCAGATTGCGGAACTACAATCACTGCTTTCTGTTCAAAATGGGTTCCAAACCACATTTGGCATGCACTTAGAAGAAGAAAATGGCCCAGATTGGCAGGAATTGAACGAGACAGCACAGCGATATGTTCAGGGAACATGTGCGCTTGAAACGCAGCAGAAGAGGAAAGCACCCCAACCCCCCACAGAACAGATAGCACCCGCACCCATGAATCCAGTCACCACCCAACACAAAGCATCCGCAGACGACTCACCAGATTTCACTTACACCACCTCCTTAACCGTGACCCAATTACGGGACGCGTGTGCCAAAATCACACCATTCCTCTCCACCTCAGATCCGCACCAATTCTTCGCGAGAGTAAAGCAACAGGCGACCATGTACGGCCTGGATGAGCGTGAGCAGGTGAAGCTCACCGTTTTAAGTCTAGACCCCTCAGTGGTAGCAGCCCTTCCAGACCCACAGAACGTTGGAGGAGGCACCCCAGAAGAGATGCACACATCGATCCTTGATGCGATAGGATATTACAGAGGTGACCCCGTAGAAGGCCTAAACAAGTGTAGGCAAAAGAAAACCGAGCACCCCACAGTATTTGCAGGAAGGCTGTGGATACATTTCACGGCAGTATTTGGGAACTTAGATCGCGCCCATCTAACCCCAGACAACATGGCTAAATGAACCCGCACCCTTATCTCCCATGCCACAGAGGCAGGACAGAAAGCGTGTGCGAATTATGACCCATCAGAAGACGCACATAATGAGAAATGGATACTCAAAAGGTTGTACCGCGCTTGGGAGCAATCTGTACAGAGTAAGCCCACAGTTAGGAAACCCGAAGATCAGCAGGCAGAGGCTGATATTCAGGCAGTGAGAGCGCACCAAAACCCCGCCTGAAGGAAAGAACAACCCCCCGCAGAAGCCACAGGAATGTTTCAACTGTGGTCAGTTAGGACATTTTGCAAGAGAGTGCAACACCCCGCAGAAATCTCAGAGAGGCCAACAGACAGGCACTCTGAATAGAAATAGAACAAAGCCCATTCATAGTATAGGGACTCATTCAGGACTGACGGTGTTCGGGCCCCCCACTTGGGTCTGTGACACCCTTTGGGACAGGTCCGGACGACCAGTAGTCACAGCAAAGATCCGGGGACAGCCCATAGAATTACTCTGGGACACAGGAGTGTCCCGCACGACCATAAATTCCTCCAATATGTACCAAAAGGACACGTGGCCCACTACAGCCACAATCACACTCAGCGGCTTTACAGGCCACTCACAGCTGGGACACATTACAGCCCCTGTACACATTCAGCTAGGGACCATTACCACCAGACACCCCATTGTTTTAGTAGATCTGCCCCACACAGCAGAACACATACTGGGCATTGATTTTATGAATGCACACAGCCTGTCGTCCGACCTAGTCAATCAGTGTGTCTGGCGAATGGCAAGGTCAGAAAGAGCCGCCGCAACGCTCACAGTAGGTGAGTATGAAAACAGGATTAGCGCAGTAGGAGAGTGTTGCTTTGATCCGACCACGCTCTCCACAGACAAACAGGTTAGGGCAGTTTTGAAAGACAACAGATCAGCATTTGCCAGTCACAGGCACGACTGCGGCAGAATGACTGGATCGTTTCAAATTGCAGGACCTGACCCTAGACCCCAACGGCAATATGGATTTCCCCAAGAGGCAGAGGGAGAAATCACAAAAGTTATAGACAGCTTATTAGAGCAGGGCATACTATGATCAGTAGCCTCAACTAATAATGCCCCGATTTGGCCAGTGAGGAAGCCCGATGGAGCATGGCGACTGATCATCGATTATCGGGATCTCAATAAAGTCACCCCCGCAGTATCCCCCACGGTAGCAACAAGTCCCGAGACCATGCTCAAGCAGGGACTCAATTCACGATTCTTTACGGTTTTGGACATTAGCAACGGCCTCTGGTCCATCCCATTGGCGAAGGCGTGCCAGTACAAATTCGCATTCACTTTTAAAGGTCAGCAGTACACATGGACATGCCTTCCACAAGGATTCCACAATTCCCCCTCCATTTTCTACCTACAGCTGGCAAATGGATTATCAAAATTTTCCCGACCCGAATGTCTGGTCCAGTATGTGGATGATCTACTACTGCAGACAGACACCAAGGCAGAGCACATCACGCTTCTGCCTGAACTCCTGGAACTACTGCAAACAATTGGATGTAAAGTGAACCCCAGAAAGGCCCAAATATTGGAGAGTAAAGTGATGAATTTGGGAACAATCATCACGCACGGCAAACGCGAGATCGAGTACAAAGGACTTGGCTTGATTGTCAAATTGCTCCTTCCCCAAAATGTTTCAGACCTCCGGTCGTTTTTAGGACTGGTTGGGTACTGTCGGAACCATATTGACGGTTTCGCGACAAAGGCAGCCCCCCTTTCAGACCTGCTAAAGAAAGGAGCCCCTTGGGAATGGCTTCCGCAGCATACGGATGCTGTGGACGATTTAAAAAGAGCCCTTATCGCAGTCCCCGCACTCCAAGTTCCAGACCCACTTTCCCCATATGCAATTGAGGTAGCAAGCACAGATCTGACCCTCTCGGCCGTGCTCCTTCAGGAACGGCACGAGCAGCTAAAACCAGTGGCTTATGCCTCCCGACTTTTAGACCCAGTAGAGCAAGGATTTTCAGCCTGCGAAAGGCACCTACTCGTAGTATTCTGGGCAGTGCAGTACTTTTCGTACATAACCGGACTGAATCCCATCATGATTTTGACTGAACACACACCCACACAGCTCCTATTAGACGGACGACTGAAGGACGGTTCAGTTTGTCAAATCAGAGCAGCTAGGTGGACCCTTTTATTGCAAGGACGGGACATCACAGTGAAATGGACAAAGACACACACCTTTTCAGCAGATAACCTCCAGTACCCAGGAACACCCCATGAATGTGAGATAATATCCCCTCTTCACAATACAGGACCCTTTATTGCGAAGACACCCCCCAGGAAGATAGGGAGTTCACCCCAGTGCCCCCAGCACACAGATGCGTGCACACCTTTGAGGATTTATGTGGATGGTTCATCCATCGTTTTAGATGGCAAATGTATTACTGGATGCGGTATATACGTGGAGGACGTGCAGGGCTGCGCCCTTGAAGAGATTGCATTGCAACTTCCAGGTCACTTAGGCGCGCAGGCAGCAGAACTTGCTGCAATCGCATATATAGTGGACCACCCAGATTCGTTCCCCAGCCCAGCTGATATATATTCGGACAGTTTAACTGTGTTCCTACCCCTGTGGAAGACAAGAGGTTTTGTTTCCGCAGACGGTAAGCCCCTCCCATCAGCCCCATTACTTCGACATATTTTAGAGAAGGCAAAGGACAGGACTTTTGGAATAATAAAAGTTAGAAGTCACCACCGTTCTTCCCCACCCGGGAACGTGAAAGCAGACGCATTGGCAAAAGCAGGTTCCAGACGTGGTTACTTTTGGAACCCCCCCCGAATGCGCCCCAGAAAGCGCCCCAGTTAGTGCAGTACAGATGTCACAGATTAACATTGAGGATTAGTCGCAGCCCAAAAACAGGATAGCAACCTCAGGGAGATTGTTAAAGGAAAGTACCCAGCCCCGTTCGAAAGATTTAAAAGATCACTGACCACCCATGAGGGTATTGTTTTAAAAGACACTTTGTGTGTGGTTCCTGAACAGGACAGGAATCAATTAATTTGTTTATTCCACGATGGTCATGGACACCAGGGAATAGACCCCACCACAGCCCACTGAGACAGCTCTGTTGGTGGCCAAATTTAAAAGACGATGTAACACATTACATTGAAAATTGCCTTATCTGTGCACAGAATAACCCGGAGAGATATTCAAGGAAAGCACAGCTCAGTCACACTCGCCCCGTTAATGGCCCCTGGACTAACCTCCAGATTGATTTTATAGGTCCATTGCCCCCGTGCAGGAATGGCTATAAATACGTTTTGGTAGTGATTGACACATTCACTAAATGGGAAGAAGCATTCCCAACTCGAACCAATACAGCGAAAACAACGGCAAAGATTTTGACACACCACATCTTTACAAGATGGGGACTCGCCCAAAGCATTGAATCAGACCAAGGTTCTCATTTCACAGGACAGGTCATGAAGAACGTCCTGACTATATTTGGCATTTCACAAAAATTCCACATCGCATACCACCCTCAGTCGAGTGGTATCGTGGAGCGCATGAATCGGACTCTAAAATCAACCCTTAGAAAGATGGTCCAGGAGAATAACACGACTTGGGATTCAGTCCTCCCATTCGCGCTAATGTTTTTGAGAAACACTGTTTCGTCTTCAACAGGTTTCACCCCACACACACTCATGACCGGACGCCCCATGAAAGGTTCGGAATTCCTTTTAGAACTTGACTTGACCAGCCCCGAGGTGACGGCCCTCACCCACGAGACTGCAGTCAAACAATTGGTAGAAAATGTAAGATCGGCTCAGCTACCAGCCGCGGTAAAGTTAGGGACAAGAAAGAAACAGAGCAAGGCCTGTTTCGACAAAACGGTACACGCCACTGAGTTTGCAGTAGCGCAGCAGGTCATGCTCTCTGTCTACAACCCCAGTACATTCCTTTCACCCAAATATTCTGGCCCCTATTCCATTGCAGATAAAGTTAGCCCTTCCGTTTACAAAATAAAGTACCTCAGTTTGCACTGGAGTGCTGAGCTTGTGGCATTTGAGTGCTACAGTGAGAGTTTGGTGACTGAGGGAGTAAAAGGGTTATTTAAAGTCTAGTATTTCTTTTATTTAGTTAATTAACTTAAAAGTTGCTGTTTGGTCTATAAGAAGGTGAATTTTGAATCAGCTTTAAACAAGGTTCTACTTGGACTTACTTGCAGCTGGAGCTTGTTAATTAGTTAATTGCATTAGGCCAGTTTTTAGAAGCTAGAGTCACAGTATAAATAGGGGCTAGATACAGTGCAGACTTTGTTTGCACTGGAGTGCTGAGCTTGTGGCATTTGAGTGCTACAGTGAGAGTTTGGTGACTGAGGGAGTGCTGAGCTTGTGGCATTTGAGTGCTACAGTGAGAGTTTGGTGACTGAGGGAGTTAGGTGAGGAGGGAGTAAGGTACTCCTTTCATTTAATTTCCTATATTTATCAAAGAGCGTGAAGGGAACCAGGAGTTTAGAGTACAGCTGACTGGGAGCAGAGTCGGAGGGCGGAGGTCCAGTTGGTCCACAGGGCAGCTAATTCTGTAAAGTAAGAGGGGATGGAGGCTAGGGCAGTTGCATGCTCCTCCTGTAGGATGTGGGTGGTGAGGGATACCACTGGTGTCCCCGCTGACTATACCTGCGGGAAGTGCACCCAACTCCAGCTCCTCAGAGACCGTGTTAAGGTACTGGAGCTGGAGCTGGATGAACTTCGGATCATCCGGGAGGCAGAGGGGGTCATAGAGAAGAGTTACAGGGAGGTAGCCACACCAAAGATACTGGACAAGAGTAGCTGGGTTACAGTCAGGGGAAAGAAAACTAACAGGCAGACAGTGCAGGGATCCCTCGTGGCCATTCCCCTTCAAAACAAGTATACCGTTTTGGATGCTGTTGGGGGGGATGACCTACCGGGGGAAGGCCCCAGCGGCCAGGTCTCTGGCACTGAGTCTGGCTCTGGGGCTCAGAAGGGAAGGGGGGAGCATAGAAAAGCAATAGTAATAGGAGATTCAATGGTTAGGGGAATAGATAGGAGATTCTGTGGTCGCGAGCGAGACTCCCGAAAGGTATGTTGCCTCCCGGGTGCCAGGGCCAGGGATGTCTCTGATCGTGTCTTCAGGATCCTGAAGGGGGAGGGTGAGCAGCCAGAAGTCGTGGTGCACATTGGTACCAACGATGTAGGTAGGAAAAAGGGTGTGGAGGTAATAAACAAGTTTAGGGAGTTAGGCTGGAAGTTAAAGGCCAGGACAGACAGAGTTGTCATCTCTGGTTTGTTGCCGGTGCCACGTGATAGCGAGGCTAGGAATAGGGAGAGAGTGCAGTTGAACACGTGGCTGCA
This sequence comes from Scyliorhinus canicula, assembly GCF_902713615.1. Taxonomy (NCBI): domain Eukaryota; kingdom Metazoa; phylum Chordata; class Chondrichthyes; order Carcharhiniformes; family Scyliorhinidae; genus Scyliorhinus; species Scyliorhinus canicula. The sequence continues at coordinate 9,012,762 of NC_052151.1, read as the reverse complement.
GGAATGGTGTAGGAGGGAGGGCTTCAGGTATTTGGATAATTGGAGCGCATTCTGGGGAAGGTGGGACCTGTACAAGCAGGACGGGTTGCATCTGAACCAGAGGGGCACCAATATCCTGGGGGGGAGGTTTTCTAGTACTCTTCGGGAGGGTTTAAACTAATTTGGCAGGGGAATGGGAACCGGATCTGTAGTCCAGCAACTAAGGTAGACGATAGTCAGGACGCCAAAGCACGTAGTGATGCAGTGGGGAAGGTAACAATGACAAAGGAGAGTACTTGCAGGCAAGGAGATGGGTTGAAGTGTGTATACTTTAATGCAAGAAGCATCAGGAATAAGGTGGGTGAACTTAATGCATGGATCGGTACTTGGGACTACGATGTGGTGGCCATCACGGAAACTTGGATAGAAGAGGGGCAGAAATGGTTGTTGGAGGTCCCTGGTTATAGATGTTTCAACAAGATTAGGGAGGATGGTAAAAGAGGTGGGGGGGTGGCATTGTTAATTAGAGATAGTATAACAGCTGCAGAAAGGCAGTTCGAGGGGGATCTGCCTACTGAGGTAATATGGGTTGAAGTTAGAAATAGGAAAGGAGCAGTCACCTTGTTGGGAGTGTTCTATAGGCCCCCCAATAGCAGCAGAGATGTGGAGGAACAGATTGGGAAACAGATTCTGGAAAGGTGCAGAAGTCACAGGGTAGTAGTCATGGGCGACTTCAACTTCCCAAACATTGAGTGGAAACTCTTTAGATCAAATAGTTTGGATGGGGTAGTGTTTGTGCAGTGTGTCCAGGAAGCTTTTCTAACACAGTATGTAGATTGTCCGACCAGAGGGGAGGCCATATTGGATTTAGTACTTGGTAATGAACCAGGGCAGGTGATAGATTTGTTAGTGGGGGAGCATTTTGGAGGTAGTGACCACAATTCTCTGACTTTCACTTTAGTAATGGAGAGGGATAGGTGCGAGCAACAGGGCAAGGTTTATAATTGGGGGAAGGGTAAATACAATGCTGTCAGACAAGAATTGAAGTGCAGAAGTTGGGAACATAGGCTGTCAGGGAAGGACACAAGTGAAATGTGGAACTTGTTCAAGGATCAGGTACTGCGTGTCTTTGATATGTATGTCCCTGTCAGGCAGGGAAGAGATGGTCGAGTGAGGGAACCATGGTTGACAAGAGAGGTTGAATGTCTTGTTAAGAGGAAGAAGGAGACTTATGTAAGGCTGAAGAAACAAGGTTCAGACAGTGCGCTGGAGGGATACAAGATAGCCAGGAGGGAACTGAAGAAAGGGATTAGGAGAGCTAAGAGAGGGCATGAAAAATCTTTGGCGGGTAGGATCAAGGAAAACCCCAAGGCCTTTTACACATACGTGAGAAATATGAGAATGACTAGAGTGAGAGTAGGTCCGATTAAGGACAGTAGCGGGAGATTGTGTATTGAGTCTGAAGAGATAGGAGAGGTCTTGAACAAGTATTTTTCTTCAGTATTTACAAATGAGAGGGGCCATATTGTTGGAGAGGACAGCGTGAAGCAGACTGATAAGCTTGAGGAGATACTTGTCAGGAAGGAAGATGTGTTGCGCGTTTTGAAAAACTTGAGGATAGACAAGTCCCCCGGGCCTGACGGGATATATCCAAGGATTCTCTGGGAAGCAAGAAATGAAATTGCAGAGCCGTTGGCAATGATCTTTTCGTCCTCGCTGTCAACAGGGGTGGTACCAGAGGATTGGAGAGTGGCGAATGTCGTGCCCCTGTTCAAAAAAGGGAATAGGGATAACCCTGGGAATTACAGGCCAGTTAGTCTTACTTCGGTGGTAGGCAAAGTAATGGAAAGGGTACTGAGGGATAGGATTTCTGAGCATCTGGAAAGGCATTGCTTGATTAGGGATAGTCAGCACGGATTTGTGAGGGGTAGGTCTTGCCTTACAAGTCTTATTGAATTCTTTGAGGAGGTGACCAAGCATGTGGATGAAGGTAAAGCAGTGGATGTAGTGTACATGGATTTTAGTAAGGCATTTGATAAGGTTCCCCATGGTAGGCTTATGCAGAAAGTAAGGAGGCATGGGATAGTGGGAAATTTGGCCAGTTGGATAACAAACTGGCTAACCGATAGAAGACAGAGAGTTGTGGTGGATGGCAAATATTCAGCCTGGAGCCCAGTTATCAGTGGCGTACCGCAGGGATCAGTTCTGGGTCCTCTGCTATTTGTGATTTTCATTAACGACTTGGATGAGGGAGTTGAAGGGTGGGTCAGTAAATTTGCAGATGATACGAAGATTGGTGGAGTTGTGGATAGTGAGGAGGGCTGTTGTCGGCTTCAAAGAGACATAGATAGAATGCAGAGCTGGGCTGAGAAGTGGCAGATGGAGTTTAACCCTGACAAGTGTGAGGTTGTCCATTTTGGAAGGACAAATCTGAATGCGGAATACAGGGTTAATGGTAGGGTTCTTGGCAATGTGGAGGAGCAGAGAGATCTTGGGGTCTATGTTCATTGTTCTTTGAAAGTTGCCACTCAAGTGGATAGAGCTGTGAAGAAGGCCTATGGTGTGCTAGCGTTCATTAGCAGAGGGATTGAATTTAAGAGCCGTGAGGTGATGATGCAGCTGTACAAAACCTTGGTCAGGCCACATTTGGAGTACTGTGTGCAGTTCTGGTCACCTCATTTTAGGAAGGATGTGGAAGCTTTGGAAAAGGTGCAAAGGAGATTTACCAGGATGTTGCCTGGAATGGAGAGTAGGTCATACGAGGAAAGATTGAGGGTGTTAGGCCTTTTCTCATTAGAACGGAGAAGGATGAGGGGCGACTTGATAGAGGTTTATAAGATGATCAGGGGAATAGATAGAGTAGACAGTCAGAGACTTTTTCCCCGGGTGGAACACACCATTACAAGGGGACATAAATTTAAGATAAATGGTGGAAGATATAGAGGGGATGTCAGAGGTAGGTTCTTTACCCAGAGAGTAGTGGGGGCATGGAATGCACTGCCTGTGGTAGTAGTTGAGTCGGAAAATTTATGGACCTTCAAGCGGCTATTGGATAGGTACTTGGATTAGGGTAGAATAAGGGAGTGTAGGTTAACTTCTTAAGGGCAGCACGGTAGCATTGTGGATAGCACAATTGCTTCACAGCTCCAGGGCCCCAAGTTCGATTTCGACTTGGGTCACTGTCTGTGTGGAGTCTGCACATCCTCCCCGTGACTGCGTGGGTTTCCTCCGGGTGCTCCGGTTTCCTCCCACAGTCCAAAGATGTGCAGGTTGGGTGGATTGGCCATGACAAATTGTCCAAAATTCTATGATTAACCTAGGACAAAAGTTCGGCGCAACATCGTGGGCCGAAGGGCCTGTTCTGTGCTGTATTTCTCTATCTCTATCTCTAATGGGAAGACTGCCTGGTTCCATATCAACCAGTTCAAGGCATATGGATCACAGTCCAACCACACACATCATGCCATGCTTGACGCAGCAGACCTCCACGCCACACCCCCAAGAGACGCATTTCCACCCTCCTCGTCACAGACCAGCACCTCCACGGACTCGACCTCGACTCCACCCCGACACGCCCATAAGCTGTCACAGCAGAGAGAGCGACTGTGACTCTGACGACAGCCACAGCACTCCTCTCTACTGCCCCGAAACCACAGACCACACACACAGCGACTACGACCCCGACTCCACTGATCCCTTGGAGATTACCTACATTAAAACACCAAACCCACACCCAGACCCACCGCCCAACTATGACGACCCCGACAACGTTCAAACGAACTTAGATACCACCATTTGACACCGAGACAACTTATACAGACTCGTCCGGAATGACGAGATGGACCCACGGTCACACAATGCAGCCTTATCGAGCCTGATCCATACAAGGGTATGGGATCCGGGAGAAGAGGATGACATTACGTCTGACTCCCGACACGGCAACCCCTTTGCGATCCTGTTCGCAGAAGATGATGATTGAGGTGTCCAGGTGATGTAAAAAGAGGAACCGCTTGAGAGACAAACGGTGTCCTTTTCTGATGGAACCTGCAAGTTTTGTGTTGCATGTTTTTTTGTTTGTGTTAGTTTTTTTTTCAGGAACAGAAGCTCTGCGGACACACGCTCAATTTGTCCGCAGATACCTATGAGAATTTGCCAGCACGCTTCTCGGCCGAAACCTGTGAGAGCTTGCTAGCTTCCCTTTCATAACTGCTCTTCTGTTTGGAGGATAGAAGAGGCAGCCCCGCAACCACCATTATGAATACAGTCTTACCCATTCTTGCCAGGTTGCTCAGGCAGTGGAGTAACGGCATTGAGGACCCGCCCTGTCTGAGGACCCCCTCTGGTCAGCTAAGCTCGGGTACGGCACAGCACGCCCTACCCGGGGCTTCCACCCAAATCTTACCCGTCGCGGCCCATTCGCACCTCATTTTGGCTCTTTTGGTTTTAAAAGTTTGATTTTGTTTTGTTTGGTTTTCAGGTAACCCTTTGGTTGCCAATTCCCCATGCTATTTACATCCCAGGAACATTGGGATGGTAAATCGCAAAGCCTGCGAGACGGCTCGCAGTGGTACAGTATTTAAGTATATGTCTAGTCCTAAATTCGTTTTTGAAGAAAAAAATAAATAAAAAATGAGGGAGTCACAGTGAGTGACCAATCATAAAGGGAAACCTGGCATAAGAGAACAGACATACTAAATTCAAGATATTAAACGGAACACTAACAGACACTAAGCTTGATCCCATAGATTTCGGACGCTCCGAGGAGGGACCAAAGCAAGAGAAGAAAAGAGAACAAAGGAAGATGAAGATGATGTCGATCATTTTTGTATTGTGGATTATAGGACCCATGTTGTTGCGCACGGACGCGAACCCCCTTACCCCCACTCCACCGGCCGTTAATGTTTCACTTCCACAGAACACTCAAAGCCCAGTAACAAGTAGCAGTACCCCGTCCTGGTGTACCAAATTTATGACTTGGTATCCTTGTCACACGTAGTGGAATCACTTTTAGCGTTAGCAATAATCTGCATCATAGTGCAGACCTGGCGAAGGAAAGTCTACCGCTCTCGTATCTCGGCGGTATATAGGATGAGATCCCCTATCTTCGGTTTCCACCAGTCCCCCGAACCCCTTGAAATGTAATAAAGGATTTTTTTTCATTGTTGTTGTACTGTAAATAAAGAAATGTGCTTTTGAATGCTTTTGTACCTCTGAGCTCAACTGCCGAGCCAGAGAAATGAACCATGAATGCTGCCATTATTGTTGTACTGATAGGAAGGTAGAATGATTGAATGTAAGTTGAGTATAGTTTATTAAGGATAGTTAGAGGTTCCGTTGTGATTTGGTAATGCATGTCCCTTATGACATAGCGCCACTTAGGAATTGTTAGGTAAGATTTTTCTGCATAGTTGAGGAAAGTGCAGAGGCCATGGAATTCGCTGAGGTCAGGGAATGAAGACAACATTGTTATGTGATCCTTCACGCTTCACGTTAGGATCACAAGGAGGGAGTGTTGACACCGAACTTGGCCACTCTCCGATCCAAAATGGCGATTTACAAAGCACGCAGGGAAAATTGGACACTTTAAGAAAGACAAGCAGGCTGCAAAATCTTCCTGTGTATTCTGCCTGCAAAGAAAGCAGACAGCACCGAAACCAGCAGTTTGCATATTAATGAAGCGAGCCCCGGGAACAATGGATACAACGATTAGCTACATTTAGGACATTCTATAGCAGGTCAGACTTCCCGGCGCCAACGAGAGTCTGAAACAAAGGAGACAAACAAGCCAGGAAGAACCGCCCAGTGATCAAGGGACAGCCTTAGTATTGGGGGGATTCATACCAATCGATTGGTATGAGATCCAATCGATTGACAGTAAGCTCGGGGTCCACCCAAAAGGGCGCGAAGCCCCTGGGACCTATAAAAGTCAGGTCCCAAGTTTAGCTCCCTCTCTTAGCCGGCCCTCCCAGCAGAACACCTATGCAGCAGCTCTCTAAGAACTTGACCGTGAGAAGGAGAGGCCTGGCCAACAGCTACACCGACAAGTAAGTATCCAACCAACACACGCTACGAGAATAGACACTCCTGACCCCTTAGCCCGTACCAACTGGGAAGCCTGCAGTCTCAGGACAGAACAAGAGGTCATTGTTCCCTGATCCAGTGGGTTCCCTTATCGAAGATAAGTATTGGCTTATAGTGGTAGGAATAGTTTAGTCCGCTAGTATTAGTTGCATGAGTATCGATTTACTGTGTAAATAATAAATGTGTTTGATTGAATCTTACTAACTGGTGTATTGAATCATTGATCTGAACATGAACTTGAACTTTGTGGCGGTATCATAAGGATACCTGGAGACTCTAGAGCTAAGGAATAAAACAGAGCCAATTGAGTGTAAAGCACACTAACCAGAATGAGCAACAGGGCGTTGCTGGCTGGGCCGGCATTTATTGCCCATCCCTGAGGGTATTTAAGAGTCAACCACATTGATACATTGCATTAGCACCTCAGAATATTTACATGACATTGACGTGCAGGAGAATGGCAGCAGAATTTTCTCCAAACTGGAATATTTGATAGAAACAATTGAGAGCAGATTATTACCAAAGATTTTGTCGATTGAAGCATTGGTAGGCAGGGTACAGTTGAAGATAGTGAATTGCCTCTTTAAACGTTGTGGAATGTCATTGCGCCCTCCCCCTGGATGGATCATTGCTGCCATTAATTGTACATCAACAATTTTCGTAAAATCTCCTGGTTTATCCAAGTTGTACATTCCATGCATTTCGATCATCTGACGAACTATTTCATTAGTAATCTGAAAGACAGAAAATAAGACAATTGTTCAATTTCAGCTGGTTGTTTAACGTATAACACAAACCCATGATAAACTTTGGAGAGGTGAGACTGTTTTATTCCTCTTAATTCAGGCATTCATAAAAAAAATAGTCCCCCTATCATAGTATGCAGAATGATTCCACAGCCTATTTTGAGGATATACACATTCACCACAACCAATATTCACCAAGGTGCTACAAAGTAAGCTTGACCAGTCTTTCCCTGCAGCAGCTGAGATACAGCATCCTAGGGCCCTCATCAATACAAGCATCAGAAGTCATTATTCAAGAGAATTGGAAAGGTCCCAAGGGCAGCACGGTAGCATAGTGGTTAGCACAAATGCTTCACAGCTCCAGTGTCCCAGGTTCGATTCCCCGCTTGGGTCACTGTCTGTGTGGAGTCTACACGTTCTCCCCGTGTGTGCGTGGGTTTCCTCCGGGTGCTACAGTTTCCTCCCACAGTCCAAAGATGTGCAGGTTAGGTAGATTGACCGTGATAAATTGCCCTTAATGATAGGTGGGGTAACTGGGTTATGGGGATAGGGTGGAGGTATGGGCTTGGGTAGGGTGCTCTGTCCAAGAGCCGGTGCAGACTCGGTGGGCCGAATTGCCTCCTTCTGCACTGTAAATTCTATGAAATCTATGAAATATGGGCGGCAGAGGGGCATATAGCCTCATTGTGCCAGGGACCCGGGTTCAATTCCGACCTCGGGCGACTGCCTGTGTGGCAAAAGAACAAAGAACAAAGAAAAGTACAGCCCAGGAACAAGCCCTTCGGCGCTCCAAGCCCGTGCCGACCATGCTGCCCGACTAAACTAAAATCTTCTACACTTCCTGGGTCCGTATCCCTCTATTGCCATCCTATTCATGTATTTGTCAAGGTGCCCCTTAAATGTCACTATCGTCCCTGCTTCCACCACCTCCTCTGGCAGCATGTCTCAGGCACCCACTACCCTCTGTGTAAAAAACGTGACTCGTACATCTACTCTAAACCTTGCCCCTCGCACCTTAAACCTTTGCCCCCTAGTAATTGACCCCATTACCCTGGGGAAAAGCCTCTAACTATCCACTCTGTCTATGCCCCTCATAATTTTGTAGACGTCTATCAAGTCGCCCCTCAACCTCCATCGTTCCAGTGAGAACAAACCGAGTTTATTTAACTGCTTCTCACAGCTAATGCCCTCCATACCAGGCAACATCCTGGTAAATCTCTTCTGCACCCTCTCTAAAGCCTCCACATCCTTCTGGTAGTGTGGCAACCAGAATTGAACACTGTACTCCAAGTGTGGCCTAACTAAAGTTCTATACAGCTGCAACATGACTTGCCAATTTTTATACTCAATGCCCCGGCCAACGAAGGCAAGCATGCCGTCTGCCTTCTTGACTACCTTCTCCACCTGTGTTGCCCCTTTCAGTGACCTGTGGACCTGTACATCAAGATCTCTCTGACTTTCAATACTCTTGAGGGTTCTACCATTCACTGTATATTCCCTACCTGCATTAGACCATCCAAAATGCATTACCTCACATTAGTCCAGATTAAACTCCATCTGCCATCTTTCCACCCAAGTCTCCAAACGATCTAAATCCTGCTGTATCCTCTAAACAGTCCTCATCGCTATCCGCAATTCCACCAACCTTTGTGTCATCTGCAAACTTACTAATCAGACCAGTTACATTTTCCTCCAAATCATTTATATATACTACGAACAGCAAAGGTCCCAGCACTGATGCCTGCAGAACACCACTAGTCACAGCCCTCCAATCAGAAAAGCACCTTTCCATTGCTACTCTCTGCCTTCTATGACCTAGCCAGTTCTGTATTCACCTTGCCAGCTCACCCCTGATCCCGTGCAACTTCATCTTTTGTGCAGCCTACCATGAGGGATCTTGTCAAGGCCTTACTAAAGTCCATACAGACAACATCCACTGCCCTACCAGCATTAATCACCTTTGTGACCTCTTCAAAAAACTCTATCAAGTTAGTTAGACACCCCTTCACAAAACCATGCTGCCTCTCACTACTACGTCCATTTGATTCCAAATGGTAGTAGCTGCAGTCTCAAAGAATTTTTTCCAGTAATTTCCCTACCACTGACGTAAGGCTGACCATCCTGTATATCCCTGGAATATCCTTGCTATCCTTCTGAAACAAAGGAACAACATTGGCTATTCTCCAGTCCTCCGGGACATCATCTGAAGACAGTGAGGATCCAAAGATTTCTGTCAAGGTCTCAGCAATCTCCTCTCTAGTCTCCTTCAGTATTCTGGGGTAGATCCTATCAGGCCCTGGGGACTTATCTACCTTAATATTTTTCAAGACGCCCAACACCTCGTCTGTTTGGATCTCAATGTTCCCCAGGCTATCTGCACACCCTTCTCCACACTTAGCATCCACAAATTCCTTCTCTTTGGTGAATACTGATGCAAAGTGTTTATTTAGTACCTCGCCCATTTCCTCTGGCTCCACACATAGATTCCCTTGCCTATCCTTCAGTTGGCCAACCCTTTCCCTGTCTACCCTCTTGCTTTTTATGTATGTGTAAAAAGCCTTGGGATTTTCCTTAACCCTATTTGCCAATGACTTTTCGTGACCCCTTCTAGCCCTTCTGACTCCTTCCTTAAGTTCCTTCCTACTTTCCTAATATTCCACACAGGCTTCGTCTGTTCCCAGCCTTCTAGCCCTGACAAATGCCTCCTTTTTCTTTTTGATGAGGCCTACAATATCTCTTGTTATCCAAGGTTCCCAAAATCAGCTTGAGAAACTCGGCATCACCACCAGCAGCAACCAAGCTTCCCCCGGTACCACAGTAGAAAACAATACAGGGAAATCTATTGTCAACTTGTCGGACTACACCCTTCAACCAGACGAAATCGAAGTCCTCAGCAGAGGGCTCAATTTCTGCACCACCACCAAAATGGACACCATCAGTCTCGCGGCAGACACAGAGGAATTCATCAGGTGAATGAGGCTCCGGGAATTCTTTCACAGACCCCAAGAGGCCGACCGCGAACCCAAGGAGACGACCAATGAACCGGAACAGCAGACCGAGAGATCTACGGTGCGGCAACCGAAAAGTAAAGAGTCGAATTGGACCCCTCTGGAAGGCCGCTGCCCTAGACTCGACATGTATGGTCAAACCATCAGGAGTCGTGTCAATGCCAGATTCATCAGTCTCATTCATAAGGCAGCCAACGTGACCCAAGCACAACGCAACTCCATCCACGCTCTCAAGACCAACCGCAGCATCATCATCAAACCAGCAGACAAAGGAGGGGCCGCCGTCATACTGAACAGAACGGACTACTGCAAAGAAGTATACCGACAACTCAACAACCAGGAACACTACAGACAGTTACCCGCAGATCCAACCAAGGAACACATTTGCCAACTCAACAGACTGATCAAGACCTTGGATCCAGCCCTTCAGAGCACCCTACGTGCTCTCATCCCACGTAATTCCTGCATTGGAGATCTCTACTGCCTCCCGAAAATACACAAGGCCAACACACCAGGCCGTCCTATCGTTTCAGACAATGGGACCCTGTGTGAGAACCTCTCTGGCCACATCGAGGGCATCTTGAAACCCATCGTACAAGGTACACCCAGCTTCTGTCGTGACACGATGGACTTCCTACAGAAACTCAGCACCCATGGACTAGTTGAACCAGGAACATTCCTCGTCACAATGGATGTCTCGGCACTCTACACCAGCATCCCCCATGACGACGGTATTGCTGCAACAGCCTCAGTACTCAACACCAACAACTGCCAATCTCCAGACGCAATTCTGCAACTCATCCGCTTCATTCTAGATCACAACGTCTTCACCTTCGACAACAAATTCTTCATCCAGATGCACGGAACAGCCATGGGGACCAAATTCGCACCACAATATGCCAACATCTTCATGCACAAGTTTGAACAAGACTTCCTCACCGCACAAGACCTTCAACCGACGTTATACACCAGATACATCGATGACATTTTTTTCCTTTGGACCCACAGCGAAGAATCATTGAAACGACTACACGATGAGATCAATTAGTTCCATCCCACCATCAGACTCACCATGGACTATTCTCCAAATTCAGTTGCATTCTTGGACACACTGATCTCCATCAAGGACGGTCGCCTCAGCACTTTGTTTTACCCCAAGCCTACAGATAACCTCACGATGCTCCACTTCTCCAGCTTTCACCCGAAACACATTAAAGAAGCCATCCCCTATGGACAAGCCCTCCGTATACACAGGATCTGCTCAGACGAGGAGGAACGTAACAGACACCTACAGATGCTGAAAGATGCCCTTGTATGAACGGGATATGGCGCTCGACTCATCGATCGACAGTTCCAACGCGTCACAGCAAAAAACCGCACCGACCTCCTCAGAAGACAAACACGGGACACAACTGACAGAGTACCCTTCGTCGTCCAGTACTTTCCTGGGGCGGAGAAACTACGACATCTTCTTTGCAGCCTTCAACACATCATCAATGAAGATGAACATCTTGCCAAGGTCATCACCACACCCCCACTACTGGCCTTCAAACAACCGCGCAACCTCAAACAAACCATTGTTTGCAGCAAATTACCCAGCCTTCAGAACAACACCACACTATCCTGCCAGGGCAATCTCTGCAAGACATGCCAGATCATCGACATGGATACCACCAATACACGTGGAAACACCACCCACCAGGTACAAGGCACATACTCGTGCGACTCGACCAATGTAGTCTACCTCATACGCTGCAGGAAAGGATGCTCCGAAACGTGGTACATTGGCGAAACCATATAGACGCTGCGACAACGAATGAACGGGCACCGTGTGACAATCACCAGGCAGGAATGTTCCCTTCCAGTCGGGGAACACTTCAGCAGGCAAGGGCATTCAGCCTCTGATCACCGGGTAAGCGTTCTCCAAGGCGGTCTTCAGGACACGCGACAACGCAGAATTGCCGAGCAAAAATTTCTAGCTAAATTCCGCACGCATTAGTGCGGCCTCAACAGGGATCTTGGATTCATGTCGCATTACATTCACCCCCCACCATCTGGCCTGGACTTGCAAAATCCTACCAACTGTCCTGGCTTGAGACAATTCACACCTCTTTAACCTGGGGTTACCCCTATCTCTGGATCTGTAAAGATTTGATTACCCGCAAATGCTCGCATTCCAAGCATTGTCTGGCATCTCTGACTTTGTCTACATAAATGTTTCTGGAACATACCTCTGCATTCACCTGAGGAAGGAGCAGTGCTCCGAAAGCTCGTGTTTGAAACAAACCTGTTAGACTTTAACCTGGTGTTGTAAGACTTCTTACTGTGCTCACCCCAGTCCAACGCCGGCTTCTCCACATCATGGCTACCAGAAAGGCGTGGATGCTTTGGAGAGATTGCAAAGAAGGTTTACCAGGATGTTGCCTGGTCTGGAGGGTGTTAACTACGAGGAGAGGTTGAATAAACTTGGATTATTTTGTTGGAAGTACGGAGGCTGAGGGAAGACCTGATTGAGGTAGAATTACAAGAGGTACAGACAGGGTGAATAGTCAGAACCTTTTTCCCAGGGTGGAAAAGGGGGCACAGGGGTTCCCAATTACAAGGGGGCACAGGGGTTCAAGGTGAGAGGGGAAAAGTTTAGGAGAGATGTGCGAGGAAAGTTTTTTACGCAGAGGGTGGTGGCTGCCTGGAAGACTTTGCCAGTGGCGATGGTGGAGGCAGGCACGATACCAACGTTTAAATTGCATCTTGATAGACCGATGAATGGGCGGGGAATGGAGGGATACAGATCGTTTGGGCAAGGGGTAATAGGTCTAAATAAGGAATCTGCATCGGCGCAGGCTTGGTGTTCCTGTGCTGTAATGTTCTTTGTTCTTTGTACAAACTTGCAACATTCTTTTGCTATGATCAGATCCTATTTGCATATTGACAAGTGGTAGACATCTTTGTGAAAGTTACTGATTGTATTTGAGTACACTGGTGGCAACATCTGTATAATCAATGTCATCCTGGATGTGAGGAAAGCCACACTGAGTTCTTTCATGTTAACTGCCAGGTCACTGGAGAAGGAGATTGTTGCTTAGTCTGGAACAACAGAACATTGTTAATCATCTCAGTCCAGCTAGGGACTGCAAACAAATAAATGTAACCAACAGTCTCTGTAGAAGCCCTGAAAGAAGTCAATGGCAAGTTAAGGGTTTTCACAGCCATTGGCAAAGCATTAAACTCTGATTCAACAGCCAAATATATCTTGCTTCATAAAAAGAAGATACTTTGGAAACTCTGGATGCCATTGCAATCACCAGTAAAACCTCAATATATGCAAATATCACCAAAGTTAAAAGTTTTCTTAGTTGTCAGTAAAACATCTCTATGACAGGTAGAAGTCCTGAACTGGCTGAGTTACCACCAATGGATCAATCCAGGCTGAAGGTATTAAAGTTAAAGTAGTTTACCTGGTCTCCCCATTCATTGATAATAGGCATGTTGATGTCATCAACAAATATAGTCATTTTGCGACCACTTGGAGGTCCATATGTACTCCCCACGCGTTTTTCAACATAACTTTCAACAGTTCTCTGAAAAAGTAACATACACATTTACATTAAGCAATTGCTCTGCTATATTATCACAGCTATCTGGGAGTATTGCTTTGAATTTGTGCACACTTTATAATCCCGATAAAATATCAAATTGTGAATGATTTGTAAATGCTATCTCAGATTACAATGTACGCAGTCATAGGGTCTGCCATTCCTTCACTTGTTTCTGTCCATCCTTTGGGATGGGTTTAGGGGGCCTTCTAGCAGAAACTAGGGATGAACATTAAAATGTAGGATTGTCCGTGATGCCAATATTCCAAGAACTAAAGCTTTCAGGACAAGCATATGCTTTAATTGGCTACTGCTTAAAGCAATGCTCTCAACCCACATTCAATCAAGTTGAAAGATAAGGGGCTGGATTTTAATAATAATAGTTACTTATTGTCACAAGTAGGCTTCAATGAAGTTACTGTGAAAAGCCCCTAGTCGCCACATTCTAGCGCCTGTTCGGGAAGACCGGTACAAGAATTGAACCTGCGCTGGTGGTCTTGTTCTGCATTACAAGCCAGCTGTTTAGCCCACTGTGCTAAACCAGCCCCTGCTTCTCCGCCGGCAGGATGCTCCATTTTGCCGGCAGCCCGGGGTTTTCCCAAAGACATGTGGCTGCCCCACAATGGGAAACCCCATTGACCAGCTGGCATAACGGAGCATCCTGCCGGAGGAGTGAAACAGAAATGTGGCGCGGCGGGGCAGTGAATCCAGCCCAAGATTGTACTGTTGACAACAGCAACATATATTCATAAAACACCTTTAACGGAATGAAACAATCCAAGATGCTGCCATTCACAGATGTGAGGAGAAAACTGCAGTTAAGGAAAGAAAATTACTTGAATTAACTGATCATTTGAATATTCAGCCAACCCAATGCCTTTACAGCAAATTTTAGTTTTTTGTCGGAGAATTGTTGCTGTTGCATTATATGGAACATAGAAATTTTCACCAGCAAGCATTCTGATCAGGACCAGATAATCTGTTTGTAATTTTTTGATTGAGGGTTAGTTATTTGCCATGATGGTGAAAGATTACATTGTTTTATTGTAGCAGTTGTAATTCTCTGATTTGATTAGCTTTTATTCAATGTTTACTGTTAGAATATGGTTTGTCTGTTCTGTGTTTCCTTTGAATTCTTGTCCAACTGCCTGTCTTGGATCTACAGTCTTTCGTTTAGCTGCTGCCAAATTGGGATTTCTGCTTAAACTATAGACTTTAGGCAAACTAGTGGATGAATCGGAACTTGCTTGGTTCTGTGACAGAGCCTGTGATGTCAATTTGATACTTGACAAACAGCCAATCTGAAATTCTGAATTTTCTCCTGCAGAGGCTTGTGATTGATGGAGCCATTCAGAATTTTATGGAATAAAGGCGGGATATGAAATGAAAAAAATTAAAATCGTTTATTGTTACAAGTAGGCTTCAAATGAAGTTACTGTGAAAAGCCCCGAATCACCACATTCTAGCGCCTGTTCGGGGAGGCTGGTACAGGAATTGAACCTGCGCTGCTGGCCTGCCTTGGTCTGCATTAAAAGCCAGCTATTTCCCACTGTGCTAAACCAGCCCCATATCTGGCTATCTGGTGAGCTCCATTTTGTCCTCCGTTCTAAGAAGAGTTCAGCTCTGATGCAACCTGAAGGTTTTCTCTCTGTTCTCTCTCACTGCCAGCGGATTTTAGAAGCTGCCAGTCAGACCGATGAAGACTCTCTGGTTTAAAAGACACAGACAGAGGTCTCTGGAATGAGAAAGTGCAAGCCGTTTTTCCAGAGGTCTGTAACACTCTAACACTCTGTCTGAGGGGCTGGAAAGGGGTCAAATTGAAGCCTAGACTAAAAGCAATATTTATAATACAGCCTAGAATACCTGTACCTTAATCAGGCAAACAAATGGCCTGCAAACATTCTGTTTTAAATCCCAGTAATATTTCAGGGAGGCAGAGGCTCCACCTGGTGGTAGAAAGGCAGAATTGCACTGATCTGGAACTCTTGTGATTGAAGGATGGAACTGCGCCGACCTGATTCTCTTTAATAACCTATTCCCAGGGGTCACAACTGCAGCAGCAAAGATTAATCTCAAACCCTTTTCCTTAATCCCCTTTTATCTTAATCCTCTCCGACCCTTACCCTGTGTCTGTCTTGATTTTTCTGAGTGGAGGGTGGGACGAGGTAGATAAACTATTAGACCATGGTCTTGTTATTATGTGCTCATCTTTTATTCTTGTTATTAATGAACAGTTTGTTAATGTTTTACTTATAAACCTGGTGTCTGTAACTCATTGGAGCAGTCAAGGGTTAAAGATCTTTGGAAAACAAGAATTATTGGTTAATTCACTTAGGTTGGGACTCCGAGGTCTGTGAGGTTGGAACAGACCGCATACTCACCCAGGGTGTCATAAGATAACTGAGTTACTGACTTGTAATCCAGCTCCTTGGTGGTAACACATGTCTGGACAATGACACCCTGGGCATAGGAAATGCCTATCTCGAGTACTTTTATGAGGTAAATGGAGAAAAATATTCTCCTCTGAAATTGCCTATAAAAGTAAGGATTATTTCTCTTGATTATTTCAATCCATTCCGAAGGAGCTCAACCCTGTCTCCTTACAAGCAGGAGCTCTAAATGCATAACTCTCCTAAATGCATAAATCTCCGAGGTGGAGATGGTTCGCAGTTTCAAATTCCTAGGGGTGCACATCACCAAAAATCTGTCCTGGTCCACTCACGTCGACGCTATCACCAAGAAAGCACAACAGCGCCTATACTTCCTCAGGAAACTAAGGAAATTCGGCATGTCCACATTAACCCTTACCAACTTTTACAGATGCACTATAGAAAGCATCCTATCGGGCTGCATCACAGCCTGGTATGGCAACTGCTCGGCCCAGGACCGCAAGGAACTTCAGAGTCTAGAATACCGCCCAGTCCATCACACAAACCTGCCTCCCATCCATGGACTTCATCTACACCTCCCGCTGCCGGGGGAAAGCGGGCAGCATAATCAAGGATCCCTCCCACCCGGCTTACTCACTTTTCCAACTTCTTCCATCGGGCAGGAGATACAGAAGTCTGAGAACACCCACAAACAGACTCAAAAACAGCTTCTTCCCCACTGTCACCAGACTCCTAAATGACCCTCTTATTGACTGACCTCATTAACACTACACCCTGTATGCGTCAACCGATGCCAATGCTTATGTAGTTACATTGTATATCTTGTGTTGCCCTATTATGTATTCTCATGTATATTATTGTATTTTCTTGAATTTTGTTTAATTCCCTTTTCTTCCATGTACTGAATGATCTGTTGAGCTGCTTGCAGAAAAATACTTTTCACTGTACCTCGGTACACGTGACAATAAACAAATCCAATCCAATCCAATCCAATCCACTCCAATCCAATTTCATAGACTTCCCTAACTCTTGAGCTACAAGAGGCAATTTTCATCAAACATTTACTCACTCCACTCACCCATACCACAAATATTCTCAGGTTTTGCCAGTCAGTCATAAATCTGAATTTCCCGATGAATATTCGTTCATTTATTATTATTGCACCTAAGGTTAATTAGTCATAAGGGCTGTTTAAGATGCATATAAGGGTGGAAATTGTGGATGCACTGGCCATCAAGTTCCAACAATCTTAAACTTTAAAGATGAGAATGTCTTTCAGCTATTGGATTCATCATTCATTTTAAGCTCTTAAAAATAAAGCTGGATATTACCTGGAACATGTAGGGTTCTGTGGCAGAAGAGAAATTCAAACTCTTGGATAGATGTTCTTCAGGATCATATTTTTTTAAATATCCTTTAATCATTACTGTTTTTGCTGTTCCCTGCTCTCCAGTCAGAAGCACTGCCTATAATTATATTAAAAATATTTTTGTTATGGAAAGAAGGTTTTATACCCCGAAACAATACGAAGCATCCCCTCTGCCCTCACCCTGGCTCACTTGATAGACTGTTGCTTTCTGCTCCTTGCAGAAACCAAACAAAGACCTTGCAAACATTTCACATCTGAAAGTAATGTTTCTTAGGCGGAAATTTCAGACGCTAATTCTTAGGCGCGTTTCCCGACGGCGTCAACACGGCCCCAGGATCAGCAATGCTGGCCACTACAGGGAGCCAGCAGGGCGCTGCAGCGGTTCACGTTGCTCCAGCGGCTGATCCGGCCATGGAATGGTCACCGGGGGAGGTGTGCATGTGCAGTGGAGTGCAGCGCGAGCCTGTGCATGCGCAGTACCACCGCTGCGACTTCCGCGCATGCGCGGTGTCTCCCTTCACCGCACCGGCCCCAACCCAACATGGCGCAGGAGTACAGGTGCCGGCACGGAAGAAAGGAGGCCGGGAGACAGAGAGGCCGGACGCTGATTGCAGGCCAGGCCACATTCGAGGCCCCCCCACCGGTTTGGACCACCCCTCCCCCCAACAGGCCACCACCAGACCCTTCAACGCCGAGGACCTGCCAGCTCAGAGCAGGTTAGAATGGCGCTGGAGGGACGCGTTCATTTTTTAAGGCCGCTCGGCCCATCCGGACCGGAGAATCGCAGGGGAGGCCACGTAAAGTGGCCCCCGACCGATGACGCACCGACCACACTGGCCCCAATGGCACCGATTCTCCACAGTCCCGCCATAGGGGCGGTGTGCCGCGATTCGCATGCCCCCCCCCCCCCCCCCACCCCGGCGATTCTCCGACCCGGCCCGGGGTCAGAGAATCCCACCCCTTATCTTTCACCATCCTTGATGTGTTGGGTAGGCTGGGTCTATGTGGACTGCGTTTGATGCAGTGAAGAGAGAGACAGGCTTCCAACACTTGATGAGATGCAACACGATTTTATTTAACATTGTTATAACCTGCCTGCTTACCATTGGCTGGGGACTAATGACAATCCCACAATCCTATGGGAGTATGAGCTTCCCCAATGAGGAGGGCAGAGAAATCATTAGAAGACTCCCTGCATAAATAGAGCTGGCCAGTTTGGAACCAGCAGAGGGAGAGGAGTGAGCAGCAAGGGAAGTTCCTGCTGCTGTTCTACATATATGTTATTGTAAATAAATGTTATTTCTTTGTATCCTGCAAACTTGTGCTGGATTCTTCGTGGCCCTCACAAAACTGGCGACGAGGGTGAAAGTGAATAGCTGTCTACACTGCTGAAGCCACCTCCCTGGATTTTTGTTGGACACAGGTTGGAAGTTGTTTTCTATTACACCATGCCTCTGTATGGACGTTTGGATGTTTTTGATGCTGTTCTGGAAAGCTGGAACCAGTACGCACAACGGATGCGTTACTATTTCCGGGCAAACAACATCCCCGAAGAACGAGGAGTGCAGGAGCTACAGGGAATGGAGGTGCATGCCTTGGGGCGCAACCCCTTCCGTCCGAAAGCGTCCCATTGCATCCCTGCGGTACCTTGGGCAAGGCAACGTCTGGATCGATGGCAGTGGCCGTCGGACATTCCTTCCAGAAGGGAGCCTTCTCCAGAACCAATGGATGAGGAGCCATGTCCGTGTCAGACTTGTAGGCGCCGAGCCCGTCGCGGACGCCGGTCTTGGGGGCGCCAGAGGCACCGTCGTTCCAACCGAACCTGGGGCCAGCCCAGGGGTCGTACCTTTCATTTGGATGAACCTACGGTGACTACTCCCGAGGACGTGGAGATGGAGGATGACTGCCTGCAGCTGCATTGTGTGGCAGCTCCCTGTGTGACCCCCATTAAGGTGACAGTACGGGTCAATGGTCACCCACTTGAGATGGAGTTGGACACTGGCGCAGCGGTCTCCGTGATCACCCAGAGGACATTCGATCGCATCAAACAGGGTATACAGACCCTTACCTTAACCGCCACACAGGCCAGGTTGGCCACATACACGGGGAACCATTGGACATTGCAGGAACTACGATGACCCCTGTTGTTTATGGACACCAGGAGGGGGGTTTCCCACTTATCGTGGTGCGCTGCCATGGGCCCAGCCTGTTGGGTCGGGACTGGTTGCGCCATTTGTGGTTGCAGTGGCAGCACATCTTCCAAACAGTTTCTGGAGGGTTGACTGAGGTGCTGGGATGATACCCAGATGTATTTCAGCCCGGTTTGGGGAAAATAAAAGGGGCTGTAGCCCATATCCAAGTTGAACCAGGAGCTACGTCGCGCCATTTCCGTGTGCGCCCGGTGCCTTACGCCTTGCTCGAGAAGGTAGAAGGGGGGCTCACTCATTTGGAGACTTTGGGTATCATCAGGCCCGTCCGTTTCGCTGACTGGGCAGCACCAATTGTACCTGTAATAAAGCCAGATGCCACAGTTTGCTTGTGCGGCGACTATAAATGTACAGTGAATATGGCTTCCCGACTCGACCGATACCCAATGCCTCGCATAGAGGATCTCTACACAATGCTTGCAGGCAGACTCTCATTCACAAAATTAGATATGAGTCACACCTACCTACAGTTGGAGCTGGACCCTGCCTCCCGGCCATATGTAACGATTAATACACACCGGGGCCTGTATGAATATACACGTTTGTCCTTTGGAGTATCCTCTGCCTGCGCTATTTTTCAACGCGTTATGGAGGGCATTTTGAGAGGTTAACCGCGTGTTGCTGTTTACTTAGATGACGTTTTGATCACAGGGACGCCGGAGCAGGAACATCTGGAAAATTTGGAGGCTGCCCTTAGACGCTTTTTGGAGGCTGGAGTCCGTTTACGTCGCACAAAGTGCGTTTTTCAGGTGAAGGATGTAGTCTCCCTGGGTTATCGAGCGGACGATGAAATTTTGCACCCCGTCGCAGAGAAGGTGCACGCGATTCAACAGGCCCCCGCCCCGACTGACACGTCACATCTTCGTTCGTTTCTCGGCCTCGTAAACTATTACGGAAAGTTCCTCCCCAATCTGGCAACTACGCTGGCCCCGCTGCACCTTCTGCTAAAGAAGAATCACACCTGGGTTTGGGGTCAGCCACAGGAAACCGCTTTCCGGCGGGTAAAACAACAATTGTCGTCGTCTGGGTTACTAACCCACTATGATCCTGGAAAGCCTTTGTTCGTCACATGTGATTGATCCCCGTATGGTATTGGGGCTGTCCTGTCCCACAAGATGGAGAACGGGGCCGAGCGGCCGATAGCTTTTGCCTCCCGCACATTGAGTGCAGCGGAAAAAAAGTACGCGCAGATCGAGAAGGAGGGTCTGGCAGTGGTCTTTGCGGTGAAACGTTTCCACTAGTACGTATATGGCCGCCACTTCACTGTCGTGACTGATCATAAGCCTCTGCTGGGACTTTTCAGAGGGGATAAGCCAATACCGCCCGTTGCTTCCGCACGGATCCAGCGCTGGGCTGTGTTGCTCGCTGCATACGAGTATTCCCTGGAGCACAAATCAGGAACCCAGATAGGGAATGCCGACGCACTGAGCCGATTGCCTTTATCGACCGGACCCATGTCGACCCCCATGACCGGTGAGGTGGTTGCATCCCTAAATTTTATGGACACATTGCCTGTCACAGCATCACAGATCCGTGAGTGGACCCAGACGGAGCCAGTCCTGTCAAAGGTTCGGCACATAGTCCTGTATGGTGGGCAGCATAGACAGCTCCCAAGCGAGGTGCGGGCATTTTCCTCCAAGCTGTCCGAATTCAGCGTGGAAGATGACATCTTTTTGTGGGGGACGCGTGTGATTGTCCCGGAAAAAGGCAGGAGCTGTTATTGAGAGACTTGCACAATGGGCATCTTGGTGTGACCAAAATGAAAATGTTGGCCCGGAGTTATGTCTGGTGGCCAGGCCTCGACACCGACATTGAGAAGGTGGCCCAAAACTGCTCCATTTGCCAGGAGCATCAGAAGCTTCCACCGGCCGCGCCCCTACATCACTGGGAATGGCCAATGCGGCCTTGGGCGCGCCTGCATGTGGATTTCGCCAGCCCTTTTCAAGGATTCATGTTCCTTCTATTAGTCGATGCCCAGTTTAAATGGCTAGAGGTGCATAAGATGGTAGGCACAATGTCCTGCGCAACAATCGAGAAGATACGTTTGTCTTTCAGTACGCATGGCCTCCCCGAGGTGCTGGTCACGGACAACGGCACTCCGTTCACAAGTGAGTAGTTTGTGAGGTTCATGAAGATGAATGGCATACGCCATATCTGCACTGCCCCTTACCACCCGGCTTCAAATGGGTTGGCGGAGCGCGCTGTGCAGACATAGAAACGAGGCCTAAAGAAGCAGTCTTCTGGGTCGATGGACACAAGACTGGCTCGTTTTTTGTTTTCATATAGGACCACCCCCCATGCAGTGACTGGGGTAGCTCCCGCAGAACTCCTAATGTGCCGGAGACTTCGCAGCACCCGCCTTAGCATGGTTTTCCCGGACATGGGCGCAAAAGTACGCCGCACACAAGAACGGCAGGGACATGGTTTTTCTCGGCATCGGCCGATTCAGCAGTTTACGCCGGGTGACCCAGTGTTCGTTTGGAATTTTGCTGGTGGTGCCCAGTGGGTCCCTGGCATAATCTTTCGCTAAACTGGCCCTATCTCTTACCAGGTGCAAGCCCAGGGGCGTCTCCAGTGTAAACATGTAGACCATGTTCGGTCCAGAAGACTATCCCTGCCAAAGATTCTCCGCCCCAGGAGCTCATTTCTACAGCCACAGAGACCAGATACAATGGAAAGTATTCCTCACAATCTTCCTCTGGTGCCTCACTCAAAGCCTGCGCAGGTCGTGACAGAACCGCGTGGAGATAAAGACGCCGAGATGACGGAGGCAGCAGACTCTGACTCCAAGAGAAGACACAACACACCTCAGAGGGGGAATCCTTGGGCCCATGTGTCGTGGATGGACAACCGTTGCACCGTTCATCGCGGAAGCGCCGGTCTCCATCTCGTTACATGCCGCCCGATCCAGCGCCTCATGCAAATGGTGTCCGGCTTGCGCCAAAACGAGTCCGCCGCCCTCCTTCGCCAAGGTCGTCGGTGGATTCCTTGGACTTTGGGGGGGGGGAGGGATGTTATAACCTGCCTGCTTACCATTGGCTGGGGACTAATGACAATCCCACAATCCTGTGGGAGTATGAGCTTCCCCAATGAGGGGGGCGGAGAAATCATTAGCAGACTCTCTGCATAAATAGAGCTGGCCAGTTTGGAACCAGCAGAGGGAGAGGAGTGAGCAGCAAGGGAAGTTGCTGCCTCTGTTGTATATATGTGTTATTGTAATATTGTAATATTGTTTCTTTGTATCCTGAAATCCCGTGCTGGATTCTTCGTGGCCCTCACAAAAAACATCTAACTATATTACATGCTTAACTGTGGGTTGACACTATGCTGACTTGACTGGAGACCTGAGGCTAGCCTGACCAGACTTACTGACTACCACATGGTGTTTGCACTGGCTGCTGCTCACGGGCTCTGACTGTCTCAGGGGCTGGATTCTGAGAGAGCGGGAAAACTGGTGCCCTCTGGCTTTATAGTGGTCGTGTCCTGTCTAGTGATTGGCTGCTGTGTTCTGTGTACTTACTGGTCATCCTGTGTGTCAATCATTGCCTGTCTGCACTCCATCATATACATGGATGTATATTATGACAATCCTCATTGCCATTGTGGAGTTCTTGGGAAGAAACAATCATTCACAATCAGAACGACATACCCTTACTTGGTGCCAGTTCTCCATTGCTTCATTGTTACTGGGTCAAAATCTTGGAACTCTTTTCCCAACAGCATTGTGGGTGTACCTGCAACACAGGTTCTGCAGTAATTCAAGGAGGTAGCTCACCACCACCTTCTCATGGACGATAAATGCTGGTTTATCTAGCTATACATTTGCATTCTCTTCTCATGCAATATAAATTGAGTTTTTATGCAAAGTGTCCTAATGAGTGCAAGATGAAAAACTTTGACATCTCTTTTTTCAGCAATATTCAAGTTCTGTGAACTACTAAAGGATTGTTACTTCATGGTCTTCATTTAAGATTTTGCAGAATAATCTCTTATGTGGGACACAGTCCGTAGCCGCCACTCCGGGTTCAAGATTTGTGTGAGCACACGTGTCCTGCGCCGTCGAGAACTCGGCCCATCAAGGGCGGAGCATTGTGGGTGGGCCAACCGGTGCTGCGACAACACCATCGCAACGGTGCGCGTCGTGATGACGCAATTTCCGAGGGGGGCGGTGCATGGTGAACCGGCGTCGGAACCCATTCCCCGCCCAATCGCTGAACATGGTTTTGCCGTTGGGCAACGGAGAATCCCGCCCTGAATCTTTTCTCCAAATATGAATTTCCTCTGACCATGTTCATATGGTGCAATGTGCAGAACATGTTAATGAGGCAGTGGCCAAATTCAGCGTTATCGGCTGCAGTGTTATAAATGTTCATATCAAGCGAACAATATGTACGACGCTGATAAAGTAAAATTTGTTCTCTTTGGTTTATTTAATAGTTGCAGAGGGATCACCTGTGGGCTCAGACAAACTAACATTGCATTTTATCTTTATTAATAATGACCCAAGCTGCATAATTATTGGGCAATATTTGAAACTAGCTGCCAACAATGACCATTATGATTTTACTAGTTCCTTTCCATGATTGGTGATTGGTTGGTGAATCCTGAAAGGAGGAACGATATCATGCCTGATTGAGAAGAGGGTTAAGTGAAGGTATGTGGGATTAAGGGCCTTGGAAAAAGGAAAAGTGCCATAATATATCTCCCTGGCCCTGGCAGAGGAAGAGGGATCTTCCCTTGGCAGGAGTAACTATACCTTCCTTGGGTTTGGTGTCTCCCTATGAAGCATCCAGCTGTATTGGAGATAAAGGCTGGAATGCTATCAATTTAACCTTGACTCCCAAGTCAGTGGCTCATCACGTTTCCTCCACATCTGAAATAACTAGTTATAGCAACTGCAGCAATCTCAGCTAATTTATACTGGAGTGAGGCTCCCTCTGATCCTGTTGGAAACACTTTCACTCAATGGTTTTGTGTGGTGGGTGATGGTGAAAGTGACTGGTCAAGAATAGCCAAACTTTTAAGCCCAAAAAGGTCACCTTTAATGATGAGGGGGAATAACATTCCTGCCAAGCAGCAGTCAAGGTATATTGGTTGACGGCTGTGCAGCTTCTATGATTATTTTGAGACAAGTGTCAGTGTCCTTCAGACCCTGCAGCAATATCTCTATATCAAGACCCTCAAATCCCCTGAGATGGGTTTTTTCCACCAGGTGCATGGCCTGAACTATGACATGCAGCTCCTGTTCATAGACCTGTTATCTTCTTAACTTCTTGCAGGCGGTGCCTGTATTTTACCAGGACCTACTCAAAGTCTGGAACATGGTTGCCTCACACTACAGCATTCCCTCATTTGGAGTAGTGGCTATTTTCAGGGAGCCACTGCTCAAGAATCTGCACCTCAACCATTTTGGGTGGCTGGTGGAGAGGTGGGCTGTGGCTGCCGTGGTGACCAGGATCAGGGACGTGCCGGGTGACGAAGGAGAGGGCTGGATGACACCTCATGAGTTAGCAGATCACATGGCAGAGGATGCCCAGCTCGTGGCCGATGCCATCCATAGCCTCAAAACGGACATGCCGGTGGCCCTCATGGTCTTGAGATGGCGCAGTGTGCGGTGAACTCACGCCTGAGCTTACCCCTGCTCAGATGGAATTTCACATTGGCCCCCAAGCCCTGAACCCCCTCTTGGGAGCTGAGCCCCACAGCCTGAGCCACCTCATGGAAATAGCCTCCGTGCCAATTTGCACTGCCTGGAGGGGTTTCCTGTATAGATTGCTGCTGCACACCTTTCACATCGTTGCCCTCACCCGTCACCCGGACATATCCATTAATAGTGAAGATGTGACCAGATAACAAGGTAACAATGTTCCTACCCTGACAACTCCAGTTGAGTCACTGAACTTTTTCTACATGGCAGCTATATGCCAGATGTTAAACTGACATGCTACGAGACGCTTCCCATGGTCTTCTGGGTTTAGTGTTTGAATGGTTTTGTGCCCACCAGCCAGATCAGGACCTCCATAGCAGTATCGGTGAACCTTGTTGGCCTGAGTATTGCTGCGTCCATCTGTCTCTTCAGCACTGTTTCCTGTGGCGAGGTTGTACATCCCCTATCTGAGATTCAAACTCATTGATAGGCCCGCAGACAGTAAGTACCATGGATAGTATTGGCTATTGCCTACATGATGTAATCAGTAGGCAGCATGAAATGTATTTAAAGGGTGTGCAAAGCTTGTCCCAGTCACTGACGACCCAGAACTGGATTTCTGGACATGTAATGCTATTCTACTGATGAAACAATGACCATCTCCTATTCTGCACTTACCTTATTTTGTTTAGCTATGACGTCCACAAGGAAGTTGGTCCTCACATTGTCAACATTTGGTACTAGGATTGAAGTATAGTCTGGCTCACTGTCAGATGGATATAAATATTCCTGAACCCAGGTTTTCCAGTGCTCCCAGTCACCTGAATCAAAAAGCGAGCACATAAGACTAATGTTCACAGAAGGAAGATACATTGCAGTTCCATCCTGTTTTGAATTATCTTTGGCAATTACAAAAATATTTCAGCCTGTTCTTTCTCCATTGAATTTATTTTCCCGATCATGCCTCTACTTTTTCTTCCCTTGGCCAGCCTCTTACCTATATCTATGATTCTTCACAGAATTACAGAATTATTATGACACAGGAGGAGGTCATTCAGCCCATCCTGTCTGCACTGGCAATGCCCTCAGCCATTTCAACAGCTTCCAATTTCATGGCATTATTGGAAGCAAGTGTGAGGGGGTTCAGATGCATAGATCCTTAAAATGCCACCAATAAGTGCAGAAAATAATCAAAAAGGCCAATGGAAGGATTGGAATATAAAGACATAGGTTATGCTGCAGCCACACATAATCCTGGTTGGACCCCACTTGAAGCACTGTGAGGAGGTCTGGGCCTTAGGAAGGATTTTTTGGCCTTGGAGGGAGTGCAACGTAGGTTTACCAAAATGAAACCTGGACCACAGGGGTTAAGGTACAAGGAGACATTACACAAACTCGGCCTGTTTCTTTTTGCAAGAATTGAGAAGGTTAAGAGTGATCTGATCGAAGTATTCAAGATATTAACAGGGAAAGACAGGGTAGATAAAGATAAACTACTTCCACTGGTTTAATTTCTAAAACTAAGAGACATAGCCTAAAAATTAGAGATTGACCAATCAGGAGTGATGTTGGGAAGCATTTCTTCACTCAGAAGGTGGTAGAGATTTGGAACTCTCTCCCACAAACAGCAGTTGAAGCGAGAACAGTTGTTAATTTTAAATCAGAGATAGATAGATTTTGTTAAGCAAAGGTATTAAGGGATATGGGCCAAAGACCGTTAGCTCACAGATCAGCCAAGGTCTCAATGGTGGGACAGGCTCAAGGGGTTGAATGGCCTACTCCCATTCCTATGGCTCTAACTCTCTTCTTCCCATCAAGGCTATACAATTCCTCTACATCTCCATTCTCTACAAGGATGGTCTGAAAACTTCCCACTCTTTCCTTAAATGGAGGCCAAACAATCCCCATCCACCACCACTTTCCTCTGCTTGGCTGAACGTCTTGTTGCACTGAATAACATATCCTACGTTTCCTCCAGATAAAGGTGTTGAAGTAGCCTTCTTTGTGGAATATGTGGAAATATCTAGATTCCAGTCCTACTCAGATCACTTTCCTTACCTCATTTTTCAGTACATTGATACATTTGGAGGTTGGATAGGCTTGGGTTGATTTTGCTGGAGCAGAGAAGACCGAGGAGCGACCTGGTCAAGGTGTACAAGATTATGAGGGGCATGGACACAGTGGATAGGCAAAAGCTGTTCTCCTTACATAGAGCATACAGTGCAGAAGGAGGCCATTCGGCCCATCGAGTCTACACCAACCCACTTAAACCCCCACTTCCACCCGATCCCTGTAACCCAATAACCCCTCCTAATCTTTTTGGGCAATAAGGGCAATTTTTAGCATGAGCAATCCACCTAAGCTGCACAACTTTGGATTGTGGGAGGAAAATGGAGCACCCGGAGGAAACCTACGCAGACACGGGGAGAACATGCAGATTCCGCACAGACAGTGACTCAGCGGGGAAAACGAACCTGGGATTCTGCCGCTGTGAAGCCGCAGTGCTATCCACTTGTGCTACCATGCTGCCCCTTAGTTGAAGGGTCAATTACGAGGAGACACAAGGTCAAGGTGAGAGGTGGGATTTGAGGAAAACCTTTTTAACCAGAGGGTGCTGAAAGTCTGGAATGCACCGCCTGGGAGGGTGGTAGAGGCGGGTTGCCTCACCTCCTTTAAAAATACCTGGATGAGTAAAATGAATCATCTTTATTGTCACAAGTCGGCTTACATTAACACTGCAATGAAGTTACTGTGAAAAGCCCCCAGTCACCACACTCCGGCATCTGTTTGGGTATACGAGGGAGAATTCAGAATTCTCAGCTGGTACAGGAATTGAGCCCGTGCTGCTGGCCTTAGTTCTGCATCACAAACCAGCT
This sequence comes from Scyliorhinus canicula, assembly GCF_902713615.1. NCBI lineage: Eukaryota > Metazoa > Chordata > Chondrichthyes > Carcharhiniformes > Scyliorhinidae > Scyliorhinus > Scyliorhinus canicula. The sequence continues at coordinate 8,984,866 of NC_052151.1, read as the reverse complement.
GTCTAGCCCACTGTGCTAAACCAGCCCCTACTTGGCCTGTCTTATCATCCGAGGCTATGGGCCAAATGCTGGCAAATGGGATTAGGGTTGGCAGATTTCATGTGGTAGTGCAGACATGATGGGCCGAAGGGCCTTTTCTGCACTGTATTTTTCTGTTATTCTGATTCTGTGATTTCAATAATGTATTCCAGTTATTTCCTGTTCTCGCCCTGAATGGAAAAATGTCATCAACTTTGATTCCAATTTCCTTCATTTTCTTGTGTTCACGTAGTCTCTTTCAAATTATTCCCTTCCACTCCTTGACTTCTCGACGGCCACTTCTTGGATAGGTTTCCTGAAATGACTCTATTGCATTCTCCTAACATCTCCTTCTCTGCCAAATGTATTCAGAGACCTGCCATATTTATATTTCCAGGATATCTTGTTTTTGTTCCTCAACCTTTTCCCTCACTTGGGGCTGGTTTAGCACAGTGGGCTAAACAGCTGGCTTGTAATGCAGAATAATGAAATGAAAATTGTTTATTGTCATAAGTAGGCTTCAATGAAGTTACTGTGAAAAGCCCCTAGTCGCCACATTCCGGCGTCTGTTCGGGGAGGCTGGTACAGGAGTTGAACCGTGCTGTTGGCCTGCCTTGGTCTGCTTTCAAAACCAGCGATATAGCCCAGTGTGCTAAACCAGCCCCTGCCAGCAGCATGGGTTCTTATCCCATACTGGCCTCCCCGAACAGGCGTCGGAATATGGCGACTAGGGGCTTTTCACAGTAACTTCATTGAAGCCTACTTGTGACAATAAGCGATTATTATTATTATTACTTGCACAAAACAGACCTGAAGTATGCTTTCCTCCGTGGATACTGCCTGACCTGCTGCCTCTTTCCAGCATTTTCTGTTTTTATACCTGGCTATTATGGCTATTATCAGAATGAGCAAAGTCAGGAGGAGAAAAATCAAGAGTAAGAGTGGAGCTGGGAGGATAAATGAGCACAAGAAAGAGCAAGAATGCGAGCGGAGCCAGAGGGGTAAAAGAGCATGAAAAAAGGCTGAGAGTGGAGCAAGGAGGATAGAGGAGCCCGAGAAAGAGTGAGCCAGGAGGATAAAAGAGCACTTGGGGGGTGGGGGGGAGGCACGGTGGCACAGTAGTTAGCACAGCTGCCTCCCAGTGCCAGGCATCCGAGTTCAATTCCGGCCTTGGGTGACTGTATGGAGTTTGAACTTTCTGCCCGTGTCTGCTTGGGTTTCCTCTGGTTGCTCCAGTTTCCACCCACAGTGCAAAGAGGCTGGTTTAGCGCAGTGGGCTAAACAGCTGGCTTGTAATGCAGAACAATGCCAGCAGCACAGGTTCAATTCCTGTACCACCCTCCCCGAACAGGTGCTGGAATGTGGCGACTAGGGACTTTTCACAGTAACTTCACTGAAGCCTATTTGTGACAATAAAATGATTATTATTGTTATTAAAATGTACAGGTTAGGTGGATTACCCATGCTAAATTTCCCCTTAGTATCCAGGGATGTGAGGATTAGGTGGGATTACGGGGATAGGGTGGGGGAGTGGGCCTCGATAGAGTGCTCTTTCAGAGGGTCGGTGCAGACTCAATGGGCCGAATGGCCTCCTTCTGCACTGTAGTTATTCGATGATTCTTCTATTATTCTTTGAGGCTAAGAGCAGAGCTAAGAGGATTAAAGAGTGCGCAAAAGAGTGAGGCTGAGAGTGGAGCAGGAAGATAAAGGAATGCAAGAAAGAGCGAGACTGAGAGCAGAGCCTGGAAGATTAAAAAGCGTGAAAAAGAGCGAGACAAAGAATGAAGCTGGGGAGATAGAAGAGCCTGTAAAAGAGCAAGACTGAGAGTGAAACCAGAAGTATGGAAGAGCGTGAAATAGAATGAGACTGAATGGATATATATAAGGAGCAAGAGAGTAGCAATGAAAGGGTAGGCCCACTCAAGGACAAAGGAGGGGAGTTGTGTGTGGAATCAGAGGAAGTGGTTGAGATCCTTAATGAGTACTTTGCATTGGTATTCACCAAGGAGAGGGACATGATGGATGTTGAGGTTCGGGATGGGTGTGTGAATATTCTGGGACATGTCAGCATAATGAAGGAGGAATTGTTAGATATATAAAAATGCATTGAGGTAGACAAGTCCCCTGGGCCAGATGGGATATATCCTAGGTTACTGTGGGAGGCAAAAGGAAATAGCTGGGGCCTGGACAGGTATCTTTTCATAATCTTTGACCATAGGTGATGTTCCAGAGGTCTGGAGGATAGCCAATGTTGTCCCTTTCTTTAAGAAGGGAAGCAGGGATAATCCAGGTAATTATAGGCCGGTGAGCCTTACGTCAGTGATGGGAAGCTGTTGGAGAAGATAATGAGGGACAGGATTTATCCACATTTGGAAGAGAATGAACTTGTTAGTGATAGACAAAATGGTTTTGCGCAGAGAAGGTCAAGTCTTACCAACCTGATAGAGTTTTTGAGGAGGTGACAAAATTAATTGATGACGGAAAGGCTGTGGATGTCATCTACATGGACTTTGGTAAAAATGTTGACAAGGTCCCTCGTGGCAGACTGATATGAAAGGGAAAGACGCATGGCTTTCTGGGTGTGCTAACTAGATGGATAAAAAACTGGCTTGGCAACAGGGGACAGAAGGAAGTTTTTCAGAATGGAGATCTGTAACTAGTGGTGTTCCACAGGGATCAGTGCTGGGACCACTGTTGTTTGTACTAATATATCTAGACCTGATCTGGAGGAAATTGTAGATGGTCTTATTAACAAGTTTACAGATGATACTAAGATAGGTGGAGCTGCAGATAGTGAAGGCACTGTCAGAGAATACAACAGAATATAGATAGATTGAAGAGTTGGGCAGAAAAACGGCAGATGGGATCGATCCCACAGGACTACCCAGAAAGAGGAAGAATGATAGATGATGGGTAAGCTCGGCAATGAGTTAGAGATTGTAGTGGAAGACAGTTCTAGTGTTGTTGATTGCCCACAGTGCCTCATGAATGCCTGGTATTGAGTTGCTACATCTGTTCTGAAATCATCCCATTTAGTTTTAACACAATTATCTTCCTCCTTTCTACCTCAAGCATCTTTATATTTTTGAAATAACTATAAAATAGAAAAATGTTTGCCAGAGGTTTGCTTAGTTTTCAAGTGTAGAAAGAAGGTGTACCATTCTCAGAATAGTTGGCTGTGGCACATTTTGAATTATGCAAACCATTGTGTTCAATAATAAACTCCCATTTTACCTGAAGCAAAAATCTTGTCACAATTTTAAGCACAACTTGCCTCATAATTATTATTTAATTATAATACAACAGTTGGCATTTTTATAGTTCCATTACCACAGTATAATAATAATTTTTATTGTCACAAGTAGGCTTACATTAACACTGCAATGAAGTTACTGTGAAAATCCCCTAGTCACCACACTCTGGCGCCTGTTCACGTACACCGAGGGAGAATTCAGAATGTCCAATTCACCTAACAGCGAGTCTTTCGGGACTTGTGGGAGGAAACCGGAGCACCCGGAGGAAACCCACGCAGACACGGGGAGAATGTGCAGACTCCGTACAGACAGTGACCCAATCTGGAAGCAAATCCGGGACCCTGGTGCTGTAAAGCAACAGTGCTATCCACTGTGCTACTGTGTCACCCATAGTTACTACAGGAAAGGCAATGGCATTGTGGTATTGTCGCTGGATTAGTAATCCAGAGACCCAGGTTAATCCTCCGGTGACCCGTGTTCAAATCCTACCACAGAAGTTGGTGAAATTTGAATTCAATAAAAATCCAGAATTAAAACAAAATCATTGTCATGAAAACACATCTTTGGGGCAGGGGAAGGAAGTCTGCCATCCTGATCTGGCCTACATGTGGTTGATTCTTGATTGTCCTCTGAATTGGCCCAGCAAGTCACTCAGTTCAAGGGCAATTAATAATAATAATCTTTATTATTATTGCAAGTAGGTTTACATTAACACTGCAATGAAGTTACTGTGAAAATCCCCTAGTCACCATACACGGCCACCTGTTCCGGTACACCGAGGGAGAATTCAGAATGTCCAATTCACCTAACAAGTATGTCTTTCGGGACTTGTGGGAGGAAACCGGAGCACCCGGAGGAAACCCACGCAGACAATGGGAGAACGTGCGGCAATAAATACTCGCCTACATCCCAGAATGAATTTTAACAGAAACATTCCAGTTTTCTTCACAGGAGAGTTATCAAATCAAGTTAGATAATGAGTTAAATTAGGAGACTGCAAACTGACGGCTGAAAGGGAGAGTGGGACATTGAATGCAGGCCCCCAGTGGTGGAGAAATTAAATTGGATGCGCTGGAAAGCAGAATTGGAAAAGCTCACATGTTTCAAAGGGTTGGAGAAGGTCACAGAGATACAAAAGGTTATTTGAAAAGAAGGCTGAAAAATGTAAAAATCACTTTAGAATGTCAATATGTGTTTTAATTGTTCGAAATGCCATGCTGGAAACAAGAATTCCGAAAACTATCCCCAATAAAGCAATCCATTATGTAACTACTTGTTGCTTATATATAATAGTTCTGAACAATATTCTACAACCTACATAATTCCATTCTTCATACCTTTCTGATTAACGAGAAACTCAAACATGGTCTCGTGGCTACCTGATGGGATGGCAGGTAGGTCAAGTTTGCTGCTGTGTGCCCGGAGAAAAGTCTCCAGTTTTGTTCTACTTTCCAGCTCCAAGAGAGCACCGACACTCCACATTATCACAAATACAAAGAGCCTTCGAAGTCTCACTTCAGTAACATTCACCCCAACCTCCATTAAACCTTCAAGCAGAGTTATGGACTAAGGGAGGAGAAAAGTATATACTGAATGAGTATGTGTCCAGGATTTGGATATTCCCTTAAAAGAAAACATTGAGTCTATTTCAACAATGTTAATATCCTAATAGCACTCCTATATCAATATATTGTGTGAGGGAATTGAAGAACAAGGATTTACAATTCAATGCTCGACATGGAAACTTTCTACCCTGGCTTCTAAAATTCAACTCTTATTTCCACATTTAACCCAATGCTGTAATGAGGTCTAAGGCTGAATGGTTCACAAACCCAAATTGAGTTTTGAGTATTGATGGCTCACTTTGCAGGTGATCAAGAAGTTGAATTTGTCCAGCTTTCTCCATATAGTATGTTTATGGATTCTCCAGTGAATATCAGTTGCTTAATAGCCCACATGATTGACAATTGAGTGTGTTGAGGTTTCAAGTGATCAATTGGTTGCTGTTGGAACTGTTTTTTACTCTGAACTAGCTGCTGTTTAGCTTAGCCTGCATATAATCCTGTGTTGAAGTTTCACTAAAAATATTTAGTTATGCCTAGTTTCTCCCACGTGCTCTTCTACAGTGTCCTCCTTGAGCCAGAAGATCTGAAATAACAGCAGAAAGTCTTGGAAAAATTCAGCAGATCTGGCAGCATCTATGGAGGGAGACACAGAGGCCGGAATTCTCCAGCCGTTGGGATTCTCTTTTCCTGCTGGCAGCACCTCCCTGTTTGTGGATTTCCCAGCAGCGTGGGTGGCTTCAATGGGAAACAGCGGGAAGAGAGAATCCTGCCCCCAATGAAAGGTGCGTCGCCAAGAAACATCCGGCTGGGGGATCGGAGAACGGCCTAGAGATATGTTTCGAGTCCAATATGACTCGGAACTACTGAGATTTTCCAGCACTTTTTGTGGCTGAATTCCACAGATTCACCACTCTCTGGTGAAGAAATTTCTCCTAACCTCTATCTTAAAAGGTTTACCCCTTATCCTAAAACTATGACCCCTAGTTCTGGACTCCCTCACCATCGGAACATTCTTTCTGAATCTACCCTGTCCAATCCTGTTAGAATTTTGTAAGTTTCTATGAGATCCCCTCTCACTCTTCTAAACTCCAATGAATATAATCCTAACCGATTTAGTCTCTCCTCATATGACAATCCTGCCATCCCAGGAATCAGCCTGATAAACCTTCACTGCACTCCCTCCACAGCAAGAACATCCTTCTTCAGATAAGGACACAAAAACTGCACACAATACTCCAGGTGTGGCCTTACCAATGCCCGATACAATTGCAGGAAAAATAATTGCATAATTAGCTCAGCCACAACTTGAGGAGTATCTTGATTTCTGCCCAGCTGTCTAGTCCATTGATTTCTGTATGCAGATAACAACAATCAACCTTGCTGCCAACCGCAAGGCCAATTTTAGTGTTATCTCCAAACTTCTTGATCATTCCCCGACATTTACGTCAAAGATATTAATATATACCACAAAAAAAGCAAGGACCTAGTACTGAACCTTGCAGAATCTCACTGGAAACAACCTTTCTGTCACAAAAATACCTGTCAACAATTATCTTTGTTTCCTGCAGCTGAGCCAAGTTTGAATCCAGTTTTCTACATTGCCCTCAATCCCATGAGCTTTTGTTGTTTTAACCAGTCTGCCAGCTGGGATCTGGTTAAAAGCGTTGCTAGAATCCTCATAGACCACATCAACTGCACTACCCTCATCTTTATAATCCTCCTCGTTACTTCCTCAAAAAATTCAATCAATTTAATGAACGATAGCACACCATAGGCCTTCTTCACAGCTCTATCCACTTGAGTGGCAAATTTCAAAGATCTATGAACATAGACCCCAAGATCTCTCTGCTCCTCCACATTGCCAAGAACCCTACCATTAACCCTGTATTCCGCATTCAGATTTGTCCTTCCAAAATGGACAACCTCACACTTGTCAGGGTTAAACTCCATCTGCCACTTCTCAGCCCAGCTCTGCATTCTATCTATGTCTCTTTGAAGCCGACAACAGCCCTCCTCACTATCCACAACTCCACCAATCTTCGTATCATCTGCAAATTTACTGACCCACCCTTCAACTCCCTCATCCAAGTCGTTAATGAAAATCACAAACAGCAGAGGACCCAGAACTGATCCCTGCGGTACGCCACTGTTAACTGGGCTCCAGGCTGAATATTTGCCATCCACCACAACTCTCTGTCTTCTATCGGTTAGCCAGTTTGTTATCCAACTGGCCAAATTTCCCACTATCCCATGCCTCCTTACTTTCTGCATAAGCCTACCATGGGGAACCTTATCAAATGCCTTACTAAAATCCATGTACACTACATCCACTGCTTTACCTTTATCCACATGCTTGGTCACCTCCTCAAAGAATTCAATAAGACTTGTAAGGCAAGACCTACCCCTCACAAATCCGTGCTGACTATCCCTAATCAAGCAATGCCTTTCCAGATGCTCAGAAATCCTATCCCTCAGTACCCTTTCCATTACTTTGCCTACCACCGAAGTAAGACTAACTGGCCTGTAATTCCCAGGGTTATCCCTATTCCCTTTTTTGAACAGGGGCACGACATTCGCCACTCTCCAATCCTCTGGTACCACCCCTGTTGACAGCGAGGACGAAAAGATCATTGCCAACGGCTCTGCAATTTCATTTCTTGCTTCCCATAGAATCCTTGGATATATCCCGTCAGGCCCGGGGGACTTGTCTATCCTCAAGTTTTTCAAAACGCGCAACACATCTTCCTTCCTGACAAGTATCTCCTCAAGCTTATCAGTCTGCTTCACGCTGTCCTCTCCAACAATATGGCCCCTCTCATTTGTAAATACTGAAGAAAAATACTTGTTCAAGACCTCTCCTATCTCTTCAGACTCAATACACAATCTCCCGCTACTGTCCTTAATCGGACCTACTCTCACTCTAGTCATTCTCATATTTCTCACGTATGTGTAAAAGGCCTTGGGGTTTTCCTTGATCCTACCCGCCAAAGGTTTTTCATGCCCTCTCTTAGCTCTCCTAATCCCTTTCTTCAGTTCCCTCCTGGCTATCTTGTATCCCTCCAGCGCACTGTCTGAACCTTGTTTCTTCAGCCTTACATAAGTCTCCTTCTTCCTCTTAACAAGACATTCAACCTCTCTTGTCAACCATGGTTCCCTCACTCGACCATCTCTTCCCTGCCTGACAGGGACATACATATCAAAGACACGCAGTACCTGATCCTTGAACAAGTTCCACATTTCACTTGTGTCCTTCCCTGACAGCCTATGTTCCCAACTTCTGCACTTCAATTCTTGTCTGACAGCATTGTATTTACCCTTCCCCCAATTATAAACCTTGCCCTGTTGCTCGCACCTATCCCTCTCCATTACTAAAGTGAAAGTCACAGAATTGTGGTCACTACCTCCAAAATGCTCCCCCACTAACAAATCTATCACCTGCCCTGGTTCATTACCAAGTACTAAATCCAATATGGCCTCCCCTCTGGTCGGACAATCTACATACTGTGTTAGAAAAGCTTCCTGGACACACTGCACAAACACTACCCCATCCAAACTATTTGATCTAAAGAGTTTCCACTCAATGTTTGGGAAGTTGAAGTCGCCCATGACTACTACCCTGTGACTTCTGCACCTTTCCAGAATCTGTTTCCCAATCTGTTCCTCCACATCTCTGCTGCTATTGGGGGGGCCTATAGAACACTCCCAACAAGGTGACTGCTCCTTTCCTATTTCTAACTTCAACCCATATTACCTCAGTAGGCAGATCCCCCTCGAACTGCCTTTCTGCAGCTGTTATACTATCTCTAATTAACAATGCCACCCCCCCCCCCCCCACCTCTTTTACCACCCTCCCTAATCTTGTTGACACATCTATAACCAGGGACCTCCAACAACCATTTCTGGCCCTCTTCTATCCAAGTTTCCGTGATGGCCACCACATCGTAGTCCCAAGTACCGATCCATGCCTTAAGTTCACCCACCTTATTCCTGATGCTTCTTGCATTAAAGTATACACACTTCAACCCATCTCCTTGCCTGCAAGTACTCTCCTTTGTCATTGTTACCTTCCCCACTGCATCACTACGTGCTTTGGCGTCCTGACTATCGTCTACCTTAGTTGCTGGACTACAGATCCGGTTCCCATTCCCCTGCCAAATTAGTTTAAACCCTCCCGAAGAGTACTAGAAAACCTCCCCCCCAGGATATTGGTGCCCCTCTGGTTCAGATGCAACCCGTCCTGCTTGTACAGGTCCCGCCTTCCCCAGAATGCGCTCCAATTATCCAAATACCTGAAGCCCTCCCTCCTACACCATTCCTGCAGCCACGTGTTCAACTGCACTCTCTCCCTATTCCTAGCCTCGCTATCACGTGGCACCGGCAACAAACCAGAGATGACAACTCTGTCTGTCCTGGCCCTTAACTTCCAGCCTAACTCCCTAAACTTGTTTATTACCTCCACACCCTTTTTCCTACCTACATCGTTGGTACCAATGTGCACCACGACTTCTGGCTGCTCACCCTCCCCCTTCAGGATCCTGAAGACACGATCAGAGACATCCCTGGCCCTGGCACCCGGGAGGCAACATACCTTTCGGGAGTCTCGCTCGCGACCACAGAATCTCCTATCTATTCCCCTAACCATTGAATCTCCTATTACTATTGCTTTTCTATGCTCCCCCCTTCCCTTCTGAGCCCCAGAGCCAGACTCAGTGCCAGAGACCTGGCCGCTGGGGCCTTCCCCCGGTAGGTCATCCCCCCCAACAGCATCCAAAACGGTATACTTGTTTTGAAGGGGAATGGCCACGAGGGATCCCTGCACTGTCTGCCTGTTAGTTTTCTTTCCCCTGACTGTAACCCAGCTACTCTTGTCCAGTACCTTGTGTTGATCCTCCTCCCATCATGTCCTGCAAGCCAAAAGTGACAGCTATGTTTTCAAGACTTGCTTAACTCAGTGAATGGATGTAATAGCAAGCTAGTCATGGCAATGGAGATTGATGTTTTCTGTCCGGACTTCCTCTGCTTCCCTGTTACATTCAGTGATTGTTCAAAGTGGTGTTTGACATGGAAAAATATTGATCCACCAGCTGAAGGAAGACAGTTGATGGCAATCGTCAAATTTCCTTGGACATCAGATGCCATTTCCCTGGCCCTACACTCATCCTGAGAGCATCGCGACGACAAGGACTCCTACGTCAGACTTCTATTTATTGACTACAGCTCCGCCTTCAATGCCATAATCCCAGCCAAGCTCATATCAAAGCTCCAAAACCCAGGACTTGGCTCTTCACTCTGCAACTGCATCCTTGACTTTCTGACCCACAGACCACAATCAGTGAAAATAAACAACATCTCCTCCGCAATAGTCCTCAATGCCGGGGCCCCACAAGGCTGTGTACTTAGTCCCCTACTCTACTCCCTATACACACAAGACTGCGTGGCAAAACTTGGTTCCAACTCCACCTACAAGATTGCTGACAATACGACCATAGTGGGCTGAATCTCGAATAACGATGAGTCAGAATACAGGAGGAAGATAGAGAACTTAATGGAGTGGTGCAATGACAACAATCTCTCACTCAATGCCAGCAAAACTAAAGAGCTGGTCATTGACTTCAGGAAGCAAAGTGAACAGCCAGTTGTCGTGGTGCATATAGGCACCAACGATATAGGTAAAAAAAGGGATGAGGTCCTACAATCAGAATTTAGGGAGTTAGGAGATAAGTTAAAAAGTAGGACCTCACAGGTAGTAATCTCAGGATTGCTACCAGTGCCACGAGACAGTCAGAGTAGAAATTCAAGAATAGTCAGAATGAATACGTGGCTTGAGAGATGGTGCAGGAGGGAGGGTGTTCAGATTTTTGGGACATTGGAACCGGTTCTGGGGGCGGTGGGACCATTACAAACCGGATGGTCTACACCTGGGCAGGACTGAAACCAAGGTCCTAGGGGGTGCTTTTGCTAACACTGTTGGGGAGGTTTTAAACTAATGTGGCAGGGGGATGGAAACCAGATTAGGAAGTTAGAAGTCAGTAAAGAAGCAGCAACTAAAGCCAGTAAGGTACGAGACAATAAACTCAATGTGACTAAGGGGAAGAATAGACAGGGAAGAGATGAAGAACGCAAAGGGCCAGGTGGTCTGAGGTGCATTTGTTTTAATGCGAGAAGTGTAGCAGGTAAGGCAGATGAACTTAGGGCTTGGATCAGTACCTGGGAATATGATGTTATTGGTATTACTGAGACTTGGTTGAGGGAAGGGCAGGACTGGCAACTGAATATCCCAGGGTATAGATGCTTCAAGAGGGATAGAGAGGGAGGTAGAAGGGGTGGAGGAGTTGCATTACTCGTCAGAGATGATATCACAGCTGTGATTAAGGAGGGCACGATGGAGGATTCGAGCACTGAGGCAATATGGGTGGAGCTGAGAAATAGGAAGGGTGCAGTAACATTGTTGGGACTTTACTACAGACCTCCCAAAAGCAAACATGAAGTAGAGGTACAAATATGCAGACAGATTATAGAAAAATGTAGGAGCAATAGGATGGTTGTGATGGGAGATTTTAACTTCCCCAACATTGAATGGGATTCGTGTAGTGTTGGAGGCGTAGATGGAGCAGAGTTTGTAAGGAGCATCCAGGAGAGTTTTTTAGAGCAGTATGTAAATAGTCCAACTCGGGAAGGGGCCATACTGGACCTGGTATTGGGGAATGATTCCGGCCAGGTGGTTGATGTTTCAGTCGGTGATTACTTTGGGAATAGCGATCACAATTCCGTAAGTTTAAGAATACTCATGGACAAGGACAAGAGTGGTCCAAAAGGAAGAGTACTAAATTGGGGAAAGGCAGAGTATAACAAAATTCGGCAGGAGCTAGGGAATGTGGATTGGGAGCAGCTGTTTAAGGGTAAATCCACATTTGAAATGTGGGAGTCTTTTAAGGAAAGGTTGATTAGAGTGCAGGACAGACATGTTTCTGTGAAAATGAAAGATAGAAATGGCAAGATTAGGGAACCATGGATGACAGGTGAAATTGTGAGACTAGCTAAGATGTAAAAAGAAGCATACATAGGATCGAGGCAACTCAAAACTGATGAAGCTTTGGAGGAATATCGGGAAAGTAGGACGAATCTCAAACGTGCAATAAAGGGGGCTAAACGGGGTCATTAAATATCTTTGGCTAACAGGGTTAAGGAAAATCCCAAAGCCTTTTATTCATATGTAACAAGCAAGAGGATAACTAGAGAAAGGATTGGCCCACTCAAAGACAAAAGAGGGAATTTATGCGTGGACTCAGAGGAAATGGGTGAGATTCTTAATGAGTACTTTGCATCGGTATTCACAAAGGAGAGGGACAATACGGAAGTTGAGGCTAGGGATGGATGTTTAAATACTCTAGGTCAAGTTGTCATACGGAAGGGGGAGGTTTTGGGTATTCTAAAAGACATTAAGGTGGACAAGTCCCTAGGACCGGATGGGATCTATCCCAGGTTACTGAGGGAACCGAGGGTTGAAATAGCTGGGGCCTTAACAGACATCTTTGCAGCATCCTTGAGCACGGGTGAGGTCCCGGAGGACTGGAGAATTGCTAATGTTGTCCCTTTGTTTAAAAAGGGTAGCAGGGATAATCCAGGGAATTATAGACCTGTGAGCTTGACGTCAGTGGTAGGCAAACTGTTGGAGAAGATACTGAGGGATAGGATCTATTCACATCTGGAAGAAAATAGACTTATCAGTGATAGGCAGCATGGTTTTGTGCAGGGAAGGTCATGTCTTACAAACCTAAGTGACAAAGTTAATTGATGAGGGAAGGGCTGTAGATGTCATATACATGGACTTTAGTAAGGCGTTTGATAAGGTTTCCCATGGCAGGTTGATGGAAAAAGTGAAGTCGTATGGGGTTCAGGGCGTACTAGCTAGATGGATAAAGAACTGGCTGGGCAACAAGAGACAGAGAGTAGTGGTGGAAGCGAGTGTCTCAAAATGGAGAAGGGTGACTAGTGGTGTTCCACAGGGATCTGTGCTCGGACCACTGCTGTTTGTGCTCTACATAAATGACCTGGAGGAAGGTATAGGTGGTCTGATTAGCAAGTTTGCAGATGATACTAAGATTGGCGGAGTTGCAGATAGCGAGGAGGACTGTTAGAGAATACAACAAAATATAGATAGACTGGAGAGTTGGGCAGAGAAATGGCAAATGGAGTTCAATCCAGGCAAATGCGAGGTGATGCATTTTGGAAGATCAAATTCAAGAGCGGACTATATGGTCAATGGAAGGGTCTTGGGGACAATTGATGCACAGAGAGATCTGGGAGTTCAGGTCCATTGTACCCTTAAGGTGGCAACACAGGTTGATAGAGTGGTCAAGAAGGCATACAGCATGCTTGCCTTCATCGGACGGGGTATTGAGTACAAGAGTTGGCAGGTCATGTTACAGTTGTATAGGACTTTGGTTCGGCCACATTTGGAATACTGCATGCAGTTCTGGTCGCCACATTACCAGAAGGATGTGGATGCTTTGGAAAGGGTGCAGAGGAGGTTCACCAGGATGTTGCCTGGTATGGAGGGTGCTAGCTATGAAGAAAGGTTGAGATGATTAGGATTGTTTTCGTTGGAAAGACGGAGGTTGAGGGGGGACCTGATTGAGGTCTACAAAATTATGAGAGGTATGGACAGGGTGGATAGCAACAAGCTTTTCCCAAGAGTGGGGGTGTCAGTTACAAGGGGTCACGATTTCAAGGTGAGAGGGGGAAAGTTTAAGGGAGATGTGCGTGGAAAGTTTTTTACGCAGAGGGTGGTGGGTGCCTGGAACGCTTTACCAGCGGAGGTGGTAGAGGCAGGCACGATAGCATCATTTTAGAGGCATCTAGAGAGGTATATGAACGGGCGGGAACAGAGGGAAGTAGACCTTAGAAAATAGGAGACAGGTTTAGATAAAGGATCTGGATCGGCGCACTCTGGGAGGGCCGAAGGGCCTGTTCCTGTGCTGTAATTTTCTTTGTTCTTTGTTCTACTGTACACACCCCTGTCAGCATCAACAGGGCCGAGGTGGCGATGGTTCGCAGTTTCAAATTTCTCGGGCTTCACATCTCCAAAAATCTGTCCTGGTCCACCCACATCGATGCTACACCAAGAAAGCACAACAGCGTCTATACTTCTTCAGGATATTCAGGCAATTCGGCATGTCCACATTAGCACTTACCAACTTTTACAGATGCACCGTAGAAAGCATCCTATCGGGCTGCATCACAGCCTGGTATGGCAATTGCTCGGCCCAGGACCGCAAGAAACTTCAGAGAGTTGTGAACACAGCCCAGTCCATCAGACAAACCTGCCTCCCATCCATTGACTCCATCTACACCTCCGGCTGCCTGGGAATGCGGGCAGCATAATCAAAGACTCCTCCCACCCAGCTTACTCACTCTTCCAACATCTTTCATCGGGCAGGAGATACAGAAATCTGAAAACACGCACAAACAGACTCAAAAACAGCTTCTTCCCCGTTGTTACCAGACTCCTAAATGACCCTCTTATGGATTGACCTCATTAACAAGACACCCCTGTATTCTTCAACCGATGCTAGTGCATATGTAGTTATAATGTATACCTTGTGTTGCCCTATTATGTATTTTCTTTTATTTCCTTTTCATTTCATGTACTTAATGAACTGTTGAGCTGCTTGCAGAAAAATACTTTCCACTGTACCTCGGTACATGTGGCAATAAACCAATCCAATCTAATCCAATCTTTGACCTCAAGGCATGAAACTTCATGGACTCCATGGTGGAACCCTGAGGGCCAATCCCATAATGAATAGCACTGTGATCCCACCTCCAGTGAATCTGACCAGCTGGTGATAGACAAGGATAGTAGTGGTATTGGGATACCATACTTCTAGAGTCTAGGATGTGTAAAAAAATAATATAAACACAAAGCTAACTTTAGAGTAAAGAGATTTCCAACCTGCACAATGTAGTTACACTCCAGTAGCTCCACGACTGGATGGAGGTTTAATTTCATGTAGACATAGGTATCTTCAAAGGCTGAGTTGAACAAGAATTGTAGATTCTCAGCCTCCCACGGAATGCGTTTGTTTAACCAAGCCTGAAATTCAAAGCAGAAAAACTTTCAGGAAAGTGAAGGAAAGAGGCAAATTCAGGCCTCGGTTTATCAGGAAAAAAGTAGTAAAATACAGGCCAGAGGCACTAATAAATTTCAGTTTCAAAATGAGTCATATTGGACATGAAAAGCAAACTTTATTTCACTTTTCACAGATACTGCAAGACCTGCTGAGTTTATCCAACATTTTCTGTTTTTATTACAGATTTCTCGCATCTGATTTTATGGCAGTGATTGACTATTCATCTGAATTTGTTCCTTCTCTTATTATTGCTTAATGAGAAATAGCAAAAAAAACTAATGTTTGCAAGGTTGACCAGGACTTAAAACAGAACTTGCATAGCCAGCGCCTCTCAGCTCTCAGCCATGACGCCAAGAATACTGGCCGCAAGATTTGGGGATGCAGACCTGGAGAGGCTCCTCGCTGTGTTGGAGGCCAGGAGCAATGTACCCATCCCCCGAGGGTCTTGGAGGGAGACCCACAGGGCAGCCAGTACCACCTCGGACAAAGTTGGGGCAGCCATGAGCTATGGGAGTGTAACCAGGAGCTCTGGCCTAACCGAGAATTTTCACCTGTAATTGATAATATGGAAAGATGTGTCATTTGAAACATGGACGTCTGGCAATACCTGATTTAAGAAACATGAGAGAATGTAGGGAACGATCCCACAAAGGGTTAACAGCAGCTGCAAAGAGCAGGATTATAAAATGCAGATTCCTTCTCCCAAACAGGATTTTTGTTTGAAGCTAAAAACAATGGTTCACACCTTCATTGAAAGTAACTATCTTAGTAAGCATCTGGAAAAGCATGGATGAGGTTTTCAGTTGAGTTAAGTGATAAATGTAAACCTTTCAAGTTATAACCAAGTGGATTTTAGCATACAGCTAAAAGCAATGTTTCACACCTTCATTTAAATTAACTATCTTATTAAGCAGCTGGAAAGGAAAGGATTAGGTTCAGTTGAATTTGGTGACAATTCTAGGTGTGAAATTCTGCTAACACCAAGTAAATTAAAGAATACTGGAGACTATCAGTCTACGAGAAACATAATTTAAAGCCAAAATCAAAGTCAAAATTATGAGCTGGGGACACAATTGGAAAATAAAACTACAGAAATGAGAGGGATCAAAATTCACATCACAAAGAAACAATGTAATTAGAGACCTGAGAGGTGAGGTTATGTCAAAATGAATACAAAATGAAGACCAGACTTTAAAGAAGATTGTCAAGGTGGGCCTGAAGGTCCCTTTAACCAATCAGAAGGATCCAGAAGCAAGATCTTTTTACCTTTCTGTAAAGACAGTGATTGCAGTTGTATTAGAATGTTTAGATCAAAGATACTTTTTTCAATCCAAGTGAAATAAAAGTTACTTTACAATAAAGTCATAAAAAATTAATAACTGTTAGAAAGAGAATATAAACCCAGAGACCAGAGCAGGAACTACCATAACCAGAGAGAGAGAGAGAGAGAGGCAGAGAAGGAACAAGAGAAGCAAGCAGTGTCCACTTACAGTCAGCTCGATCATGGGAAAGGGACAGAGCCAAATAGCCGAGCTAAAACAGCTAATACACCTCAGGAAGACCAGAATTTAAAGAGGAGGCAGAGTCAGCTCAGAGACAGCCAGCAGAGTCAGCTCTCACAGCTTGGTACATGGGAAAGATAGGACATAGCAACCAAGCTCAGCAGCGAATACATCTAATGAAGACCAGACTTTAAAGAAGATTGTCAAGGTGGGCCTGAGGTCCCTTCAACCAATCAGAAGGATCCAGAAGCAAGATCTTTTTACCTTTCTGTAAAGACAGTGATTGCAGCTTTTAAAAGAAAAAATATAATAATAAAATAACTTAATTTAACCTGAAACAGTGGTTATTCCAAAGTCTACTTTACTTACTTAGCAATGTGGGACCGAGGATCGATGCTACTAAGCGGTAAGTAGATGAAATCTTCTATGAAGATATGGGTTATACCAGGGGATAACTTGAAAATATAGTTTCACCTGAATAGCACCCACTGAAGTCTGCACAGGAGTTCGGGAGTGAGAATCCCTGTTCACCATTTAGAATGTCGGCCTTTTTGGTATAGGGGGAATTCTAATAATAGTGGTGAGTTTTCAACAACACACCCCATGAGAACATCCAACCCCCCAACACTCCAGGCAGCCCCCAACCCAGCCTCGGCGCCCCCTCTCCCTTCAACCATCCCCCAAACCTTCCTTCATAATCCCGATCCCACCACTGTGAACCACAAGTGCGGCTATCGATGCTGTCCCTGTGTCTCCTCAGGAAAAGCTCTCCAACAATCACCAGGAGAGGACCCAGACTGGCGACGGGTGCCGGATATGCAAATCCTCACCTCCTTTGAGGAACGGGCCCTGGAGGTGACCGGGGTGGTGACGACAGAACTGTCACCAATGCGGAGTCTGGCGGATGTGAGGTGAGGATCCACTGGGCCCCACCAAGAGGACCTGTTACAATTAAGTTGTTATTGCCTTACTGACTGACCCATCCCTGCCACTGACCACATGTCCATTCATCCGTAGGTCCTCCAGCCGAGGACGTCGTCCATCCAGAGTATCCCCCTCCCCTGCCTCCAAGGAGAACCCCTCAGAGGAGTGTTCCAAGTTTGCCACAATCGATGCATCACAGCTGTCATCGCCACCTTTCATCAGAGCAGATACACACTGACATGTGAGAGTACTTTTAAGAAATGGGTGTTTATAAATGGGTGTGTATATAAATATCTGTAGTGAGAGTACCTTTAAGAAATGGGTGTTTATTACTGCAGTGATGTCAGAGAGTGGGTAGAGCTGGGCTCTGTCAGCTTTTTACTTTTGTTTTAGGCTGTTTGCTGCAGGGTGTGTTTTAGTTCTGTTTTCAGAGCAGGATAGCTGCAATGAAAGCCAGAAGGTGTATTAGAGTCTCCCTCTGTAATCTAAAGACTGTAAATCGATTCTCGTGATTTAAAACTAATAACAGTAGTGACTTTAACTTGATGTGCTTCTGGATTGGATTGGATTGGATTTGTTTATTGTCACGTGTACCGAGGTACAGTGAAAAGTATTTTTCTGCAAGCAGCTCAACAGATCATTCAGTACATGGGAAGAAAAGGGAATGAAACAAAATTCAGGAAAATACAAGAAAATACATGACAGGGCAACACAAGATATACAATATAACTACATAAGCATTGGCATCGGATGAAGCATACAGGGTGTAGTATTAATGAGGTCAGTCAATAAGAGGGTAATTTAGGAGTCTGGTGACAGTGGGGAAGAAGCTGTTTTTGAGTCTGTTCGTGCGTGTTTTCAGACTTCTGTATCTTCTGCCGATGGAAGAAGTTGGGAAAGTGAGTAAGCCGGGTGGGAGGGATCCTTGATTATGCTGCCTATTCTGTCTATGATTATTCTGGTAAAAGGTGCAGCTGAAGTTAAACAAAGAGCTGTCCTGTTGATTTCTGCCATCCAAAGACTATCTCTGGATTATTTGGTGAATTCAGAATTATAAATGTTCTCAGTGGTGAATGTGAACCTAATGTGCTCCTGTTTAAAGGCTTGTTAAGTCTTTTGGATGTTAAAAGGACATCTTAAAGGATTACTTAGTGTTGTATTCTTTGGGGGTTGTATTTGAATTCATGGTTGCTAAGATGTTCACTGTTTGTTTTAAAAAGGTTAACTTGAGTTAATAGAATAAACATTGTTTTGCTTTAAAAAAATACTTTTCCATTTCTGCTGTACCACACCTGTAGAGTGGGCCGTGTGTTCCCCATACCACAATCAATTAAAAGTTGTGGGTCAGGTGAACTCCATGACCCACTTTGGGGTTCTCTAAACCCTGGTCCATAACACACACAATCCGGTGGGAACCGTTAGCGGACAGGCTTCAGGGTTACCATCTGGTGAGCACCACGCAGTTGCTAATGTACATCAAGTGGAGGTAAGCACGCCCAGGTGAGACAGCAGTCAGAGGCCTGCTGGATCCCGGCTCCCAACCTAATGCTGAGCAGGGCTACCCACAGCTGATGGAGATGTTAGGGAATGGACAGGACATTCAGAGGGAGATGACAGAGAGATGTCCATAGCCGATTGGAGGAGCCCCAGAGGCTACAGGCACAGGAGATGTTGCCGGCAATGCGTGGCACTGAGGCCTACACTACTGGGGTGGCAACTGCAGTGGAGAGCCTGGTGCACATCAATATCATTCGTGAAGGTGTTCAAGGCTTGGCGCAGTTGATTGCGGCCACGGCTGAGGGCCTTGTCAGAATGTCTGACTTGCTGAGGGATGTGACCCAGTATCAAGCTGACCTCGATGGGGTGCTGTGGGACATGCCCCGCTCTTAGATGGGAATGGCCGAGGTGCTGTGGAGTTTGTCCCAGTCACAGGTGAGCATTGCCGAGGTACTGCAGAGCGTGGCCCAATCACTGAGGAGCATTGCCGAGGACGTCAACAGCATGGTAATAATAATATAATAATCGCTTATTGTCACGAGTAGGCTTCAATGAAGTTACTGTGGAAAGCCCCTAGTCGCCACATTCCGGCGCCTGTTCGGAGAGGCCGGTACGGGAATTGAACCCGCGCTGCTGGCATTGTTCTGCATTATAAGCCAGCTATTTAGCACACTCTGCTAAATCAGCCCCTGGTGCAGACATGGGGGAACCGTCAGGGCCGGCAGAGCCACATGGTGCAGGGACAGCCGGGCTCGAATCAGCTGCCTTTCCGTCCCGAGGTGAACCATGGGGCCCCATGGGCACCGAGCGGGAGGAGAGGGCGCTGGGTGCTAACCTGGACCCATCCCATGGAGTGGGGATGGTGGCCACCAGTTCCCCCACTGGGTTCCACCCCTCTGATAAGGCCGCGTATCGCAGCTGGCACACGGGACAGAGCGGCATGTGCCTTCGACAAGTGCGCCGGGGCCCTCCGGCCCCAGAGGACGCCCACCAGGGGCATCGAAGGCTTTGGGACGTGGTAAGCAGCTGGCTGTCTTCACCTCTTATGTGCATCCTAGGGACACACATAGACGTAGTTGTAGAGCCAGGAAGGTTAAGCTTCGAGGTTCACTGAGGGCACCGGGAAAGGAGGGAAAGAGGGCGGGGGGGGTGTGATATGTAAAGGGTGAGGGGGGGTGAGGGGTAGTAGGGAGAGTTGGGCAGCACCATCGGGAGAGTGGGCCATTGTTGGACACCTGTCACATTAGAAACCTTGACCACAAGCAGTATGACGCCTCTGTCACTTTCTTCCAGAATGCGGCCTGACCTCCGAACCCTTGGCACGTCTCTCCAGGCATCTCCCCTCCCTGTAGCACTCACCCACCCTCAAGTCGTGGACATGTTCCCGGAGCTGGGTCCCATCTCCCTTGGGTTATTCGTTCATGGGATGTGGGCATCGCAGGCTGTGCCAGCATTTATTGCACATCCCCCATTGTCCTTGAGGGGGCAGTTATGTGTCAACCACATTGCTGTAGGTCTGGGGGCACATGTAGGCCAGACCAGGTGAGGATGACAGATTTCCTTCCCTAAAGGATATTAGTGAACCAGGTGGGTTTTTACGACATTCAACAATGATTTCATGGTCATCTGGACTTTTAATTCCAGATTTTTATTGATTCAAATTTCACCATCAGCAATACCACTACTCCATCGCCTCCCTGTTGGCTGCTGCGTGTGTGGTGTTGTCTCACGCAGTGTTCAGGCACAGTGTCCTTGCATCAAGGTGTGACTCCCACATGCTACATGGCCCGTCAACCCATGGGAATCGACTTGGCTTTTGTGATGTGCTCACCTCACCACGATTCCCAATTCCCCATTAGCAATAGCCTTCAGGCTCATGGCCAGAGGCCTTGGCAGTCTGTGGCATTTATGGGTGGGTGGTGGGGCAGACAGGGGCTAGGTTTGCCCTGAAATGTTCCCCATGATCCAAGAGTTTGCATAAATGGGGGACGTGCGTTTGCCCCCCTGCACCCCCCCTGCCCCTGCACCCCTCCCCAATGTCTCCCCCACCCTTTCCATGGTGGTCCATCCCTCCCACCGAGCACTGGGGTGGCAAGCTCAGTGCCCCCAGGCTCTTTGCCTGTGAGTAAAGATGGCTATTCACCTCCTCAGCTCCTCACAGAAAACCTTCCACCAGGTTCAAGTTTTTAAAAAGGAGTAATAATCGGCGCCAACGTGACCATTTGCTGGTGAGGCCAATTAATCACAGGGGGCCGTTGGATATCGGGTCGCTCCCGTTAATTGTATGGAAATAGAGCTTAAGTGGTGACAATTGGTTTCTCACCATGCTGCAGCGAGATCCCGATTTTGCCTATGGGAGCGGGCCAATTGTACCGATTGGCGCCTGGTGTGGCTCTCGTTTTTGACCTCTCCTGCTATTCCCCGGCATTATTCCACGAGAGCGAGAGCGCAATGAGGCCTGAGAATCGCGCCCTAGGTTTCCAGTAAAACATAATTACTTATGTTGACCTAATATTTTAAATTACAATAACCCATTAACTCCTTCCTGTGGTGAATGTACATTGCTTAATTCAAACTGTATAGCATTGTGTCCTTGTGGACTCTGTCTGTGAGCCGTTGCGCGGCTCTGCCCACAGGGGGAGATGAGGAGCTTGTCCAGGGCTCCACCCTCGGCTCCGCCCATGGCTCTGCCCATGGCCCCTCCCACTACCGGAAGTATAAAGTGCTGCAGCCTTGTGGGTCTGCCCTCAATTCTTCTGGTCGCAGGCAGGCCCAGTTGTAAGTTTATTAAAGCCACAGTTTACTTCCTCTCATGTCTCAAGTAAATTGATGGTCACATCAATTTAATAGACTTAATAAAACCACTATGGAATCAGCCCTCAAATCTGATTGACTAGAACTCGACCCGCAGGCTGCAGAAGCGAAAGAAATCTTTCTACACTGGGTTCGGTGCTTCAAGGTCTACCTGGCTGTGTCGACTACCTCCGCTACTTCTGACGAGCAGAAACTCAGTCTACTGCACGCACGGGTGAGCCATCGCATATCTACGCAACTCAACAGTACCGACTCGTACTCCGAGGCCCTCGCTATGCTCGACCGACTATACGTGCGGCCTGTAAACAAAGTCTACGCGCGGCATATTTTCGTTACCCGCCGCCAGCATCCCGCAGAATCGCTAGAGGACTACCTGCGCGATCTAAAAGCCCTTGCTCGGGAATGTAACTTTCAGGCTGTAACTGCCTCCCAGCAAATGGAACTCGCTGTCCATGATGTGTACATTGCAGGGGTCCGGTCTAATTATGTGCGCCAGCACCTCCTCGAAAAAGGGGCCCAGAACTTGGAGGACACGGTAGCGCTAGCAACCTCAATGGAAGTCACGTTTCAAAGCCTTAACTCATTCCCCGCAAACCACGCGACCCCATCGTGGACCCCCGACCAGCGACTGCCCCAGGCCTGCGCCGCGTGGCCACCCACCCACTATTGAGTGCCAGGTTGCCATTTTTGCGGTCAGCCCCAACACCCACGGCAGCACTGCCCGGCCCGCAACGTGACCTGCAGCAGCTGCGGTCGAAAAAGACATTATGCTAAGTTATGCCTGTCCAAATCAAAACTCTCTTACTCCCCCGCTGTCCAGAGCAATCGCTTCCCCAACTCGCAGGCCCGCAGACCCCGTAATGTTGCAGCGTGTCAGCCTACTCCGCCTCCGCCCGACATGTGCGACTCATGGGGTCTGCCATCTTGGCAATCCTCCCCCACGTGGCTGGCCATGTGCGAGTCATGCGGGCGGCCATCTTGGACACCATCTTCTTCATCGCCCGCCACGTGCGATCAACTGGGGCCGCCATCTCGGCCATCACCCAATGTTCATCTTGACGACTACGACCTCCGCGGACAGTCATCACGGGGCCACTCCAGCACTGCTGATCGAGCCAATAAGGAGAAATGCGTTTTCCGCACAACCAGACTAGCAATCCTCGGCTATGTCATTGAAAACGGAGTCCTGGGCCCCGACCCGGACCGTTTGCAGCTCTTACCGTATGAGCTCTTACAGCTCCCTCTCCCTCATTGTCCCAGGGCCCTCAAGAGGTGCCTGGTATTCTTCTCCTATTATGCCCAGTGGGTCCCCCAGTATGCGGACAAAGCACGCCCACTATTTAAGACCACACTCTTCCCACTGTCACCAAAGGCCCACCAGGCCTTCAACTGCATCATGGAGGACATCGCCAAAGCCGCCATGCGGCGGTGGATGAATCTGTCCCCTTCAAGGTGGAGAGCGACGCCTCAGAGGTCGCTCTCACCGCCACTCTGAACCAGGCAGGTCGACCAGTATCCTTCTTCTCCCGAACCCTCTCCGCTTCGGAACTTCGAACCTCCTCAGTCGAAAAAGAAGCTCAAGCCATTGTGGAAGCCGTACGACACTGGAGGCACTACCTTGCAGGTAGGAGGTTTACCCTCATCACCGACCAGAGATTGGTTGCCTTCATGTTCGACAACTCGCAAAGGGGCAAAATAAAAAACGATAAAATGTTGAGGTGGAGGATCGAACTCTACACCTATAATTATGACATCATATATCGGCCGGGGAAGCTCAATGAGCCCCCAGATGCCCTGTCCCGCGGCACATGCGCCAGCGCACAAGACGACCAATTACAGGCTATCCACAATGACCTCTGCCACCCGGGGATCACCCGGCTCGCCCACTACATCAAGGCCCGCAATCTGCCTTTCTCCACCGAGGAGGTAAAAGCCATCACCAGGGATGGCCCAATCTGCACGGAGTGCAAACCGCACTTCTATAGACCAGATAAGGCCCACTTGGTAAAGGCTTCCCGGCCCTTTGAACGCCTGAGCATCGATTTCAAAGGGCCACTCCCCTCGACCAATCGAAATGTGTACTTCCTTAACGTCATAGACAAAATCTCCCGTTTCCCGTTTGCTATCCCATGCCCCGATATGACCTACCAGTCATCAGAGCCCTGCACAGTGTCTTCACCCTGTTCGGCTTCCCAGCTACGTACACAGCGACAGGGGTTTGTCCTTCATGAGCGACGAGCTGCATCAGTACCTGCTCGACAAGGGCATCCCCTCGAGCAGGACTACCAGCTATAACCCCAGGGGGAACGGGCAGTTGGAGAGGGAGAATGCGACGGTTTGGAAGACCGTCCTACTGACCCTACGGTCCAGGAATCTCCCGACCTCCCACTGGCAGGAGGTCCTCCCCGACGCGCTCCATGCAATTAGGTCCCTCCTGTGCACTGCCACTAACCAGACCCCTCACGAGCGATTATTTGTTTTCCCTCGGGGAACTACCACGGGGGCCTTGTTCCCACCTTGGTTGAGGACACCGGGCCTGGTTCTCCTCTGGAAGCATGTCCGGACGCATAAAATTGACCCACTAATAGAGAGGGTACTACTGCTTCACTCGAACCCACACTACGCCTTTTATTAAACACCCCGACGGCCATCAGGACACTGTTTCCCTCCGGGACCTGGCGTCTGCAGGATACACCACCACCACCACCGCCGAGGTACCCCTCACACTACACCTCACCCGACCCCCCATGCCCTGCGCCCCCACGCCTACAGGATTCCTGCACCCCTCTTTGCCCGTCGCACCGGTCAGGAACAAAGCTGTGCACGAACCACCCCCGGAGTCCACCCTCAGATCCACACCGCCCGTCAGCACACAGCCATCCTAAGAGGCCGCAACCCCAGTGCTCCGCCGATCCCAACAGATGACTCGGCCACCGGACCGGCTAAACCTGTAGACCCGTCACCCCCGCCGGACTTGATTTTTTTTACAGGGGGTGAATGTGGTGAATGTACATTGCTTAATTCACACAGTATAGCATTGTGTCCTTGTGGGCTCTGTCTGTGAGCCATTGCGCGGCTCTGCCCACAGGGGGAGATGAGGAACTTGTACAGGGCTCCACCCATGGCTCCACCCATGGCCCCTCCCACTACCGGAAGTATAAAGTGCTGCAGCTTTGTGAGTCTGCCCTCAGTTCTTCTGGTCGCAGGCAGGCTCAGTTGTAAGTCTATTAAAGCCACAGTTTACTTCCTCTCGTGTCTCGAGTGAATTGATGGTCACACCACTTCCAATATTAGCTGTCCTCTGACAATGATCCTTCGAGACCACAATCTTTCCCCAGATCTTCATGATCTCCATCATGATTTGCCTCAACATGATCTCACCCAACCTCAATTTCTCTTTAACCTACATACCACAGTTTCTTTCCTCCATGTACAATGTTCCTCTCCTATAAGACCAGAAGATCAAAAGACATGGGAGAAGAATTAGGTCACTTGATCCATCGAGTCTGCTCTGCCATTCAATCAAGGCTGATATTTTTCTCATCCCCATTTCTCATCCCCATTCTCCTTATTATTCTCTCCTGATATACAGACATACATACATATACATAGAAATGTCCCAGACTTTGGTGCACTAGACACAATTTCAAAATCTATATACCTGGAAGGTATTGTGAACTTTGAGCAGGATAGTAGAGAGGTTCACAAGTGCAGAGATAGGTTGGTAGAATGGATAGACAAGTGGAGATGAAATTTAATGTAAAGAAGTGTGATATAATTCATTTTAGTCGGATGAATGTCGAGAGGGCTCTAAAAAAGGGCTAATTAATAATCCAGTTGTCAAACAACCTTGAGGGATGAGTGACCACAATATGATAGAATTTTATATAATGTCTGAAAGTGAGGCAGTTCAACCTGAAGCCAAGCTGTTAAAGTTTGATAAAGGAATTATGAAGGCATGTAGGACAAATTGGCTGATGTGGATTGGGAAAATCCATTAAAAGGTATGACTATGTATAGACATGGGGTGGGATTCTCCGTTCCTGAGACTAAGTGTTGACGCCAGGGCAGGATTTGTGGACTTCAATGGCAGCAAAACTGGTGCCGCGCCTGGACTGATTCAGCCAGTGTTGAGGGGCTAGCACCGGCGCCACGTGGAACACAATCGATTCCAATGAGAAATGGTGTGGGGTTCACTGGTTTCACAATTGACACTCAGGAGGCTGACAAGCTGCAGCCGCATGTGCACACTTCACTCCTCACAAACACCAGCCTAGCCAACACGATGGCAGCAAGGAGAGCAGCACCACTCTTCATGGATGCCCTGCTGGAGATGCTCCTGGACGTGGTGATGGAGAGGCAGGCCATTCTGTGTCTCAGTCCGGGAAGGAGGCTGCCAGCCACCGCTGTCTGAGCAGAGGGCCCTGGACATAGTTGGCGGCCCAAAGCAAAGTGATGTTGCCGGTGTGGAGGTTGGCCGTGGGCGAGAAAGTCAGACCCCACTTAATTGCGGTTCTCTATGCCATGTGTGCCAACCCTCTCCCCCATCCCCAATCGCACAGCAGAGGGGTGATGCACTGGAGGAGGAGGATGAATGCCAAGCCTCCTCCGATGAGGAGGATGTGGGGGAGAGGGAGGATGGGCAGGACATGGAAGACTGCAAGACATGTGCGCCAGGGCCAACGTGCATGGGGTACTCTGATTATCTCCAGTTTCACCGACTGGGGGGCAGAAACTGGCCACTGTCACTGATGTGGCATCCCACCCCGACACCCCTAAAATCCCTCCAGAACGGGACACCCCTCCACCTGCAACCCCCTCACTACATACCTGCAGCACTACATGGTTGGCAATAATAAAGGGATGGAGGATGATGACTGGATGCTCTGGTGCTCCGCATCATATGACAACGTCTGACTCCTTCCCATGATACACTTTCACCGTCCATCTGGGTGATCCCTGCACGAAAGCTGACCATTCAATGGTCCCATCGGATCCCTGGGATGACGGAAGTCGGGACGGTCAGGGGGGTTTGGTCGTGAGCTCAGGCCACCCACAATAACTGCCCATTCCTCCCCCTTCTCCCGCCAGCCCAGACCAGCCCACCCCTCACACCCATCTGACTGAGCACTGAGGTAGGTTGCAATAGTGTTAACAGGTGTTTAATGTGCCCTAGCCCCTATAACTGTGCCCTGCATCCATGCAAACTTAACTGGTGTCTAACTTTCTGGCCTTATGGACCCTACGCTAAGTCTAGGTGGATTCCCAGACAGCACTGGAGGAATGGAAGCGGCCTGCTGTGACTCCTACCCTGCGACTTGGCTCATCTTTGGCGGCTATTTTCTGGGTCAACTGGGCATGAATTGGCTTGGTCGCTGTTCGGGTGTCCCAAGTGGCATGGTGCCGCTTTTTCTGCCCGCAGCTCAGCAGATGAGTCAGGGATAGGAGTCGGGGAGGGGTGCCTGAGCATCTCCCCTGCGGGAGTCACCAGGAGGGGTCCCAAGACCCCCTCCTCCCTCAGAGTGCCCAGTGGCCCATGGGCTACTCCATTGGGGGTGCGAGTGGAGCTATCCTCTGAAGCCCCCCACCACCTGCCGCTGCCAGTCCTGGAGCCCGCACTGGTCTCCACCAGGGTCTGAATGCTCGAGGTCATGGAGCACAGGGAGTAGACCATTTCCTTCTGAAACTGCACCACATCACCCATTGACTGTGCCACCACCTTTTGGGCCTGTGTCACATCACCCAGTGACTGCGCCATCTGCCTCTGGGACTGGGTCATCACCCTCTGTGTCTGCGCCATGTCGGCCAGCAATGCCGCCAAAATTCTCAGCCATGGCCTGTTCTGACTGGACCACGCTCAGAAGCGCCGCTGCAATTTCCAGGTGGCTCTGGCACATGGCTACTTGTGAGGTTCCCAAGGGAACCCTCCCCTGGGGCTTGGCCAGCACCTGCACAGAATGCCCCAGGCCTTGGGCATGCTGATCCATCACCAAATCTCTCAACCCCAATGCCTCCACCATGGACGTCACCGTGTGGTGTTCGCCTGGGTGGCACACATGGTCAGCACCACCTCCTGTTCCTGTAGGTTGGACTCCTCCAACACCGCTTGTCAACAATCCCTCATGCAGCCCCAGGCTCTGTGACTGCAACTCCACGATCAATGGGACTGTCCATCTGAGTGGCAGCTAGTTCCTAGGGTTGGCCTGCCCTCCAACCATCCACCCCCTCGCGTATTCCTACCTCCACCTGATGTACTGTATCAGTTGTGTGGTGAGCACCAGATAAAGTCCCAGGAGCCTCTTCACTGAAGTGACGAGGGAAGTGCCTCTGGGATAGTGGAGGGTGTTGCAGACAAGTGTGTCAAACCTGGACTCCACCACCGGGGTGTCTTGGTTCTCTGGTCGAGGGCTCCCAGCCGTGCTGCTCTCCTCATCGCTGGTCAGCACACGGCAGGGGGCGCTCTGGCTGTGGCACTGGCTGGGGGTCACCAGATGGACCCAGCCCATCACCCGAAGGTTCCCACCTCACAAGATAAGACGCATCATTAGACTGCAGGCCAGAGGAGAGTGGGGCATGGGTGAGGATGGGGGGTGAAGGTGAGGATGGCGTGGGGTGATTTTGGGGGGGTTGGTTGACACACGTGGCATGGGAAACCGTAACTCAGCGGAGTTTCACTTCCTTGCCTGTGGCCGACCTCCATCCTGGTGGCCTTCCTTTTCTCTGGGCCGCCAACCACGCCCAGGGCCCTCTGCTCAGCCACGTTGAGGGGGCACAGGTCCGGCGAAACCCCTTCAGTTTTTCCCCCCTCCTGGCAGTTATAGGCGGCTTTCTCCTGGTGGAGGAAACAGTAAACGACAGTGTTGGACAGTCCAACGCATTCAGCCCAGGGGGTGGGTAGCTGGTGGTCTCAGGGGCCAGGACACCCGACCATGGCGGCAGATATGGATGCCGGCATGAGGTTCGGACACCCTGCGGGTGGGGAGGGAGGGGGATCGAGTTTCAGGTGTTGGGGATGGGTTAGTGCTGGGTGAAGTGTTGGGCACTGTGGACTTGTGAAGCAGACATATGCCACCAACACTGAAGAAGGTTCAACACTATTTTATTAATTACTTATAAAATAATAGATACTATAACTGTGGGTTTACACAATGATAGTTTAACTAGAGACCTGTGCCTGTCCGAACCAGTTGAATCTCTCAGCACGTGGTGTGAGTCTGTACTAGGCTTGATGAGCTCTTGTGCTTCTGAGAGGCAGCACCCAGAATGAGCGGGAAAAGTGATGCCCTCTGCCTTTATAGTGCGTGTGTTCTAACTGGTGATTGGCTGCGGTGTTTGTGCATGTTGATTGGTCCCAGTGTATGTCCATCAGTATGTGTCTACACCATGATATACTGGTGTATATTATGACACTGGGGGCTCAGTGTTCCCTGACCACACCAGCCGCCTTGAGGGGGTGTGCAGTTTTTTTATGGCACCGCAGGCTGGTCCAGATGGTGTTGCTCAGGGCGCTGACCACCTCTGTCACCTGTGCCCAGGCACACCAAACAGCGGTGGCTGGCAGCCTCCTTCCCAGGCTGGGGAACAGGGTGGCCCGCCTCTTGTCCACTGTGTCCATGAGGGTCTCCAGCTCGGCATCCATGAAACTGGGTGCCGCTCTCCTTGAAAATGAAATGAATGAAAATCGCTTATTGTCACAAGTAGGCTTCAAATGAAGTTACTGTGAAAAGCCCCTAGTCGCCACATTCCGGCGCCTGTCCGGGGAGGCTGGTACGGGAATTGAACCGTGCTGCTAGCTTGCCTTGGTCTGCTTTCAAAGCCAGCGATTTAGCCCTGTGCTAAACCAGTTTGGTGGCTGGGATGTTGTGTGTGGGGAGTGAAGTGTGCATATATGGATGCAGCTTGTCAGCCTCCTGAGTGTCAACCGTGAAACCGGTAAATTCCGCACCGTTTCTCATTGGAATCGATTGTGCCTCATGTGGCATCTGTGCTTGCCTCTCAACAGTCACTGAATCGGTACAGGTACGGCTCCAATTTTGCTGTCGTGCACAAATCCTGCCCCGGCGTCAACAAAGTCTCAGGAACTGAGAATCACGCCCTCATTTTCATCCATTTAAATACACATAACAGCCTTCACTCTGTATTATCCCCCAATGTTAGGTTTCCTCCTTCCGCCACACCAGTGTGTCATCATGTCGGCAGAGGTTCTAAACAGTTCTGGATAAATGGAACCAGGCAAATGGCCCCCACTAGGTGTACAATTGTAAGGGGCAAGTGCCAGGGGTCAGTCTGAGGAGCAGTGCCCAGGTGCAGTTTCCATGGAAGAGTTCTCTGGGGAAGGAGCAAGTCCTGTATGCGTGAATGGGGTTCCCCGGGGTAGGGGGGAGATTCTAGGTGTATGCAGGAGATCCCTGGGGAAGGGGAAGGTCCCATGTATTTCGGTGGGAGGTGGTGGGGGACGGCGGATTCCTGGCATGTTTCTGCTTTCATTTTATTTTTATTTCTGATTTCATGTTCTTTTTTGCAGATCAGGGCATCTTTAAAAAATGGTGCCCCGATATGACAGGGGCTGAGGTTGCTGGCGAAGCAAGGCAGGACAGCGTGGGACCCACCCCTTCCATTTCTTCAAAAGTGTTTGAAAATATGGTGGAAAATATGGGCAGGATGGTTGCACAGTGGTTAGCTCTGCTGATTTTTCACAGCGCCAGGGACCAGGTTCAATTCCAGCCTTGGGGGACTGTCTGTTTGGAGTTTGCACTTTCTCCCCGTGTCTGCATGGGTTTCTTCCGGGTGCTCCGGTTTCCTCCCACAGTCCAAAGATGTGTAGGTCAGGTGGATTGGCCATGATCAATGCACGGGGTTACAGGGAAAGGATGGACCTAGGCAGGGTGCTCTTTGAAGGTCAGTTCAGACTCAGTAACTCACAGAAGAGGGACCAATGAATTTTGAGAGGGAGAGGGATACATATAAGGTACTGCTGTGAAAAAGAGAGAAAAAGCAACTACTGCTGTGGAGAAACTGTATTAAAGAAAAGGGACAGGGGGTGGTGAATCTGTAGAACTCTTTGCTGCAGAAGGCTGTGGAGGCCAAATCACAGTGTCTTTAAGACAGAGATAGATAGGTTCTTGATTAATAAGGGGATCAGGGGTTATGGGGAGAAGGCTGGAGAATGGGGAAGATAAAAATTTCAGCCATGATTGACTGGCGGAGCAGACTTGATGGGCCAAGTGGCCTAATTCTGCTCCTATGTCTTATGGTCTTATGGTCTAACTGATGGAACTTTTGGGGATTTAGCAAACAAAAACTCATTGAGATGGAACTTTCCGGCGAAAATTGAGGGCCATTGGACGTTTTGAACTCGTGCGGTTCGGAAGAAGTGAGCTGGTCTGGGAGTTATAGAAGGACTGTTGAAATGTGTGGCAAACAGTGAAAGGGAATGGAAGATGGATATTGATTACATTAGTTAATTAATGCAAAAATACCTTTTATGAAGTTGTGTATTAGATGACTGTTAATAATACTTGGTCTTAGCTGATTTTAGTTTGTTGTAATAAAAGTCTTAAAACTTGAATCTTGTCATTTGGTTCTTTTCGTCGGTCGCTGGGAAATTAATTCATTGAAAAGGTATTGGTTTCTATGAAGATCATAGCTTGGAGGCTGTTACCTTTAAAATTGGCTTCCAGCTGAGAGCAGAAGAGCTGATGTAGACCATGCCCATTCTGGACACGGTGGCTGGAGATGCATTCTCAATGTTGTGTACTTCAAACAGTAGCTTGCAGGATGGAGCCATGGGAATACGGTCACCATTAGCCAAAGTTAATGTCTTGTTGTCATCCAGGACGGAATTTAAATTTTCTATCCAAATAGCATCCACCGGGCCATCCAGAATTATCCAGATATTATCACCTACAAGCCAAATTGTACAACAAAAATATTAACAATTAATAAATGGTTCGGATAATACTCATTTTCACATGTGGACTGCAATGCAAGTTAGATTTTAGATATTTTCTGAATTTAATCTTACAAATAGATTTAATTTCAAGTACTTTCCAGATTAGATTATGATTCCCAATTAACTATTCATTCCTAATTAACTATTCATTTAAGTCAAAATATGTTGGGGTGCGGCGGCACAGTAGCACAGTGGTTAGCTGTGTTGCTTCACAGCGCCAGGGACCCGGATTCGATTCCCAGCGTAGATCATTGTCTGTGCAAAGTCTGCACGGTCTCTGTATCTGCGTGGGTTTTCTCCGGGTGCTCCACTTTCCTCCCACAAGTCCAGAAAGATGTGCTGTTAGGTGAATTGAACATTCTGAATTCTCCCTCAGTGACCCAAACAGGCGCTGGAGTGTGGCGACTCGGGGATTTTCACAGTAACTTCATTGCAGTGTCAATGTAAACCTACTTGTGACAGTAATAAAAGTTATTATAAGACCATAAGACATAGGAGCAAAATTAGGCCACTCGGCCCATCGAGTCTGCTCCGCCATTCAATAATGGCTAATGTTTTTCTCATCCCCATTCTCCTGCCTTCTCCCCATAACTCCTGATCCCCTTATTAATCAAGAACCTATCTATCTCTGTCTTAAAGACACTCAGTGATTTGACCTCCACAGCCTTCTGTGGCAAAGAGTTCCACCTTCTGGCTGAAGAAATTCCTCCTCTTCTCTGTTTTAAACGATCGTCCCTTTAGTCTGAGATGATGTCCTCTGATTCCAGCTTTTCCTACAAGTGGAAACATCCTCTCCACGTCCACTCTATCCAGGCCTTGCAGTATCCTGTAAGTTTCAATAAGTTCGTTCCTCATCCTTTTAAACTCCAACAAATACAGACCCAGAGTCCTCAACCGTTCCTCATACGACAAGCTCTTCATTCTAGGGATCATTCTTGTGAACCTCCTCTGGACCCTTTCCAAGCCCAGCACATCCTTCCTTAGATATGGGGCCCAAAACTGCTCACAATACTCCAAATGGGGTCTAACCAGAGTATACAGTGAATGGTAGAACTTAATACAGTGAATGGTAGAATTCTAAAGAGTATTGAAAGTCAGAGAGATCTAGGTGTACAGGTCCACAGGTCACTGAAAGGGGCAACACAGGTGGAGAAGGTAGTAAAGAAGGCATACGGCATGCTTGCCTTCATTGGCTGGGGCATTGAGTATAAGAATTGGCAAGTCATGTTGCAGCTGTATAGAACCTTAGTTAGGCCACACTTGGAGTATAGTGTTCAATTCTGGTCGCCACACTACCAGAAGGATGTGGAGGATTTAGAGAGGGTGCAGAAGAGATTTACCAGGATGTTGCCTGGTATGGAGGGCATTAGCTATGAGGAGAGGTTGAATAAACTTGGTTTGTTCTCACTGGAACGATGGAGGTTGAGGGGCGACCTGATAGAGGTCTACAAAATTATGAGGGGCATAGACAGAGTGGATCATCAGAGGCTTTTCCCCAGGGTAGAGGGATCAATTACTCAGGGGCATAGGTTTAAGGTGCGAGGGGCAAGGTTTAGAGGAGATGTACAAGGCAAGTTTTTTACACAGAGGGTAGTGGGTGCCTGGAACTCACTGCCGGAGGAGGTGGTGGAAGCAGGGATGATAGTGACATTTAAGGGGCATCTTGATAATGTGGTAGTATGACTAGAGGTACTATGGTACCTGAGAGTGTGAGCTGCTATTGGTGGAGAAGGCTCGCTGCTCATTGGCCTAAGTGTTGCTTTCTCATTGGTCAAGACGAAGGTAGCTCTGCCCAATGAGGCGGAGTATAAGAACCCGTGTTACCCAGCAGCCATCGTTCTTTCTGTACTCAAGCTGCTGGGGAAACATCTTGTAGATTAAAGCCTTCAAATCAGACTACTCCTTCGTTTCTGTGGTTATTGATCGCGCATCAATTTAATCAACAAGTGTTAAAGGATGGAGCTCCGCATCAAGCTGGAGTGTCTACGACTCAGCCCCCACGCAGCTAACGCAGCAGCTACATTCAAGCACTGGCTGGCTTGTTTTAATAGCTACCTCAGCACGGCGTAAAAAGTACCGATGAGGGAGCAGAAGCTACACATCCTTCACTCGGATGTCGGCACCGCCATCTACACGCTCACCGAGGACACGACCAACTATGATGCGGCTATGGAACTGCAAAAAGGACACTTCGTCCGGCCAGTAAATCAAGTTTACGCTCGGCACTTACTGGCTCCGAGGCAGCAGATCCCTGATGAGTCTTTGGACGATTTTTACCGTGCTCTCCTCCTACTGGGGAGGAACTGCGGCTGCCCACAAGTGTCGGCTAGTGAGCACATTGATCTCCTCATCCGAGATGCTTTTGTTGCAGGCATGCAGTCCCCACAGATCCACCAGAGACTATTAGAAAGGGAAATTTTGAGCCTCACGGAGGCACGGGCCCTCACTACCTCCCTAGATATCGCGAACAGAAACGCCCACTCATACGCCCCGACCGTGCGGCGGCCCCCTGGGCAGCATGGAATTCAGCCTCCCTCTCCCCCACGGACTCGGACTACCCCAGGCCTGTGCCGCAGGACGCCCTGAAAAACCCACGGGGCCCCGCTGTTATTTTTGCGGCCAGGCGAAACACCCCCGACAACGTTGCCGAGCCCAATCGGCAAATTGCAAGGGCTGCGGGAAGAAAGGCCACTTTTTGTCCGTCTGCCAGGCCAAGGTGGTCACTGCGGTCCCGGGCAGCGACCGCGGGACTCCCCCTCCTCTCTCTCCAAGGGCCCCATGCGGCCCGCGAACCACTCTGCCCCATCCCCCAACGCCATGTGCGGCCTCCGGGCGCTGCCATCTTGTGCTTCCAGCGCCACGTGCGGGGGACGGGCACCGCCATTTTGTCCACCCCCCACCATGTGCGACTGATGGGCGCTGCCATCTTGGATTGGCTCCGAGGACCCCACGGGTGACTACGCACCGCCCAATGACGACTCACTTCAGTCACTCTGGACCAGTCTCGACCCAACACCCTCTCTACGGCAACAACGAAGGTCCTCCTCAACGGGCACAAAACGATCTGCCTACTGGACTCCAGGGGCACGGAGAGTTACGTACACCCTACCACGGTCAGACGCTGCGCTCTCCCTGTCTATCCCATCAAGCAGAAAATCATCCTGGCCTCTGGCACCCATTCTGTGGAGGTCACGGGGTATTGTATAGCGGACCTCACAGTCCAGGGGAGGGAGTTTAAACATTACAGACTCTACGTCCTCCCTCACCTCTGCACAGCCACACTACTGGGGTTAGACTTCCAGTGTAACCTCCAGAGCCTAACATTTAAATTCAGCTATGCCTCCCCTCACTGTCTGCAGCCTCGCGACCCTCAAGGTCGATCCCCCGTTCTTGTTTGCAAACCTCACCCCGGATTGCAAACCTGTCGCCACCAGGAGCAGACGGTACAGTGCCCAGGACAGGGTCTTCATCAGGTCCGAGGTCCAACGGCTTATGAAGGAAGGGGTCATCGAGGCTAGTAACAGCCCCAGGCGAGCACAAGTTCTGGTGGTAAAGACCTAGGAGAAGAATAGGATGGTCATAGACTACAGTCAGACCATCAACAGGTTTACGCAGCTGGACGCGTACCCTCTCCCCCGTATATCCGACCTGGTCAACAGGATCGCACAGTACAAGGTCTTCTCCACGGTGGACCTCAAGTCCTCCTACCACCAGCTCCCCAGCCGCGCGAGCGATCGCAAGTACACTGCCTTCAAAGCGGATGGGCGGCTCTACCACTTTATAAGGGTTCCCTTCAGTATCACAAACGGGGTCTCGGTCTTCCAAAGAGAGATGGACCGAATGGTCGACTGATACAGTTTACGGGCAACCTTCCTGTATCTCGATAATGTCACCATCTGCGGCCACAATCAGCAGGACCACGACACCAGTCTCCGCAAATTCCTCCAAACCGCAAAACTCCTAAATATGACTTATAACAAAGATAAATGCGTGTTCAGCACCGACCGCCTAGCCATCCTCGGCTACATGGTGCGAAATGGAATGATAGGCCCCGACCCGGAACGTATGCGCCCCTGATGGAGCTCCCCCTCCCCCACTGCTCCAAGGCCCTGAAGCGCTGCCTCGGTTTCTTCTCGTATTACGCCCAGTGGGTCCCCAACTACGCCGACAAAGCCCGTCCTCTCATCCAAACAGCCACTTTCCCCCTGTCGGCAGAGGCCCACCAGGCCTTCAGCCGCATCAAAGCGGATATCACAAAGGCCACGATGTGCGCCGTCGACGAGTCCCTCCCCTTCCAGGTCGAGAGCGACGCGTCCAACGTAGCTCTGACAGCCACCCTCAACCAAGCGGGCAGACCCGTGGCCTTCTTCTCCCGTATCCTCCATGCTTCCGAAATCCGCCACTCCTCGGTCGAGAAGGAAGCACAGGCCATAGTAGGAGCTGTGCGACACTGGAGGCATTATCTGGCCAACAGGAGGTTCACCCTCCTCACAGACCAATGGTCGGTGGCCTTCATGTTTGACAATGCACAGTGGGGCAAGATAAAAAACGACAAGATCTTGCGGTGGAGGATCGAGTTATCTACCTACAACTACGACATCTTGTATCGTTCTGGGAAGCTAAACGAGCCTCTCGATGCCCTGTCCCACGGCACCTGTGCCAACGCACAAGTGGACCACCTCCGAGCCCTCCACGTGGACCAGTGCCACCCGGGGATCAGCCGCTTCTTTCATTTTGTAAAGACCCGCAACCTGCCCTACTCCATCGAGGAGGTCAGGACAGTCACGACGAACTGCCACATCTGCGCCGAGTGCAAGCCGCACTTCTACTACCCCAGAAAAACGCATCTGATAAAGGCTTCCCGTGCCTTTGAACGCCTCAGCATTGACTTCAAAGGTACCCTCCCCTCTACCAACTGCAACACGTACTTCCTCAACATGATTGATGAGTACTCCCGCTTCCCGTTCGCCATCCCCTGCCCCGACATGACCACAGCCACCATCATAAAAGCCCTCCACACCATTTTCTCCCTGTTCGGATTCCCCACTTACATACACAGCGATAGGGGGTCCTCCTTCATGAGTGACGAACTGCGTTAATTCCTGCTCAGCAAGGACATTGCCTCAAGCAGGATGACCAGTTATAACCCCTGGGATAAGGGACAGGCCGAGAGGGAGAACGGCACGGTCTGGAAGACCGCCCTACTGGCCCTACGGTCCAGAAATTTCCCAGTCTCCCGCTGGCAGGAGGTCCTCCCAGACGCCCTCCACTCCATCCGGTCGCTACTTTGCACGTCTACAAGTCAAACGCCTCATGAACACCTTCTTGTCTTCCCCAGGAAGTCTTCCTCAGGGACCCCGCTCCTGACCTGGCTGGCAGTCCCCGGGCCCATGCTGCTCTGGAAGCACGTGCGGGCGCACAAATCGGACCCGTTGGTTGAGAGGGTCCAGCTGCTCCACGCTAACCCGCAATATGCGTATGTGGAGTACCCCGACGGCCGACAGGACACGGTCTCGCTACGGGACCTGGCGCCCGCCGGATCCCTGCCATTGCCCCCGGCACCAGCCCCACCCACCCCCCTCCAACCGCAACTGCTCCCCGCAGACGCTCCCCTCCCTGGCCCGCCAACCTCCTCACCCACGCCGCCTAGAGGACTAGATGCACCCCCCCACGGCTTGGCCCTCACCAGCTCCGTCTCGGGGTGTGGACTCTCCATGAGGACCGGATCATCGCTCCCGGAGTCATGGACGCCCGCATCTCTAACATCTCCGACGAAGCTCCGCAGGTCGCAGAGGACATCCAAGGCCCCCGATCGGCTGATCGAGTTGATATGAACTTTTAATGGACCCTTTTTTTTCTGACTCTGCAAATAATTTGCCGTGTGATAACACATCTCTGTATATAGTTACGGGTCAGTGGGCAGCCGCCGTTGGAGAGGTATAATCCCATATCACTAGTCATACTACCAGTAAATTGTCCCACCCGCAGTGGACAACCAGTCCTGGCTGGATGCCCCCCCCCGCCTCTCAATGAGCACCCCCCTCCCCGGTTCCTTTCTCAACAAGGGGTGAATGTGGTAGTTTGACTAGAGGTACTACGGTACCTGGGAATGTGAGCTGCTATTGGTGGAGAAGGCTCTCTGCTCATTGGCCCAAGTGTTGCTCTCTCATTGGTCAAGACGAAGGTAGCTCCACCCAATAAGAACCCATGTTTCCCAGCAGCCATTGTTCTTTCTGTACTCAAGCTGCTGGGGAAACATCTTGTAGATTAAAGCCTTCAATTCGGACTACTCCTTCGTTTCTGTGGTTATTGATCGCGCATCAGATAAATACATGAATAGGATGGCAATAGAGGGATATGGACCCAGGAAGTGTAGAAGATTGTAGTTTAGTTGGGCAGCATGGTCGGCACGGGCTTGGAGGGTCGAAGGGCCTGTTCCTGTGCTGTATTTTTCTTTGTTCTTTGTTGTTTGTTCTTTTGTAGCCTCAGAAGTATATCCCTGGTCTTGTATTCTAGCCCTCTCGACATGAATGCTAACATTGCATTTGCCTTCCTAACTGCTGACTGAACTTGCACATTAACCTGAAGGGAATCGTGAACAAGGACCCCCAGTCCCTTTGTGCTTCTGATTTCCGAAGCTTTTCACCTTGAGCAAATAGTCTATGCTTCCATTCCTCCTTCCAAAGTGCATAACCTCACACTTTTCTACATTGTATTTCATTTGCCACTTCATTGCCCACTCTCCTAGCTTGTCCAAGTCCTTCTGTAGCCCTCTTGCTTCCTCAAAACTACCTGTCCTTCTGCAGATATTTGTATCATCTGCATACTTAGCAACAGTGCCTTCAGTTCCTTCCCCCAGATCATTAATGTATATTGTGAAAAGTTGTGGTCCCAGCACAGACCCTTGAGGCACACCACGAGTCATCGGCTGCCATTCTGAAAAAGACCCCTTTAACCCCACTCTCTGCCTTCTGCCAGTCAGCCAATCCTCTATCCATGCCAGGATCTTACCCTTAACACCATGGCCTCTTAACTTATTTAACTTGACTTATTTAACTTTATTATCAGTATCACAAAAATGGAAATACTTGAAGAAATTGGGAGGGAAATTACTGGAGCGAATTCTTTGAGACAGGATCTACTCCCATTTGGAAGCAAATGGACATGTTAGTGAGAGGCAGCATGGTTTTGTGAAGGGGAGGTCGTGTCTCACTAACTTGATAGAGTTTTCGAAGAGGTCACAAAGATGATTGATGCAGGTAGGGCAGTGGATGATGTCTATATGGACTTCAGTAAGGCCTTTGACAAGGTCCCTCATGGCAGACTGGTACAAAAGGTGAAGTCACACGGATCAGGGGTGAGCTGGCAAGATGGATAGAGAACTGGCTAGGTCATGGAAGGCAGAGAGTAGCAATGGAAGGGTGCTTTTATAATTGGAGGGCAGTGACTAGTGGTGTTCTGGAGGGATCAGTGCTGGGACCTTTGCTGTAGTATATATAAATATTTGGAGGAAAATGTAACTGGTCTGATTAGTAAGTTTGCAGACGACACAAAGGTTGGTGGAATTGCGGATAGCGATGAGGACTGTCAGAGGATACAGCAGGATTTAGATCACTTGGAGACTTGGGCGGAGAGATGGCAGATGGAGTTTAATCCGGACAAATGTGAGGTAATGCATTTTGGAAGGTCTAATGCAGGTAGAGAATATATAGTGAATGGTAGAACCCTCAAGAGTATTGAAAGTCATAGAGATCTAGGTGTACAGGTCCACAGGTCACTGAAAGGGGCAACACAGGTGGAGAAGATAGTAAAGAAGGCATACGGCATGCTTGCCTTCATTGGCTGAAACACTGAGTATAAGAATTTGCAAGTCACGTTGCAGCTGTTTAGAACTTTAGTTAGGCCACACTTGGAGTACAGTGTTCAATTCTGGTTGCCACACTACCAGAAGGATGTGGAGGCTTTAGAGAGGGTGCAGAAGAGATTTACCAGGATGTTGCCTGGTATGGAGCGCATTAGCTATGAGGAGAAGTTGAATAAACTCAGTTTGTTCTCACTGGAACGATGGAGATTGAGGGGCGACCTGATAGAGGTCGACAAAATTATGAGGGGTATACACAGAGTGGATACACAGAGGCTTTTCTCCAGGGTAGTGGGGTCAATTACTAGAGGGCATAGGTTTAATATGTGAGGGGTAAGGTTTAGAGAAGATGTACGAGGCAAGTTTTTTTTACACAGAGGGCAGTGGGTGCCTGGAACTTACTGCCGGAGGAGGTGGTGGAAGCAGGGACGATAATGACATTTAAGGGGCATCTGGACAAATACATGAATAGGATGGGAATAGAGGGATACGGACCCAGGAAGTGTAGAAGATTTTAGTTTAGATGGGCAGCATGGTCGGCAGGGGTTTGGAGTGCCGAAGGGCCTGTTCCTGTGCTGTACTTTTCTTTGTTCTTTTGTTCTTTCTTCTATATGTAAGATATTACTAAATGTAAGAATAGTACAAAGAACAAAGAAAAGTACAACACAGGAACAGGCCCTTCGGCCCTCCAAGTCTGTGCCGATCATGATGCCCTGACTAAAAAAAATATCTTCTGCCCTTACTCGATCTGTATCCCTCTATTTCCTCACTATTCATGCATCCATCCAGATGCCTCTTAAATGTTGCTCATGTGTCTGCTTCCATCACATCGTCTGGCAGTGTGTTTCAGGCACCTGCCAATCTCTGCGTGAAAAACTTTCTCCCTCTCACCTTGAGCCTGTGCCCCATTGTAATTGACACTTGCACCCTTGAAGAACCCCTCTAACTATGCACCCTGTCTAGGCCTCTCATAATTTTGAAGACCTCCATCAGGTCTCCTCTCAACCTCCATCTTTCCAGTGAAAATAATCCTAGTTTATTCAACCTCTCCTCATAGCCAACAGCCTCGAGACCAGGCAACATCCTGGTGAACCTTTGTTGCACTCTCTCCAAAGCTTCCTCTTCCTTATGATAATATGGTGACCAGAACTGTACCTAGTGCTCCA
This sequence comes from Scyliorhinus canicula, assembly GCF_902713615.1. Lineage (NCBI taxonomy): Eukaryota > Metazoa > Chordata > Chondrichthyes > Carcharhiniformes > Scyliorhinidae > Scyliorhinus > Scyliorhinus canicula. The sequence continues at coordinate 8,944,180 of NC_052151.1, read as the reverse complement.
AATGAGGCCTAATTATATCAATGCAACATGGGGCGGGATTCTCCCCTACCCGGTGGGGCGGGGGGTCCCGGGGTAGCGGAGTGGCGCCAACCACTCCGGCATCGGGCCTCCCCAAAGGTGCGGAATTCTCCGCACCTTTGGGCGCTAGGTCCGCGCCGGGGTGGTTGGCACCACGCCGACTGGTGCCAAAACCGGCACCAACAGCCTTTGACACCCGCCGCCCGGTGCTGGGGCTGAGCGAAAGGCCTTCGCCGGTTCGCGCATGACGTCACCACCGGCGCATGCGTGCTGGGAGATTCTCTTCCGCTTCCGCCATGGTGTAGGCCGTGGTGGCGGCGGGAGAGAAAGAGTGCCCCCACGGCAGTGGCCCGCCCGCCGATCGGTGGGCCCTGATCGCGGGCCTGGCCACTGTGGGGGCACTCCCCGGGGTCCGATTGCCCCGTGCCCCCCCCCCCCCCCCCCAGGACCCCGGGGGCCCACTCGCACCGCCGATCCCACTGCCACCAGAGGTGGTTCAAACCTCGGCGGCGGAAGAGGCCTCCCAGCGGCGGGACTATGGCCCATCGACTCTGGCCGTAGAATCGCCGCAGGGGGTTTGCCGCTTGACGTGGCACGATTCCCGCTCCCGCTAATTCCCGGGTGCCGGAGAATTTCTGCCACGGCGGGAGCGGGATTTTCAGCGGCCCCGGGCGATTCTCCGACCCTGCGTGGGGTCGGAGAATTTTGCCCATGGTTTCAAACTCTTGTACTCAATGCCCCTGCTGATGAAGGCAAGCATGCCATAACCCTTCTTAATCCCCTTGGCTACATGTGGGCCTCTTTTAGGGAACTGTGGGCCTGCATGCCAAGATCTCCCTGTACGCCCAGATCCCCCTGTATGTTAATGCTCCTAAGGGTTTTCCCATTTCAGTACAATTCATACCTAGATTTGATCCTCCAAAATGCATCATCTCACATTTGTCCGGATTGAACTCCACCTGCCATTTCTGTGTGTGGTGAATGTAACTTAGTAATTCACACTGTATTTACCAATACCATTGTAAGCGCAGTAGCGTTATCCGACCACTAGGGGGAGTAGCACTGGGAATGCTCAGGAGTTTGTATAGGGCTCCACACTTGGCTCCGCCCATGACTCCTCCCCCTGGACTGCTGTACAAATACCCTTGTCCAGAGCCAGCCTGCCAGTTCATCGAGAGTTCAATGGGTAACATGCTGGCTCTGTAGTAAGTAGATTAAAACAGCTGTTCATATCTTAAAGCACGTGTCTAGTGAATTGATGGTTCCATCACTGTGCTCAGGTCTCCAATCTATCTACATCCTGTTGTAGCCTCTGACAATCCTCAACACTATCAGCAACTCCGCCAATCTTCGTGTCATCCGCAAACTAACTAATCAGACCACCCACATTTTCCTCCATATCATTTACCTATACTACAAAAAAGAGGTCCCAGCATTGATCTCTGTGGCACACCACTAGCTACAAGTCTCCATTATAAATAGGCAACTAGGCCTCTAATTGTCCTCGGATGTCTGTATTTGTTGGTCGTACCAACAGAGGGTCATTCTGTGTGAACTGTCAACCTCTTCCACTACTTGTACTACCTGACACACTTGTCCTTTCTGATCCCCTTCTCTACCATGGCATTTAACTTATTGACATGGTATAATCGGTTCTTCTTCTCCCAGTCTGGAGTATCGATTAGGTAAATCAACTTACTCACCCTCCTCATCACCTTATCAGGGCCATTGAATTTCCCATTCAGAGGTTCACCATGCAATGGCAATATTGTAAATACCTCATCTCCGGCCTGGAAGGCACTGGTCTTGTATGTTTGGTTACACACAGTTTCATTTTTGCTGCTGAAACCTTTAAAATGCACTCGGGCTACCTGGCGATCAATCCTCTGTGAGTCTTTCCAGAAACATGGACGCGTAATCTAACATTGAGGATTTGTCCTGTTGTTTTAGAAATTTCTCTTCCATCAATTTAAATAGACCCCATATTTCATGGCCAGAAACTAATTCAAATGGTCTAAACCCATTATGTTCTTTCGGAGAATCTCTGGTGGCAAATAATGAAAAATCCAATCCCCTCACACAATTTCTTAGATATTCATGACAATCGATCCTAATCATGGTTTTATCTCTCCAACGCTCCCTGAGTTTGTGGATGATAATCAGTTGATTTTAATTGTTCGATACCTAAATAATAATCTTCATTATTGTCACAAGTAGGCTTACATTAACTGTGAAAAACCCCTCGTCGCCACACTCCGGGGCCTGTTCGGGTACACTGAGAGAGAATTCAGAATGTCCAATTCACCTAACAAGCACGTCTTTCAGGACTTGTGTGAGGAAACCGGAGCACCCGGAGGAAATCCACACAGACACGGAGAGAACGTGCAGACTCCATACAAACAGTGACCCAAGCCGGGAATCAAACCCAGGTCTGTGGCGCTGTGAAGCTACAGGGCAAACCATTGTGCTACTGTGCCGCCCGGAGTTGAGAGGATTAGCTTATGCGGAGAGACTAAGTAGACTGGGACTATACTCATTGGAATTTAGAAGAATAAAGGGGGATATTATCGAAACATATCAAATTATGAAGGGAATAGATAGGATAGAAGCAGGGAAGTTGTTTCTACCGGCGGGTGAAACTAGAACTGGGGGGCATAGCCTCAAAATAAGGGGGAGCAAATTTAGGACTGAATTGAGGGTTCTTCTTCACCCAAGGGTTGCAAATCTGTGGGATTCCCTGCCCAGTGAAACAGTTGAGACTACCTTGTTTCATGTTTTTAATGCAAAGGTACATAGATTTTTGAACAGTAAAGGAATTAAAGGTTACGGTGAGTGGACGGGTAAGTGGAGCTGAGTCCACAAAAAGATCAGCCATGATCTGATTGAATGGCGGAGCAGGCTCGAGAGGCCAGGTGGCCTATGTCTGCTCCTAGTTCTTCTGTTCTTGTGTTCTAAATCGGATAGTCATATCCATGACGGTAAAAATGTACTGATGCCTTGGCTTCATATTGGGCAACGGTCCTACAAAATCTACTAATACTCAACTAAAGGGTTCTTCAAACACTGGTCTGGGTATTAAAGATGTGGGTTATGCTTTACCTATTACCTGATAGCGATGTCAGGTTTTGTCGAGTTGCACTCTATCCTTATGCAGTCCTGACCAGGAAAAGTGCCTGTCGACTGATGTCTGAGTTTTCCAAATTCCCACATGCCCTGCCATTGGTATCCCATGTGCTATCCACAGTACCTCCAAATGATATGTAGGCGGTACCACTGTCGGATCAACAACCGTTCATTCCTCATCCACTTCCTCTCCACTTCCTCATCAGAACTCCATTCTTGATTTATTAGCACAGTGGAACCCCCTCAACCTCAACTTCTGTGAGAGCTAACTGTGCTGATTTTAGTATTTCTGGATCTTCCTCCTGGGCCTCAATTAGTGAAGCCCTTCTAAACACTTCCTCAGAATTGTCCTTATTCTCAAGGATAGTGTTGGCTACTCTACCATCCAGCGGTGGTGTGACTTCAATCTCTGCTGCTGAACTTCATTTAGCTATTGACCTGGTCACCATACAGGATGGAAAAATATCTGGAAATTGGTCCTGTAGCTGTTCTGTCTCCCTATCTTCCCTTGGATTCTCTGAAATCATGGGTGAAGCTAAAACCTTCACTCCTGCCAAATCATTCCACAAAAGTAAGTCTACTCTGTCCATTGGTAATTCCTTAGCCACCCTGCCTAATACTGGACCTGGCATTAAATTACATTCCAATTGTACAATGGAACTGAGATATAGGGCGGGATTCTCCCCTACCCGGCGGGGCAGGGGGTCCCGGCGCCGAGGAGTGGCGTGAACCACTCCAACATCGGGCTGCTCCAAAAGTGCGGAATCCTCCGCACCTTCAGGGGCTAGGCCTGCCCCGGAGTGGTTTGGGCCCCCCCCGGCCGGCGGGAAAGGGGCTTGGCACCACGCCAACCGGCGCCGAAGGGCCTCTGCCAGCCGGCGCGATTTGGCGCATGCACGGGAGCACCAGCGTGTGCTGGCATCATCCCCGTGCATGCGCAGAGGGCTTCGTTTCTGCACTGGTAATGGTGGACCGCTACAGCCGCCACTTCAGAAGAATAGAGTGCCCCCACGGCACAGGCCTGCCCGCGGAACGGTGGGCCCCGATCGCCCCCCCCCCCCCCCAAAAGAACCCCGGAGGCTGTCCGCGCTGCTAGGTCCCGCCAGCAAGGACCTAATCCAATTTACGCTGGCGGGACTGGCAAAAAATGGGTGGGACTTAGGCCCATCGCGGGCTGGAGAATTCGGACGGCCCCGAGGCCCATTGAGTCGCACCGGTCCCCGCCATTCTCCAAGACCGGCGGCGCGATTCACGCCGTGGTGATTTTTGGGGGCCGGAGAATTGGAGGACAGTGGGGGCGGGATTCACGCCGACCCCAGGCGATTCTCCGACCCGGCGGGGGGTCGGAGAATCCCGCCCATAATCTCCAACAATCAAATTCACTAATACCTTGGGCGCGATTCTCCGCACTCGCGAAAAATCGCGAAACTGTCGTAAAAAACGGGCGCGTTTTACGACGGTCGGGAAGGGTCCATTTCCCGACGTATTCACTTCCGGGAAATGGGCTAGTAACGCGGCCGCGTCAATCACGTGCGCGATGACGACGGAACACGGCGACGACACGATCACGCCCACGTGACGCCGCCCGACGCCGCAAAAAGGCGCGGGCGAGCACAGAATCTGTCGGCCATGATGTCGGAGTCCAGGAGAGCTGCACCTCGTTTTGTGGAGGCCGATGTCGAGACTCTGCTCGATGCTGTCGAGCAGAGGAGGGGCATCCTCCACCCGCGGAGAGGGCATCGCCAACCTGCCAGTGCGGAACGCCAGGCCTGGCGTGAGGTGGCCGCTGCCGTCAGTGCTGTGGGGCAGAACCCTCGCTCTGCAGAGCAGTGCCGGAAAAAGCTACACGACCTCACCAGGGCTGCCAGGGTAAGTGCCAAGAAGGTGCCCCCTGGTCACAACCATCCCTCCCCCCCCCCTTTACCTAATCACCCACCTCCCCCTGGCACGGGGGGTGGAGGGGGATTGGGCCAGAGTTATTTGAGGATGGTTCACAAAGTTGTCACAGACCCAGCGCTCTGGCCCCGTGGAGAGATGCAATCGTCTTATGACAACTTGACCCCCAAACTGTGCCAGTATCTGAACGGACTGCTGATACCTGCCGTATTGTAATGATCTACCTATGTACCCTCCCCCAACAGGCCAAGTCCGCTCACAACAACCGTGAGCGGCACAAGACTGGAGGGGGTTCACCCAACCTGCACCCCCTCACCACCTTTGAGCAGAGGGCACTGGACCTTGTTGGGGGGTCTGCCACCCGGGATGTCGCGCTATGCGAGGTTGGCGGATCTGCAGCAAGTGAGACAACCCTCCTTGACAAACACCCACCCCTCCCCCATCCTCTGTCCCTTCACACACCCTGCCCACTGGGATACCTCCCCCATCCTCTGTCCCTTCACACACCTTTCCCACTGGGATACGTCCCCCATCCTCTGTCCCTTCACACACCCTGCCCACTTGGACACCTCCCCCATCCTCTGTCCCTTCACATACCCTGCCCACTGGGATACGTCCCCCATCCTCTGTCCCTTCACACGCTGCCCACTGGGACCGTCCAGCGGCCTGCCGAGCAAATCTAAATAACCCGTCTCATTCTCTTCCCTAGTACGTGATGCCGAACGACCAGGGCCGTCTGGCTGCAGACGGACACAGGCATCTGCCGCCACCTCACCCGGGGCCGCACGACAGAGGGTGACCAATCAGCGGGGAGTCCCATCCTCCCCAACCCAATCTGCGGATCAGGACGCCCAGAGGGTGGCGAGAACACAACCCCCGGAAATGGCCAGGGATAACCCTCCGGACTCTGAGCGGCCCCACACCATTGAGGAGGGGCTAAATTGCGAAAACATCGGGCTTGCGGCACTGCTATCTCCCACAACATCCATCATCCCAGAGACACTCACCCCGGCGGGCCTATTTAGTGATGAGTCTCCTGGGTCGCAGTCTGGTTTGCACATCACAGCTGAGCAGGTACAGCAGGTGGAGGTCGGAGCAACCGAGGGCCCGGACTCGCGGAGGCCAGACCAGGCCCAGGATGCAGCTGGCTCCCAGACGTTTTCGGAGTTCCTGGAGTTTCTCAACCCACCCGCACAGCCGATGCCTCAAGAAACCCAGGGAAACAACGACGGGATGAGGGCTTCCTTCCAGACTCTGCAGACGCTGTTAGAGGAGTCGAACCGCGTCCACGAGCAGGGAGTGGTGCCGCTCATGGCAGAGACCCAGTCCGACACCGCATGGGTGGCATCCGCAGTGGAGGCAATGGGTCAGGTGATGCAAGGCATTGGGGTTCATATGCACGCGTCATCCTCGGCCCTGGACAGGGTTGCCCTCTCACAGGCAGCAATGTGCCAGAGGCAAAACGACATTGCCGGCACCCTGCAGGCCTTGGCCCAGTCTCACCAGGTCATTGGCCAGTCGCAGCAGTCAGTCGCCGAGAGCATCAACCGCCTGACACATGTGCTGGATGGCGTCGTGCACTCACAGGTTGAGATCGCACAGTCCCTGGCGGGAATGTCTAACTCCCTGGACTCCGTCTCTGCAAACCTTCGGATCCTGGTGGATACCGTTGCAGGCCTCCAAGACTGGCAGCGCCAGGTGTCGGTGGTGCGACGGGGCACCTCCCCGCTCGCACCTCTGTCCCAAAGTGAGGCCCGGGGGCCACCGGGCTCCCCGAGGGAGGAGGAGGTTTCAGGGCCCGTCCCATTAAGTCCATCACGGGACGTCCCGGAATTCTCGGCCTCCCCCCGTCCCATCCCTGGTGCATCGGGTGGGCAGCAGGCAGAGCAGGGTGGCACAATGTCACCCGAGACGCCCGCAGAGCAGCCTGGCCCATCAAGGCCGGGTCGCCCCAGGAAACGCTTGGCCAAGGAGAAACGAGTCGAGTGGGGCGACTCGCAGCAATCCTCCTCCACTCCTGCTGTATCATCTGGGGAATCACTTAGACGTAGTGGTAGGGCGCGTAAGGTAACTAAGTTAGACACTGAGTAAGTTGGCACGGGTGAAGGGCACAGTTTAGTTGTAGGGGCTAGGGCACCTGTAAATAATTGTTAACATTAAACGCACTGTTCCACCTTACTTGTAATACCGTGTGATTGTTCCACAGCCACAGGAATCGTGATGGTGACCGAGTGTCGCTGGGGTTGACGAGTGGTGAAACTTCGGTGCCGGGTGTGCAGTCCCTGCCCCTCTCCCCCCCGCCCCCCCCCCCAACCCCTCCCACAGCTAGCCCACGCGGGCACGTGATGGAGTGTCAGTGACGATCTCAGCGGCCACCAAGGTGGATGGTTCAGCTATTGCCATGGGTCAGACTCTCTCTAACAATTCTGAGCTCACAGCTCATCGCAGAGCGGGCTGTCATCATTCCACATGGCACTGATCACACCCGCTGACACAGCCATCAATGTTGTGCCATACCGTCTGGACCCAGTGGTAAGGGTGATGTCGAAGTGGAGCAGGGTACACTGAGAGGGGGTGGGGGGGTTGTGGTGGTGGAAGTTGTGTGTTGACCCTCTGCACGACTAGCGATGCAGGTGGTGGTTTGGTGTTCAGCGGGGACGTCACATGCGATGCGTGAACCGTGCTGCCACCAAGGCGTCACGTGCCCGCCGTCCTCGCCGGGTCTGTCGTGCCGCCTCCTGGACATCACCAGCACCTGGGTCGTGTCTGCGTGCAGCGCCCGTCACTCCACCAGCCTCCTCCTCCTCTCTCTCCTCCTCCTCCTCCTCCTCCTCCTCTGTGCTGGCACCATTGCCACTGGCTTCTCCCTCCGCCTTCTGCAGCAGGTCATCTCCCCTCTGCATCGCGATGTTGTGCAGCGCACAGCAGACCACTATAATGCGAGCGACCCTTTCGGCCTGGTACTGCAGGGCCCCTCCGGAGCGGTCCAGGCACCTGAATCTCATCTTCAGGAGGCCAAGGCAGCGCTCCACCACACCCCTGGTTGCTGCAAGGGCCTCGTTGTATCGTGTTTCCGCATTGGTCTGAGGCCTCCGTAGAGGCGTCATCAGCCAAGATCTCAGCGGATAACCCCTGTCGCCTAGCAACCAGCCCCTCAGCCGGGGGGGGCGTCCCTCAAACATCGCAGGGATGAACGACTGCGCCAGTATGTAGGAGTCATGCACACTCCCTGGGAACCTTGCAGAGACGTTCATGATCCTCATGTGGGGGTTGCATACCACCTGGATATTCATGGAGTATGTCCCCCTTCTGTTTGTGAACACATCCTTGTCCCCTGCAGGCGGGCGCATGGGGACGTGAACACAATCGATTTCCCCCTGCACCCTCGGTATCCCGGCCACGCTGGCAAATCCACGAGCTTGTGAGTCTTGACTTGCTTGGTCCTCGGGAAAGGTGATGTAGCGGTCCGCGATGGCATAGAGGGCGTCGGTCACATCCCGGATACACCTGTGGACTGATGACTGGGAGATCCCGGAGACATCCCCGCTCGGAGACTGGAAGGAGCCGGTAGCATAGAAGTTAAGAGCGACCGTCACCTCGATGGCAACCGGGATCGCGTGTCCTCCCCCCGTTCCACGTGGGGCGAGGTGCGACAGGAGTTTGCAGATATGTATCGCCGTCTGCCTACTCAGCCGGAGTCTCCTCCTGCAGATGATGTCCGTCATTGTTAGGAAAGAGACCCGGACACGGTACACCCTCGGCTTTGGTCGTCGCCTCTGGCGCCGTGGCTGCACCCTCACTCTCTCCTCTTCCTCTTCCTCCTCATCCTCCTCCTCCCCATGCTGCTCGTCGACTGGCAACTCCTCGGCCCTTCCCTCTGCTGCTGCAGCTGGCCCTGCATCCACTGCGGGTTGTGGGTGTGGATGCTGCTGCATCGCCAAATGCAGTACAGTGGCCCCAACCACTGCGTAGAACATAGGCGTTCTGTTCCCATACATCGTGCTAACCTACAGAAGGGTGGTGGGGGCAGAGAAACGGGACATGTTAGACGGAGGTTAGTCGACACCTCGGCAGCTGCCTGCCACGGGATACCTGTGTGTCCCGGTGGCCTGATCGCGCTGCTGACACGCGGGCAGCCTAACCCCTGGTCACTTTCTGCATCCAACGGCCAGTAAACTATGTCCTCCTCACGGGTGCATCAGTGGCCTGTGGCCGTAAGCCACAGGGCAACCAGCGGCCGTGTCGTCGTGACCGGCACGTCATGGCATGGTGGCAGACATTTTGTTACGGGGTTGGACGGCTCACTCGCTCACTCTCTACCTAACCCCCCCCCCACTCCCACTGCCCCCCCCATCTCCCCCGCTCCCCCCCGTCTCCCCCACTCCCCCCCCCCGTCCCCCCGTCTCTCCCCCCCACTCCCCCCCCACTCCCCCCCTCCCCCCCACTGCCCCCCCCGCCCCCCCCACTCCCCCCCCGTCCCCCCCCACTCCCCCCCCGTCCCCCCCACTGCCCCCCCGTCTCCCCCACTGCCCCCTCCGTCTCCCCCACTGCCCCCCCGTCTCCCCCACTGCCCCCTCCGTCTCCCCCACTGCCCCCCCGTCTCCCCCACTGCCCCCTCCGTCTCCCCCACTGACCCCGCTCTGGACCCCCCTCCCGTTCTCAGGGATGCCTTCTCTGTTGTGGCCAGACTCGAGCGGTGCGCTGAGCGGTGCGCTGAGCGGTGCGCTGAGCGGTGCGCTCACCTCCTCCAAGCTGTCGTCAGCCAGGCCGACTGGTTGACGAACTTAAATAGCAGGTGTGTTTCACGACGTGCAAACAGGGCGCGATGATATCGGGACTTCGGCCCATCCGGGCCGGTGAATAGCGGGGGGGGCTATTAGTGGCGAATCTGGTCGTGTCGGGGGCGGGAAGGAGGCGTTTGTCGGGAATGGCGACTCCGAGATTTTGCGGGGTTCGGAGAATAGTGGGAGGGCGTCGGAACAGCGTCGCCGTAAAAATTTGCGACGCCCGCTATTCTCCGAACCGTCGTGAGTCCGGAGAATCGCGCCCCTTAACTTTCATTGAGCTCTCTGGGGGGAGAAAACCAAATCCCTTTCCAGTAAGAATGCTTGCGTGTTCTTAAAAATAGTTATGGGTTTGGCTACATGAGTTAATGCAAATGGGTTGATCTTCCCCTTGGACAAAAAACACTGCCAATTGCCCATCTACCTCATTCATCACACCTGCTCCCATAACAATGTTTACCTCAGGTCTCCATTTTTGTTCCCTTTTCAGAATCCTCCTTATGAACTCCACCAAGTAACAGGGGCTTGCCCTGCAACTGCCAACATGGTGAACTAATGTGTCCCACTTTATTGCAATGGTGGCACCTACGCCTTCGATTCTCATCTTCACCTTCAGTACCTTCCTTCCTGGTCTGTAGACGGGATCCGGGGCATTCCTCGCTATCCGTTCCTTACGCTGTCTACCTGCCTTTCTATCACTCTCCCACTTCCGATCCTTTTCAATATTATGGAGGTGATGGAACAAAGGAAGTTTAAATAATCATCAGCCATTACTGCTGCTTGTTTAATGGTCTTCACCTTTGGACTTCAATATGCAGTAACGAATTCTTAAATTTCTCTAAATGAAATGCCTCTCTTAGAGCCTCAAAGGTAATTTCAACTCTCACTGCTCGTATCTATATCTTTACCCTGTCAAAATTGTACAGAAATTTGGACACCTCAACTAGGTTGCCTCTCGGGGCAGCACGGTGGGGCAGTGGGTTAGCACTGTGGCCTCATTGCGCCAAGGTCCCAGGTTCAATCCTGGCTTTGGGTCCCTGTCCGTGTGGAGTTTGCATATTCTCCCCGTGTTTGCATGGGTTTCACCCCCATGACCCAAAAATGTACAAGCTGGGTGGATTGGCCACGCTAAATTGCCCCTTAAATGGAAAAAAATAAATTGGGTACTCTAAATTCATTAAAAAAAACTAGGTTGCCTCTTAATCTTCTCTGCTCCAAGGAGAACAAGCCCAATTCCTCCAATCTTTCCTTGTATCTAAAATGATTCATTCCTGATGATTATTCTGCTGAACCCTTTTCAAATGCTACATAGGTCTGCCCTGGCTGTCTCCATTAATTCTGAAACTTTTGCTTATATGCTTCAGGAACCATTTCATATGCATGCAGAATAGCCTTTATTTCCCCCGTCAGAATTGTCAGACACCCGGTCTGACATGGAAGCATAACCTTCCTGTACCCGCCCCTGCATGGGTTATGTCCACCTTTCACTTGGCCACTCCATTTGGGTTGTCATTTTCTCAAAAACCTTAATATAGGTTTCTAGCTCCTTCTCATTCAATTTTGGGAGGGCCTATATAAATTTAAACATATCATCATGGGTCTTGCTGCATTTGGAATGGACTTTTTCAGTATCTGAGGAGTTACAAATGATGTTGAACATTGTGCAGTCATACCAGGAATGAGAAATTTTAGATACAAGGAAAGACTGGAGAAATTGGGCTTGTTTTCCTTTGAGCAGAGAAGATTAAGAGGTGACTTTATTGAGGTGTCCAAAATTCTGAACAATTTTGACAGGGTAAAGAACAAGAAGAACAAATAAAAGTACAGCAGAGGAACAGGCCTTCCAGTCCTCCAAGCCTGTGCCGACCATGCTGCCCGTCTAAACTAAAATCTTCTGCTTCCGAGGTCCGTATCCCTCTATTCCCATCTTATTCATGTACTTGTCAAGGTGCCTCTTAAATGTCACTATCGTCCCTGCTTCCACCACATCCTCCGACAGTGAGTTCCAGGCACCCACTACCCTCTGTGTAAAAAACTTGCCTCGTACATCTCCTCTACACCTTGCCCCTTACACCTATGCTCCCTAGTAATTGACCCCTCTACCTTGGGAAAAAGCCTCTGACTATCCACTCTGTCTATGCCCCTCATAATTTTGTAGACCTCTATCAGGTCGCCCCTCAACCTCCGTCGTTCCAGTGAGAACAAAACAAGTTTATTCAACCTCTCCTCACAGCTAATGCCCTCCATACCAAGCAACATCCTGGCAAATCTCTTCTGCACCCTCTCTAAAGCCTCCTCATCCTTCTGGTAGTGTGGCGACCAGAATTGAACACTATACTCCAAGTGTGGTCTAACTAAAGTTCTAGACAGCTGCAACATGACTTACCAATTTTTATACTCAGTGCCCCAGCCAATGAGGGCAACCATGCCGTATGCCTTCTTGACTACCTTCTCCACCTGTGAAGGATATTCTGTTTCCAGTAATTGGTCTGTCAGTGACTAGGGGGGTCACAATTTCAAGATGGTCAGCAAAAGAGCTAGGAGTGAGGTGAGGAGAAACTTCTTTCCTCAGAGTTGTTGGGGATTGGAATGTGCTGCCTGGGGGAGTGGTGGAATGGATTCCACAGGAGGTTTCAAAAGAGAGCTGGGTACATATTTGAAAGTGATTAATTTAGAGTGCCAAGGTGATGGGGCGAGGGAATAGGACTAGCTAGGCTGCTCTTTTGGGAGCCTATGAAGACACGATGGGCCGAAAGGATTCCTTCTGTGCTGTAAATTACAAACAATCAGCAAACATCCCCATTTCTGACGTTATGATGCGAGGAAGGTCGCTGGTGAAGCAGCTAAAGCTGTTTGGGGCGAGGACCCTGAGGCTTTCCTCCCTTGATTCCCATTGACACCAGTTTGGTTTGGGCTCCTTGATGCCATACTTGCTGATTGGGAGTAGACTCCTGGGGCAGCAATTGGCCATTTGGATTTTTCCTGTCTCTTGTGTACAGGACATACCCAGGCAACTTTCCACATTTCCGGGTATATGTCAATGTTATAGTCTTTGCAGTATCCAGTGCCTTCAGCCTTGCTATAACCAGTGAATCGAATTGACTGAAGACTGACATATGTGATACTGGGGAACTCCGGAGGTGGCGAAGATGGATCATCCATGTGGCCCTTCAAGCTGAAGATTGCTGCCAAAGGTTTTGGCTTTATCTTTTGCACACATGCACTGGGATCCTCTATCTTTGAGGATGGCAATGTGACTTTTAATGAACAGAAATAGATTTTTTAAGCACACTGCTCTAGCAGGAAACTGTGGAATCCCTTGGAAAATAACATGAATGGTTTCTTCATAATGGCCACTAATTTTACAGAGGAATATTGTTCATTTTCAAGAACCTAATGATATTCTGTGTATTTTGGTGACAACTAAACCTAGGCTGTATGATTTATCACTCTGTTATAATGTGTAATGGAAATTTGCAAAAATGCTGTAAAATGATCAACACCCCGAAACTGTAGAGTAAATTGTCACGCTCAGTGCCTTGCGGTATTGTGTGAAGCAAATAATGGCATGATAGGAAAACTAGTCAAGTCTTCTTGATACAATTGAATTTAACCTAAGACACAGATACAAAATACACAGATACAGCCGAGGTCAACATGACCTGATAACTGGGTGACTCTGAGAGTCTAGATAAGGCTTGTTCGTCATGAACCTAGAAGCAGTCTCAATACATAACAAGCTGAACAACTGTCTCTTCCTGTATGTAAACAAGTTTGTCCAGTTCTTAAAACAAAGACAAGATAATGATATGAGACTCCAGTCCCCTAAAGGGCAGCAAGGTGACGCCATTGTAACGATTATTACTTATGTTTTACTTTCGATTAAATTCCTTACCAAGTTGTATTCATGTTATCTTGATCCTATAATGTATAAAAATCGCTTTATTCTTCTGTACTATCGCAGACTTGGGACGGACTCAGCAGTTTGTACTGACTGCCTTCCGACTTACAAAGTCTCAGCCAATACTGCTAGCAGTCAGTTCTAATTCGTAAATAAAGTTCAGTTTTGCTTACCTAATGAATGCTGTTTGAATTTCTCTATCACAGACAAACGCGGGGAAAATATTGAATACGAAAGCCTGGGGTAGCAATCTGCCCTATTTTCCGCAACTACCCTATTTTCATACATTTAAAACTTATCTATTTTATTGATTTCACAAAAATGCAGATTTATCTAATTGCTTTTCAAAATTCTGGTTACCTTTTTTGGACTTGATAGATTTCCTCCAAAGTGTTGAGAAGATCCCATCAGTCCAGTCATTAGTTGCAGGATCCAGTCGGCCAAACATTTGTGGAGCAGTAATAGCCTTCGGATTCATCCGCATTTCCCGATGAGGGGCTCCACATTCAGTCAGTGATTGCATCAGGGCACGAATGACACAAGTCTTTCCAGAGCCACTAGGACCCAATGTCATCAATCCATGACGAACTCTGGCTGTTTCATAGAGCTGAAAATAGGTCAGATAGAACAGGTTTGTAAAACTGCACAGTGGAAAGGCTGAGGAAATGGGCTTATCCGCCTCATGGGAGAAGGTGATCTTTTTTTTTAGAATTTACAGTGCAGAAGGAGGCCATCCGGCCCATCGAGTCTGCACCGGCCCTTACAAAGAGCAACCCACTCAAGCCCACGTATCTACCCTATCCCTGAAACCCCCACTTAACCTTTTTGGACCCTCAATGTTGTGCCGAGCCATGATCACCCTACTCAAACCCACGTATCCACCCTATACCCGTAACCCAACAACCCCCCCCCTTAACCTTACTTTTATTAGGACACTACGGGCAATTTAGCATGGCCAATCCACCTAACCCGCACATCTTTGGAATTTGGGAGGAAACCGGAGCACCCGGAGGAAACCCACGCACACACGGGGAGAACATGCAGACTCCGCACAGACAGGACCCAGCCTGGAATCGAACATGGGACCCTGGAGCTGTGAAGCAATTGTGCTAACCACTATTCTACCGTGCTTCCCATCTTAAACACAAATGATACAATCATAACACCAAAGAATCAAAGCACATTACAGCATACATAAGGCCATTTGTCCCATCATATCTGTGCTGGTCACTCCCTAGACGTCCCTGCTGTAGTCATGCACCATTTTCCCTTTCAGGTAATAATCCAGTTCCTTGTCTCCATCACACGTGTCCAGGCATTGAATTTGACCCAAACATTAATTGGTATGTGAAAATGTTGGCATTGCTTCTTGTTACCCATTACCTTAAATCTTTGTTTTCTTGTTTTCAGCTTACAACACTTAAGGTACAGGTCCAGGTACTTTTTAAAAGCGTTTAGGGTCTCTGCCTCCACCACCAATTCAGACAGTGAATTCCAGACACCCACTATCCTCTGTGTAAAAAGGTTTTTCCTCATATCCCCTCCACACCTTCTCCCACTGAGCTTGAATCTAGGAGCCCTGTTTTTTGAACTCTCTGCCAAGGGAAACAGGTTCCTCCTGTCTATTCTATCTCTACCCCTCACAATTTTGTATCCCTCAATCACCCCACAGCCTTTTGGAGATCTATTCTGCATTCTCTCTCATGTCTGCACATCTATACTAAAGTTAGATGCCCAGAACTAGGCATATTACTCCAGTTGAAATCAAACAAGTGTTCTATGTTGGTTTAAGACACACTCTTTGCCTTTATACTCTTTGTACCTATTAATAAGCCTAGGTTGCTGTTCGTTTTATTAATTCATGGGATGTCGGTATTGTTGGCTGGGCCAGCATTTATCACCCATCCCTAAATGCCCTTGAATGAAGGGGCTTGCTTGGTCATTTCAGAGGGAGTTAAGAGTCAACCATGTTGTTGTGAATCTGGAGTCACATGAAGGTCAGACCAGGTAAGAGTGGCAAGTTCCTTCCCTAAAAGATATTAGTGAACCAGATAGATTGTAACAACAACTGACGATGGTTTCATGGTGATCATTAGACTTTTAATTCCAGATATTTATTATATTCAAATTCCATCACCTGCCGTGGTATGATTCAGAGCATTTACCTGGGTCGCTGGATTACTAGTCCAGTGACAATACCATTATGCCAAACCATACTCTCAACCCATCCTCCCACGTTTAACACATTATGGACATGTACACTAGGTTATCCGCTTTTGTACTCCATTTAGATTTGTACCCTTTGGGAGGAATATTCCAGTTTTAACAGAGTATCACAGTGGACAGGAAAAGTGGTGTTGAAGCCATTGCACTCAATGGCAGCTTATGCTTCCATTTCGGAAGCAACATTGCTGTTCCGGGAAGATTTGCATACGTGCAGTGCGGTCAGCGTAAGTTGAAGGTGCACCTGCATCAGTGACCCGAGGAGTTCGACAGAAGGCGAGCATCCAGCAGAGGGCAGCAGAGCAGAGCTTATGATTGGCTGTTCCGGGGAGATTTGCATACGTGCAGTACGGTCAGCGTACGTTGAAGGTGGTTTGTGAAGGGGCTGTTCTCGAGTGATAGCTTTACCCGAAACACTACTTACGTAGTGTCTCCCACCCATCCTCCTCCTCTAACCAAAAAAAAAGTTCTGTCCGTTGGATTGCTAAACTAACAAGTTTTTTATTTTTATTTTTCAGTAGTTAGGAAGTTAGTTCAGTGGGAATGGAGGCTAGGGCAGTTGAATGTTCCTCCTGCAGAATGAGGGAGGAAAGGGTCACCTCTAGTGTCCCTTCTAACTACATCTGCGGGAAGTGCACCCAACTCCAGCTCCTCGAGAGCCGCGTTAGGGACCTGGAGCTGGAGCTGGATGAACTTCGGATCATTCGGGAGGCGGAGGAGGTTATTGAGAGGAGTTATAGGGAGGTAGTCACACCTCAGGTAAAAGAAGAAGGTAGATGGGTTACCGTCAGGGGAGGGAGAGGGAACCAGCAGGCAGTGCAGGGATCCCCTGTGGTCGTTCCCCTCTATAACAAGTATACCGTTTTGGATACTGTTGCGCGGGACGACTTACCAGGGGTAAGCAATAGGGCACAGGTCTCTGGCACAGAGTCTGTCCCTGTTGCTCAGAAGGGAAGGGAGAAGAGGAACAGAGCACTTGTCATTGGGGACTCCATAGTTAGAGGAACAGACAGGAGGTTCTGTGGGAACGAAAGAGACTCATGGTTGGTGTATTGCCTCCCAGGTGCCAGGGTTCATGATGTCTCTGATCGTGTTTTTGGGATCCTTAAGGGGGAGGGGGAGCAGCCCCAAGTCGTGGTCCACATAGGTACCAAAGACATAGGTAGGAAGAGAGATGGGGATTTGAGACAGAAATTCAGGGAGCTAGGGTGGAAGCTGAGAGCTAGAACAAACAGAGTTGTTATCTCTGGGTTGTTACCCGTGCCACGTGCTAGCGAAGTGAGAAATAAGGAGAGAGAGGAGTTGAACACGTGGCTACAGGGATGGTGCAGGAGGGAGGGTTTTGGTTTCCTGGATAATTGGGGCTCATTCTGGGGTAGGTGGGACCTCTACAAACAGGATGGTCTTCACCTGAACCAGAGGGGTACCAATATCCTGGGGGGGAGATTTGCTAGTGCTCTTCGGGGGGGTTTAAACTAATTCAGCAGGGGGATGGGAACCTAAATTGTAGTCCCAGTGTACAGGATGTTGAGAGTAGTGAGGTCAGGGATAGGGTTAAAAGTTCGAAAGAGGGCACTGGCAAGCAGGACGCTGGTTTGAAGTGTGTCTACTTCAACGCCAGGAGCATCCGGAATAAGATGGGTGAGCTTGCAGCATGGGTTGGTACCTGGGATCTCGATGTTGTGGCGATTTCGGAGACATGGGTAGAGCAGGGACAGGAATGGTTGTTGCAGGTTCCAGGATTTAGATGTTTCTGTAAGAACAGAGAAGATGGTAAAAGAGGGGGGGGGGTGTGGCATTGTTAATCAAGGAAAGTATTACGGCGGTAGAAAGGACGCTTGAGGACTCGTCTACTGAGGCAGTATGGGCCGAGGTTAGGAACAGTAGAGGAGAGGTCACCCTGTTGGGAGTTGTCTATAGACCTCCGAATAGTTCCAGAGATGTAGAGGAAAGGATTGCAAAGATGATTCTTGACAGGAATGAGAGTAACAGGGTAGTTGTTATGGGGGACTTTAACTTTCCAAATATTGACTGGAAATACTATAGTTCGAGTACTATAGATGGGTCAGTTTTTGTGCAGTGTGTGCAGGAGGGTTTTCTGACACAGTATGTAGACAGGCCAACAAGGGGCGAGGCCACATTGGATTTGGTACTGGGTAATGAACCCGGCCAGGTGTTAGATTTAGATGTAGGTGAGCACTTTGGTGATAGTGATCACAACTCGGTTATGTTTACTTTAGCAATGGGCAGGGATAGGTATATACCGCAAGGCAAGATTTATAGCTGGGGGAAAGGCAATTATGATGCTATTCGGCAAGATTTAGGATGTATAGGATGGGGAAGGAGACTGCAGGGGATGGGTACAATCAAAATGTGGAGCTTTTTCAAGGAACAGCTACTGCATGTCCTTGATAAGTATGTACCTGTCAGGCAGGGAGGAAGTTGTCGAGCAAGGGAACCGTGGTTTACTAAGGAAGTTGAAGCACTTGTCAAGAGGAAGAAGAAGGCTTATGTTAGGATGAGACATGAAGGCTCAGTTAGGGCACTTGAGAGTTACAAGTTAGCCAGGAAGGACCTAAAGGGAGAGTTAAGAAGAGCGAGGAGAGGACACGAAAAGTCGTTGGCGGATAGGATCAAGGAAAACCCTAAGGCTTTCTATAGGTATATCAGGAACAAAAGAATGACTAGAGTAAGATTAGGGCCAATCAAGGATAGTAGTGGAAAGTTGTGTGTGGAATCAGAGGAGATAGGGGAAGCATTAAATGGATATTTTACGTCAGTGTTTACACTGGAGAAAGACAATGTTGTCGAGGAGAACACTCAGGTTCAGTCGACCAGGCTAGATGGAATTGAGGTTCAAAAGGAGGAGGTGTTAGCAATTTTAGAAAATGTCAAAATAGATAAGTCCCCTGGGCCAGATGGGATTTATCCTAGGATTCTCTGGGAAGCCAGGGAGGAGATTGCAGAGCCTTTGTCCTTGATCTTTATGTCATCTTTGTCGACAGGAATAGTGCCGGAAGACTGGAGGATAGCAAATGTTGTCCCCTTGTTCAAGAAGGGGAGTAGAGACAACCCTGGTAATTATAGACCTGTGAGCCTTACTTCGGTTGTGGGTAAAATGTTGGAAAAGGTTATAAGAGATAGGGTTTATAATCATCTTGAAAAGAACAAGTTGATTAGCGATACTCAACACAGTTTTGTGAAGGGTAGGTCATGCCTCACAAACCTTATTGAGTTTTTTGAGAAGGTGACCAAACAGGTGGATCAGGGTAAAGCTGTTGATGTGGTGTATATGGATTTCAGTAAGGTGTTTGATAAGGTTCCCCACGGTAGGCTATTGCAGAAAATAAGGAAGTATGGAATTGAAGGTGATTTAGCGGTTTGGATCAGTAATTGGCTAGCTGAAAGAAGACAGAGGGTGGTGGTTGATGGCAAATGTTCATCCTGGAGTTCAGTTACTAGTGGTGTACCACAAGGATCTGTTTTGGGGCCACTGCTGTTTGTCATTTTTATAAATGACCTGGAAGAGGGTGTAGAAGGATGGGTTAGTAAATTTGCAGATGACACGAAGGTCGGTGGAGTTGTGGATAGTGCTGAAGGATGTTATAGGATACAGAGGGACATAGATAAGCTGCAGAGCTGGGCTGAGAGGTGGCAGATGGAGTTTAATGCTGAAAAGTGTGAGGTGGTTCACTTTGGAAGGAGTAACAGGAATGCAGAGTACTGGGCTAATGGCAAGATTCTTGGTAGTGTAGATGAACAGAGAGATCTCGGCATCCAGGTACATAAATCCCTGAAAGTTGCCACCCAGGTTAATAGGGCTGTTAAGAAGGCATATGGTGTGCTAGCCTTTATAAGCAGGGGGATTGAGTTTCGGAACCACAAGGTCATGCTGCAGCTGTACATAACTCTGGTGCGGCCGCACCTGGAGTACTGCGTGCAGTTCTGGTCACCACATTATAGGAAGGATGTGGAAGCTTTGGAAAGGGTTCAGAGGAGATTTACTAGGATGTTGCCTGGTATGGAGGGAAGATCTTATGAGGAAAGGCTCAGGGAATCGAGGTTGTTTTCGTTAGAGAGGAGAAGGCTGAGAGGTGACTTAATAGAGACATATAAGATAGTCAGAGGGTTAGATAAGGTGGACAGTGAGAGTCTTTTTCCTCGGATGGTGATGACCAACACGAGGGGACATAGCTTTAAATTGAGGGGTGATAGATATAGGACAGATGTCAGAGGCAGTTTCTTTACTCAGAGATTAGTAGGGGTGTGGAACGCCCTGCCTGCAACAGTAGTAGACTCGCCAACTTTAAGGGCATTTAAGTGGTCACTGGATAGACATATGGATGAAAATGGAATAGTGTAGGTCAGATAGGCTTCAGATGGTTTCACAGGTCGGCGCAACATCGAGGGCCGAAGGGCCCGTACTGCGCTGTAGAGTTCTATGTTCTATGTTCTATTGTGGGGTGGTCCCACAATGTCACATTGGTGTGGCGGTCTCCTATTGAGCCCACCCCACCAACAACTTTGTTTTTTTAAAGATTTGGGCTCCATTTTTAAAGACTGTCCCAATACAAAATATTTAAAATAGAACACAGCACCCTTGCTCCCCCCCCCAATGCAACATCCTCCCCAGGCACCACCCCCAAACCTGCCTGGGCACTGCCTGGCATGGCCCTCTCCTCTGAGTGATGCAATCATATGAGCTTCTCCAGCAGGTTCTGCCCTTCTAAGAAACATTGAAAAGTCATGGTCAGTGCTTCCACAGATACCATTCTCATTTCCCTCAGTGCGAGTTTGCATAGCCGGCCCAGGAATTCCGCTATGGGTTCATCCTGGTGTTGAGAAGCCGTGTGGAAATGAAAATGGCAAATGATTAGTGACGGTTTTGGGTCGAAATAGTTGCCGGTCAGTGTAACGTGTTGCGCAAACTGGCAGTTGTCAGATGAGTCGGGAAAAGTTTAGCTTTTGATAATGCTGTGAGTCTCCGCACCATCACCGTCTGTCATCCCCGACTATGTTGTTCAGACGAAAAAATATTAAAATCGCTCTTTGTATTGTGTCCAAACCCCAGTGTCGGCGTCAAACGCCTCAAGCTTACCGATGAGTGACATATCTGCTGCCTGAGCAGAGGCCTCCCAAGGCCTAATCGAGGTGAGCCTGGTCCGGAGGAAATAGTGCCTCCTGGAGCTTCACTTAACCATCATCGCCAATGTAAAGTCTCAGGCAAGGGACCACTTGGAAGCAATGACCACGGAAAGGTTTGGTTTTATTCTCCTAACTATACACTTCTCCTACTCCCCGAAGGGCCTCCCATGCCCAGAACACACCTGGGCTAGGGTATTTATATCCCAGCAGTCCTAGAAAAAGGGGGGTAGCCCCACCCCCTCATCAGGGTAAATGGTATTCAGGTGAGGCCACAGGAACTCTGATGTTGCAGATTCTTGGACTTCTTGTCAGATTATAATATTTACCATGACAAGTATAAATCCCTTAACACTAACTCATTTTCTGAGCATATAAGGCATTGTCAATTATTGTAAAACCCATCTAGTTCACTGATGTCCTTTAGGGAAGGAAATCTGCCATCCTTACCTGGTCTGGCCGACATGTGACTCCAGACCCACAGCAATGTTATTGACTCTTAACTGCCCCCTGAAACACACTCAATTCAAGTGCAATTCGGGATGGGCAATAAATGTTGGCCCAGCCAGCAGAGCCCAAATCTCCCGAATGAATTTTTAAAAACGAAACCATTGGTTGTTTCCAAAGAGTCCCAAGATGTCCAGATTAGGTGGATTGGCCATGCTAAACTGCCCTTATTGCCTAAAGGGGTTGGGTGGGGTTGCTGGGTTACAGGTGTGGGCTTAAGTGGGGTGCTTTTTCCAAGGGCTGGTGCAGACTCGATGGGCCAAATGATCTCCTTCTGCACTGTAAATTCTATGTCTATATCTATGTTGTGGGATTTATTAGCTCTGTCAATCTCATACTGCATTTTCTGTTTGGGTGGGAAGTAGTCCTGTATTGTAGCTTCACCAGGTTGGCACCTCCATCTGTATGGTGCTGGTTCTGGCATGTCTTTCTGCAGCCTTCATTGACCAAGGGTTGACTCCCTTGTTGATGGTAATAGTAGAGTGGAGGATATGTCAAACCATGAGGTTACAGGTTGTGGTTTTGTGCAATTCTACTGCTGCTAATGCCCCTCAATGCCTCATGGATCAACAGTTTTGTGTTTCTGCATCTGTTTTCAATATATCTCATTTAGCACAGTGGTGGTGTAACACAACACGATGAAGGATATCCTCAATGTCAAGATGGGACTTTTGTCTCCACAAAATCTATGGAGTGGTCACTGATAAGAATAGGATCACAGAGGTTTACAACACAGAAAGAGGTCTTTCAGCTCATCATGTCTGTGCCAACAATCAAACACATATTTTTGTCCATAGCATTGAAACTATGGCTTTTCAAATGCTCACCTAAATGTTTCTTAAATGTTGCGATGGTTCTCGCCTCAACCACTCTTTCAGCAATTGAGTTCCAGATTCCCACCACCCTCTGGGTGAAAAGGGTTTTCCTCAAATCCCCCCTAAATCTCCTACTTCTTATCTTAAATCTTTGCCCCCTGGTTATTAACTCCTCTAATAAGGGGAAATGTTTCAAAGTTTTTTCCTATCTACCCTATCTATATCCATCATAATTTTGTGCACCTTGCTGATATAGCCCCTCAGCTTTCTCTGCTTGAAGGAAAACAATCCTGTCATGGATAGATGCATCTGCAACAGGGAGATTGGTGAGAATGAGGTAAAGTAGGTTTTTTCTCTTTTCGATTCCCTCACTACCTGCCGCAGATCAGGTTAGCAGCTTTAGGACCTGATCCGCTTGGCCTGCCATGCACTTCGTGAGCCATAGTGAGCCTGTCCTGTAGGTTGGACATGATAAATCCAGGTGGTGGCTGGGACACTGTCTGCAAGTTATGATTCTGTAAATTAGGCTATGGCAGGCTTGATTAGTCTGTGAGACAGTTCTCCCAATTTTGGCACAAGCCCCCGAATGTTAGTGAGAAGGACTTTACAGGGTAAACAAGGCTGGGGTTGCCATTGTCAATGCTGGGTAATCCGTCCAGTTCCATTCCTTTGGAGAAGCAGCACCGCGTCTTCTGATTTGGCATATTACTGCCCTAGGCCTCAACATTGAGTTCAATAACATAAGACTGTGACCTTTGTCTTCCAGCTTGACCCTTTTCTTTAAGATAAAGCATTTTTTCTCTCAATACAAAACTCCCCCACCGTGCCATCTGTCACTTGTTCTTTGGTTTTGCTTTCACTGAGCTCTGACTTTGAATACCCCATTAACACATTCTGATATCTTACCTTTCTGTAACTACTCACACCTTCTCTTGCCCATTAATGTTCTCATTAATGTGTCCCACATATATTTGTTGCATTCTCTCCAATCAGTCAACTCTGCTCCAGCTGCTTTACCTCCACATAGTCAGTATGTAATCCATCACACTCCTACCTCTCTTTAACTCTGAAGATGAGTTACACGGACTGGAAACTCTATTGTGAGACCGCCTCACTACAGCTGCGAGGAAGGATAGAGAATTTGGCTCTCAGCCAAATTCCCATTCACTGCAGTGGGAGTGTTCCAGCGGTGGGAAGGAACAGAGTACAAAGCAAAGAAGTTACAATCTTTATAAATCACCAGTTCAGCCCCAATTGTGCCTAATGCTCGTCTCCACATTTCAGGAATCACATGCAGGAATTAGAGGATGCAGGAAAAAAATGACAGGAATCATTGCAGGAATGAAGATGCATTTGAAATGTTGGAATTGTACTCCTTAGTAAAGGGCAAGTTGAGAGGAGGTTTGATGGAGGTGTTTAAAAGCCTGCCGAGTATGGACAGAGTAGATAGAGAAAGACTGCTCCATTTGCTAGTCGGTAATAGAATATGAGGACTATGATTTAAGAGTAAAGGAACCAAGGTGACATGGGTAAAACCTTGTTGTGCAACAATTGATATGGAATTGAAATATGCCATCGTATGGTGTGGTAAAGGCAGATTCAATCATAGTTTGCAAAAGTGTCTTGGATAATTCCCTGACGAGCAGGACTGCACAGAAAAGGTGGGTATGTGGAACAATCTCGGTTGCTCTTGCAGAGGGCTGGCATGAACATGACTGGTCAAATAGTCTCTCTGTGCTGTAACCCTTCTATGATTTTATCCTGCCCCTAAATCAAGGGGGCGATTCTCCAAAATGGAGCCCAAGTGTTCGTGCCACCGTGAATGCTGTCGTGTTTCACGACGGCGCAAAATGGGCAAGGGGATGACCGATTCTGGCCCCAACAGGTCAGCACAGCGCTGGAGCGGTTCACACTGCTCCAGCCTCCTTTCGCAGCGCCAAATAGACGCTGCGCCAACCCGCGCATGTGCGGGAGCCTTCTTTAGCACGCCGGCCCCGACTCAACGTAGCGTTGGTGTTCAGGGGTCAGCCACTCCCCCGGGGAGAGAGTCCGGCCCGCCGATTGGTGGGCACCGATCGTGGGCCAGACCCCATCGGAGGCCCCCCCCCGGTGAAGGAGCCCCCCCTCCCCCCCCCCCCCCCCCACAGGCCACCCCTTGACCGTTCGCGCAGAGTTCCCGTGGCAGTGACCAGGGTTGAACGGCGCTGGCGGGACTCTGTCGTATCCGCGCGGCCCATCGGCCAATTCCAGCAGCCCGCGGCCGGCGCCGTGCCAAACGCACTGGTGAAAATGGTGTAGATTCTCCGCACCTCGGGGCATCGTGCGCCGGTTGCAGCGATTCTCCTGCCCGGCACTGGGCTCGGAGAATCGCCCCCCAGATCTCTGCATTGTAATGCAATTTAGCAAATGAGAGAACTTGCTTTTTGTTGACTATTATTACGATGCAGTAAGAAACTTCAGTTCCAGTTGTGATATTTCTACACTAAAATAACACTTTTACATTTCAAGAATATTATGCTGTAAATTTCTAAAGGCTCAACAGTTTTGTACATGATTGATAATCAACCAAATGAAATGTTAAAAAATACTAACGGTCAATAAGGAAAGGCAACAAATGTTACCCTTGTCAGCAGTACTCATATCCCATGATTAAACTTTTTAAAAAAGATGAAAATATATGTGTATAGATAAATAATTCATTGTGTCTACCTGAACCAGTTTGAGATTCCAGGGAGGGTGGTTGACTAATCCTGCTATTTCCACCTGATTGGCTACAGCTGTCTGCAGTTCCACGTAGGTGCTGCTATCCAGCTGTATACCCGGGAACAGATCACTAATCAGGCTGAGGAAAAGGGGTTCATCTTCATCCACCTGTTAATACAATGTCAATCAATTAGCACTTGTCCATTCTCATGCTGCAAAAAATATAGGACGGATTTTTCAAAACAAAATGACAAAGTGTCAGGTTCTGACTGAAAACCAGTGTGTTTCTCTCCAGACGAGATTGGGCACCATCTTTAAAGGGAGCACCAAACTGCGAGAAAATAAATCTCCTGAAATTACTGGGTGAGCCGTTGCTGGATCTAAAAAAGATCATTGAGATCTTCCTCGCATGAAAGGACACAGAGAAGGGAGTCCAGGAACTCCAGTGTATGTCAGAGATGGAGGTAAACAGCGTGGGACGCCCCCAATCAGGAGCACAGCCAAGGTCTGGGACCTCCAGAACTCAGCCCTGGCCAAAAACACTGCTGGCCCCAGGACAAGGGCTACTATAGTCAGGTGGGACACCACCACGGAATCAATGGAGCATGATTCAAAGCGTCACTTGTGGCTGGCTGGGAGAGGAAACCACAGGCCAACCAGCATACTCGCCACCTTATTCAAGGAAGACACCAGAACCAGACCAGAGCTTACAGCAACCTGATGAAGAGGAATGTATGCAGTTGAATTGCATTGCCCCACCACTAGTTGTCCTCTTTAGGGTTATCGTCCAGGTGATCGGTCACCCATCAGAGATGGAGTTAGAAACGGGGACTGCAGTTTCAGTAATATACCTTCAAGAGAGTCAGGACCGGAGTTCAACAGTTGAGTTTGCAGAATCTTGAGGCAAGGCTAGCGACCTATACAGGGGCATGACAATGACCCCGGTAACTAATGGGCAGCAGTCGTTAGGCTTCACATAATAGTGAAGGGCCCCTGAGCGAGTCTGCTTGACCAAGGCTGGTTACAATGCCTCCAGTTGGACTGGCAACAGATCTTCCAGATGGGCACCGGAAGACTTTACAAAGTATTGGGGAAGAACCATAAAGTCTTCCAAGAAGGCCTGGGCAAAAGTAAGGGACTGTGGCCAAAATATATGTGGACCCTAAGGCCCAGACTAAGTACCTCCGGGCCCGCTCGCTCCCCCATACGCTGCTGGCCAAAGTCGAGAATGAACACAGTCGACTGGAAGGCTTCAGGATCAACTGACCAGTATGGTTTGCTGTTTGGGCAGCACCATTAAACCCGGTACGAAAACCTGACAATATTGTATGCCTGTGCAATGATTATAAGTTGACCGTCAACAAGACCTTCTGTCTGGCCAGGTAACTAATTCTGCGGATAAAAGACCTACACACAAAGTGAGCTGGGAGTCATTCTTTTTCCAAGTTCGACATGAGCTATGCCTATATCCAGTTGGAGGTGGATGCCATTAATACACATAGCGACCTCTACAAATACACGAGACTGCAGTATGGAGTGACATCGGCTTGCAAAATTTTTCAGTGAGGTATGGAGAACATCCTGAGTGGGGTGTCACATCTGGTGGTCTCGTTAGATGACAACGCTAAGGAAGTGACATACTTAGAGTATCGTGTGGATCGGGTTGGACTACACCAGGTAGAGGAGAAGGTGCAGGCGATTAGGCAAGCTCCCACTCTGGAAAGCAAGACAGGATGGCAGGATCTGCACAACGGACACCCATGGGTGTCGAAAATGAAGATGCTATCCTGCAGCTATGTGTGGTGACCAGGCCTGGATGGCGCAATCAAACAACATGCCCAATAATGCACCACATGCCAGGAACAGCAGAAGCTTCTTACATGGAAAGGGTACAGAAGAGGTTTACCAGGATGTTACCTGGTAGAGAGAGCATTATCTATGAGGAGAGGTTGGATAAACTCAGTTTGTTCTCACTGGAACAACAGAGGTCGAGGGGCGACCTGATAGAAGTCTATAACATTATGGGGGGCATGGACAGAGTGGATAGTCAGAAGCTTTTTCCCAGGATGGAAGAGTCAATTGCTAGGGGACATAGGTTTAAGGTGCAGGGGAAGTTTAGAGGAGATATGTGAGGGAAGTTTTTTACACAGAGGATTGTGGGGGCCTGGAACTCGCTGCCAGAGGAGTTGGTGGAATCAGGTACGATAGCTTGAGACACAGAGTATGGAAGAACCGGCAGCGCTCCCGATTTCGTGCGCCAAAACAGATTCTCCGCCCTGTCAACGAACATAATTTTGGCACTGGGTGCGGAAAATCCATTCCCACATCTTTCAGGACTTGTGGGAGGAAACCGGATGTCCTGCCAATGATATCTCATGTGCATTCCCTACAAGTCATTTGGGCAATACCACTATCTGATCAACAACTGTCCATTCCTCATCCGCAGGTCTATAAGGATATCTCCACTTCCTCATCAAAACTCTGTTCTTAACATAATAGCATTGTGGAACCCACTCAGCCTCATCTTCTGTGACAGCTAATCTATGTCACTTTGGTTTGTTAACCCTTTCAAATTCAACATGTCTGTCCCAGCTGTTGCTTAAATTCTAAAACTTTTCCCTATGCCTCTAAACTAATTTATATGCACTTAGGATAGCCACCCCCTCTGATAGGGAAGTATAAACTTCCTGTTCTCGCCATGTCACTTTACTCTGCATGGATAATATCCACTTTTCTTTTGGCCACTCCTCAAATACCATGAAAAATGTATCTTCTTCCTTTTCTTCAACTTTTGTCGGGCCTGTATAAATATATCCCCACTGGGTTATATTTCAGGGTGAAGCCCTCCTCTAGCTCTTGGCAGCTCTCATTTAACTTCCAGTCTTTTAAGCTGCAACTCGCTCTTTTTTGCTTTTTCCTCTCTCTCTCTAATTCCAACTTGTTCATTTCAATTTCTATTTGAAAAGCTCTGGTCAGAATTCTCCATTTGAGAGACAAAGTGCTGAGCTGGGATTGAATGGGGGGACTATAACAGTCCCGATAGGGGTGTGACTGCTGGGGTCATTCAGGACATACTAATGCACCAGCTCTCATGCCAGGCCGAACCACTCCAATTCCAACTCAAGCTGATATCGGATTCGCTGGGGTCAGGATTGGGGTCAGGATTTT
The DNA here is from genome assembly GCF_902713615.1 of Scyliorhinus canicula. Taxonomy (NCBI): domain Eukaryota; kingdom Metazoa; phylum Chordata; class Chondrichthyes; order Carcharhiniformes; family Scyliorhinidae; genus Scyliorhinus; species Scyliorhinus canicula. The sequence continues at coordinate 8,915,900 of NC_052151.1, read as the reverse complement.
CACTGGAGAGCCTGACAAGCTGGAACTACATAGAAGCACTCCACTCAATCCACACTCTCATTCCGGTCAAGAAGATGGCACCACAAAAAGCGGCCCTGAGGTTCACCAAAGCAGAGTTGGAGATACTGCTGGATACTACGGAGGAGAGGCGGTGCACCCTGTTCCCTGGGGAGGGCAGGAGACGGCCACCCACTGACGTCAACCTGGCCTGGGCACAGGTGGCAGAGGTTGTGAACACCATGGGACCAACAGGGAGGACCACACAGCAGTGCAGAAAGAAGTGGCACGACATTCTCAGGGCAGCCCGGGTGAGTCACCAATTCCATGCTCTTGCCTCCACCTCTGTCCTACCCAACCCGATCATACACCCTTCACCCACCACATGTGGCGCCCACCATGCAAACCCATATGCAGCCCTGGATGAGGATGGCAAACCGCCAGGCCAGCCAGGGTGCATCACCACCACCGCGCCTTTGGCACCATCCCCATCCCTCACTCCTGTAAACCTCCCTCCCAGTGGGCAAACAAACCCCAGCCAGCAGCAGGCCTCCAAACCCCACCCTGCACCAAATACCACCTGCATTGGCTGGGTGCTCCTCACACACAGGCCACCAGCTGCAGAACCCCTGCTCTGCCTGCGTCCGAGTGTCTCACACGGTGCATTATCTGTCCACCCAGGATAAGGTGGTCCACAACCGCCGGGAGCAGGAGAAGACCCGCCAGACCTGAGGGTCTGCACCGTCACAGAGCAGAGGGCTTTGGACCAGGTTGGCGGGGTGGCAGAGCGGGTAGTTGCAGAAGCGGAGATCGGCATGGAGCAACCAAGTGATCCCCCAATGCGTTGCAATGGACATGTGGCAAGTGTGTCAGCCCTTTCCCCCACACCATGCCTACCCACAGTCACACCATGAGCCTTGTCTATTGTCTTGCAGGGACACCTTCCAATGATGCAGGACCGGCTGGTGTCCCTCCCCCCTCCCTGCCGCAACCCCGCGACTCACCAGGCGATGTGGCAGACAGTCCTGGGTCCCTCATCCCCAGCGGCTACCCTGCAACACCCGCAGCACATGCACGAGAACAACACCGACTTCTCAGCACTGCTGTCACCGGCACCCTCCAACATCCCAGAGATACTCGCCTTGTCTGGGCATTTTAGTGAAGAAATTCCTGGGACAATTTCTGGTGCACACCACACACATGCGGTGGACATCAGATGGAGGTATGAACCCCCGAGGGTGCAGACAATCAGATGGTGGTCCGACCCCAGAAACTAGCTTTCTTTTAATTATCTTTATTGTCACAAGTAGTACATTAACACTGCAATGAAGTCACTGTTGCCACGTTGCCGCATTCCGGCACCTGTTTGGGTCACAGAGGGAGAATTTGGACAGGAATCGAACCTGGGACCCAGGTGCTGTGAAGCAACAGAGCTAACCACTGTCATCCAGACAGGTAATAATACTAATTTTTGTTGTCACAAGTAGGCTCACATTAATAGAGATAGATAGAGAAATACAGCACAGAACAGGCCCTTCGGCCCACGATGTTGTGCCGAACTTTTGTCCTAGGTTAATCATAGAATTTTGGACACTAAGGGCAATTTATCATGGCCAATCCACCCAACCTGCACATCTTTGGACTACGGGAGGAAACCGGAGCACCCGGAGGAAACCCACGCACACACGGGGAGGATGTGTAGACTCCACACAGACAGTGACCCAAGTCAAAATCGAACTCGGGACCCTGGAGCTGTGAAGCAATTCTGCTATCCACAATGCTACCGTGCTGCCCTTAAGAAGAAATTAATCTACACTCCATTATTCTACCCTAATCCATGTACCTATCCAATAGCCGCTTGAAGGTCCCTAACGTTTCCGACTCAACTACTTCCACAGGCAGTGCATTCCATGCCCCCACTGCTCTCTGGGTAAAGAACCAACCTCTGACATCCCCCCTATATCTTCCACCATTTACCTTAAATTTATGTCCCCTTTTAATGGTTTGTTCCACCTGGGGGAAAAGTCTCTGACTGTCTACTCTATCTATTCCCCTAATCATCTTATAAACCTCTATCAAGTTGCCCCTCATCCTTCTCCGTTCTAATGAGAAAAGGCCTAGCACCCTCAACCTTTCCTCGTAAGACCTACTCTCTATTCCAGGCAACATCCTGGTAAATCTCCTTTGCACCTTTTCCAAAGCTTCCACATCCTTCCTAAAATGAGGTGACCAGAACTGCACACAGTACTCCAAATGTAGCCTGACCAAGGTTTTGTACAGCTGCATCATCACCTCACGGCTCTTAAATCCAATCCCTCTGCTAATGAACGATAGCACACCATAGGCCTTCTTCACAGCTCTATCCACTTGAGTGGCAAATTTCAAAGATCTATGAACATAGACCCCAAGATCTCTCTGCTCCTCTACATTGCCAAGAACCCTACCGTTAACCCTGTATTCCGCATTCATATTTGTCCTTCCAAAATGGACAACCTCAGACTTGTCAGGGTTAAACTCCATCTGCCACTTCTCAGCCCAGCTCTGCATCCTATCTATGTCTCTTTGAAGCCGACAACAGCCCTCCTCACGATCCACAACTCCACCAATCTTCGTATCATCTGCAAATTTACTGACCCACCCTTCAACTCCCTCATCCAAATCGTTAATGAAAATCACAAACAGCAGAGGACCCAGAACTGATCCCTGCGGTACGCCACTGGTAACTGGGCTCCAGGCTGAATATTTGCCATCCATCACCACTCTCTGTCTTCTATCGGTTAGCCAGTTCGTTATCCAACTGGCCAAATTTCCCACTATCCCATGCCTCCTTACTTTCTGCATAAGCCTACCATGGGGAACCTTATCAAATGCCTTACTAAAATCCATGTACACTACATCCACTGCTATGCCTTCATCCACATGCTTGGTCACCTCCTCAAAGAAGTCAATAAGGCTTGTAAGGCAAGACCTAGCACTCATAAATCCATGCTGACAATCCCTAATCAAGCAGTGTTTTTCCAGATGCTCAGAAATCATATCCCTCAGTACCCTTTCCATTACTTTGCCTACCACCGAAGTAAGACCGACTGGCCTGTAATTCCCAGGGTTATCCCTATTCCCTCTTTTGAACAGGGGCACGACATTCGCCACTCTCCAGTTCTCTGGTACCACCCATGTTGACAGCGAGGACGAAAAGATCATTGTCAACGGCTCTGCAATTTCATTTCTTGCCTCCCATAGAATCCTTGGATATATCCAGTCAGGCCCGGGGGACTTATCTGTCCTCAAGTTTTTCAAAACGCCCAACACATCTTCCTTCCTAACAAGTATCTCCTCGAGCTACCAGTCTGTTTCACACTGTCCTCTCCAACAATATGGCCCTCTCGTTGTAAATACTGAAGAAAAATACTTGTTCAAGACCTCTCCTATCTCTTCAGACTCAATAAAGAATCTCCCGCTACTGTCCTTGATCGGACCTACCCTCACTCTAGTCATTCTCATATTCGGGGGCAGCAGGGTAGCATGGTGGTTAGCATAAATGCTTCACAGCTCCAGGGTCCCAGGTTCGATTCCCGGCTGGGTCACTGTCTGTGTGGAGTCTGCACGTCCTCCCCCTGTGTGCGTGGGTTTCCTCCGGGTGCTCCGGTTTCCTCCCACAGTCCAAAGATGTGCGGGTTAGGTGGATTGGCCATGATAAATTGCCCGTAGTGTCCTAATAAAAGTAAGGTTAAGGGGGGGTTGTTGGTTTACGGGTATAGGGTGGATACGTGGGTTTGAGTAGGGTGATCATGGCTCGGCACAACATTGAGGACCGAAGGGCCTGTTCTGTGCTGTACTGTTCTATGTTCTATGTTCTCACATATGTGTAAAAGGCCTTGGGGTTTTCCTTGATCCTACACGCCAAAGATTTTTCATGCCCTCTCTTAGCTCTCCTAATCCCTTTCTTCAGTTCCCTCTGGCTATCTTGTATCCCTCCAGCGCCCTATCTGAACCTTGTTTCCTCAGCCTTAGTCTCTTTCTTCCTCTTAACAAGACATTCAACCTCTCTTGTCAACCATGGTTCCCTCACTCGACCATCTCTTCCCTGCCTGACAGGGACATACATATCAAAAACACGCAGTACCTGTTCCTTGAACAAGTTCCACATTTCACTTGTGTCCTTCCCTGACAGCCTAGGTTCCCAACTTATGCACTTCAATTCTTGTCTGACAGCATTGTATTTACCCTTCCCCCAATTGTAAACCTTGCCCTGTTGCACGCACCTATCCCTCTCCATTACTAAAGTGAAAGTCACAGAATTGTGTTCACTACCTGCAAAATGCTCCCCCACTAACAAATCTATCACCTGCCCTGGTTCATTACCAAGTGCCAAATCCAATATGGCCTCCCCTCTGGTCGGACAATCTACATACTGTGTTAGAAAAGCTTCCTGGACACACTGCACAAACACTACCCCATCCAAACTATTTGATCTAAAGAGTTTCCACTCAATGTTTGGGAAGTTGAAGTCGCCCATGACTACTACCCTGTGACTTCTGCACCTTTCCAAAATCTGTTTCCCAATCTGTTCCTCCACATCTCTGCTGCTATTGGGGGGCCTATAGAAAACTCCCAACAAGGTGACTGCTCCTTTCCTATTTCTAACTTCAACCCATATTACCTCAGTAGGCAGATCCCCCTCGAACTGCCTTTCTGCAGCTGTTATACTATCTCTAATTAACAATGCCCCCCCCCCCCCACCTCTTTTACCATCCTCCCTAATCTTGTTGAAACATCTATAACCAGGGACCTCCAACAACCATTTCTGCCCCTCCTCTATCCAAGTTTCCGTGATGGCCACCACATCGTAGTCCCAAGTACCGATCCATGCCTTAAGTTCACCCACCTTATTCCTGATGCTTCTTGCATTAAAGTATACACACTTCAACCCATCTCCTTGCCTGCAAGTACTCTCCTTTGTCAGTGTTACCTTCCCCACTGCATCACTACGTGTTTTGGCGTCCTGAATATCGGCTTCCTTAGTTGCTGGACTACAAATCCGGTTCCCATTCCCCTGCCAAATTAGTTTAAACCCTCCCGAAGACTACTAGAAAACCTCCCTCCCAGGATATTAGTGCCCCTCTAGTTCAGATGCAACCCGTCCTGCTTGTACAGGTCCCACCTTCCCCAGAATGCACTCCAATTATCCAAATACCTGAAGCCCTCCCTCCTACACCATTCCTGCAGCCACGTGTTCAACTGCACTCTCTCCCTGTTCCTAGCCTTGCTCCCTCAACTTGTTTATTACCTCCACACCCCTTGCCCTACCTACGTCGTTGGTACTAATGTGCACCACAACTTCTGGCTGGTCAACCTCCCCTTTCAGGATCCTGAAGACATGATCCGAGACATCCCTGGCCCTGGCACCCGGGAGGCAACATACCTTCCGGGAGTCTCACTCGCGACCACAGAATCTCCTATCTATTCCCCTAACCATTGAATCACCTATCACTATTGCTTTTCTATGCTCCCCCCTTCCCTTCTGAGCCCCAGAGCCAGACTCAGTGCCAGAGACCTGGCCGCTAGGGCCTTCCCCCGGTAGGTCATCCCCCCCAACAGCATCCAAAACGGTATACTTGTTTTGAAGGGGAACGTCCACGGGGGATCCCTGCACTGTCTGCCTGTTTGTTTTCTTTTCCCTGACTGTAACCCAGCTACTCTTGTCCAATACCTTGGGTGTGGCTACATCCCTGTAACTCTTCGCGATAACCCCCTCTGCCTCCCGGATGATCCAAAGTTCATCCAGCTCCAGCTCCAGTTCCCTAACACGGTCTCTGAGGAACTGGAGTTGGGTGCACTTACCACAGGTGTAGTCAACGGGGACACCAATGGTATCCCTCACCACCCACATCCTACAGGAGGAGCATGCAACTGCCCTAGCCTCCATCCCCTCTTACTTTACAGAATTAGCTGCCCCGTAGATCAACTGGACCTCCGCCCTCCGACTCTGCTTCCAGTCAGCTGTACTCTAAACTCCTGGCTCCCTTCACGCTCTTTGATAAATATACAAAATGAAATGTAAGGAGCACCTTACTCCCTCCTCAGCTAACTCCCTCAGTCACCAAACTCTCACTGTAGCACTCAAATGCAACAAGTTCAGCACTCCAGTGCAAAACTAGCTCAGATTTATACTCTAGCCTCTGAAAACTGGCCTAATCCAATTAACTAATTAACAAACTCCAGCTGCAAGTACCTACAAGTAGAACCTTATTTAAAGCTGATTCAAAATTCGCCTTCTTATCGACCAAACAGCAACTTTTAAGTTAATGAACTAAATAAAAGAAATACTAGACTTTAAATAAAAATGAACCCTTATACTCCCTCAGTCACCAAACTCTCACTGTAGCACTCAAATGCAACAAGTTCAGCACTCCAGTGCAAACTGCAATGAAGTTACTGTGAAAAGCCCCTAGTCGCCACATTCTGGCGCCTGTTCGGGTACACAGAATGGGAATTCCGAATGTCCAAATGACCTAACAGCATGTCTTTTGGGCCTAGCACTTCTGGAAAGGGCAGTCCCATCAAAGTGGGAAATACAGTTGCAGAGCCGGGGGAACAACATAATGGGGTTTCAGCAGCCATCCAGCACCTGTAGGTGCAGTTGGAGATGTTCAACCGCCTGCTGGATTAGGAGGTGGTTCCGACAATGTGTGCCACCCTGGTCAACATTGCATGGGTGACGTCTGCGGGGGAAACCTTGCGTGTGAAGGTATCTGCCGTGGGTCAGGATGTCCAAGGCCTGGGTCACAGTGTGCAGGCAGTGGCTGGATGGGTTTGCCATGTCACAGGCAGCCATGTACCAGGGCAAAAATGGACATTGCTGCGGCGCTCCAGAGCGTGACCCCAACACAACGGGCCATGGCTGCAGGCATCAAGATCATTGGCCTGGCGTTGGCCGATTTGAGCCAGTCGCAGAGGGACATGGCAAGATGCCAGATGGACCTAGCAGGGTCAATGAGAAAGGTGGCACGGTCGCTGAGTGGCCCAGTGCCAGAGGGACATGGCCCAGTCTCTGCCTCCATGGCCACGGGCATGACGAACCTGGTTGAGATCAGAGCATGCCTGCAGAATTGGCGGCGCCAGGCTATGGCAGAGCCCCCACAGCTCACACCGACCATGCACCTGTCCAAAGGAATAGCCCGGAGGCCTGAGGGAGAAGGAAGTGATGAAGCCCATGTTGGTGACACCCGCAAAGGAGGTGCAGGAAGAGAAAGTGGGGATAAAGCAAATTACTGCGGATGCTGGAATCTGAAACGAAAGGGAAAATGCTGGAAAATCTCAGCAAGTCTGTAGGGAGAGAAAAGAGCTAACGTTTCGAGTCCGATGACTCTTTGTCTGTTAGCTTTGACAAAGAGTCATCGGACTCAAAATGTTAGCTCTTTTCTCGCCCTACAGATGCTGCCTGACTTGCTGAGATTTTCCAGCATTTTCCCTTTCGTACGAGAAAGGGGGGTGATTTCTGTGGGCGGAGGGTTTGTGAGGGTGGGGCGGAGTTTCTGGTGGACCAGTCCCTTAGCTGGCGAACCTGGAGGCAATCAGGTTTTCCCCTGAGCAGCGGCGGCCTTGGCGCACACGTCATGTGGCCTCCCGTGCCAGGACCCATGTCCTGCCCATTCTGGCCCTCCTCTACAACCTCCTGTTTGGACAAGGCATTCCGTTCCTACCTCTTCCTCCAGCATGTTGCCTCTCTGTTGCGCTATGTTGTAGAGGATGCAGCAGGCCATCAGGATGTATTGGACAACCCCTCCAACATGTTCCGTTCACGCGAATCGCATCTTCAGCACATCAATGCACGGATCGATGACTCCCCTGGAGGCTGCATGGGTATCGTTATAGCGGTTCTCCGCATCGGTCTAGGGTCCTCCAAATTGGCCTCACCAGCTACAACCGCAGCGGATAGCCCCTGTCATTCCAGAGCCAACCCTCACCCGAGGAAGTGCCTCAAAGGTGTCGGGAAACGTTAGGTGTGTCAGGACAAAGGCATCTTGTACGCTGTCTGGATAGAGGGCACAGACGTGCATGATGTTCATAGATATTCATAGAATTTACAGTGCAGAAGGAGGCTAATCGGTCCATCAAGTCTGCACCGGCTCTTGGAAAGAGCACCCTACCCAAGCCCACACCACCTTATCCCCATAACCCAGTAACCCCAACACTAAGGGCAATTTTGGACACTAAGGGCAATTTAGCCAGGCCAATCCACCTAACCTGCACATCTTTGGACTGTGGGAGGAAACCGGAGCACCCGGAGGAAACCCACGCACACACGGGAAGAATGTGCAGACTCTGCTCAGACAGTGACCCAGCCGGGAATCGAACCTGGGACCCTGGAGCTGTGAAGCAATTGTGCTAACCACTATGCTACCGTGGTCGCACACCAGCTGCACATTCAGAGAGTGGAATCCCTTCCTATTGATAATGGGCACCCTCTCATGAGCTGGTACCCATGGTGGTGGTGGTGGGTGCCATTTATCCCATTGATCACCCCCAGCACCTGGGGAATGCCTGCGATTACAATAAATCCTCTGCCCGGGCTACCTGGTGGGCTCAGTCCACACTGAAGGAGATGGAGTGCTCCACCTGGGCATATAGGGCATCTGTTAACATTGAGGATGCACCTGTGCATGGAAGTCTGGGAGATCCCAGGACCCCGCTCAGCACCTGGAAGCACTCTGGTGAAAAGGTTCAGGGCGACCATCAGCTTGGTGGGCACCGGGAGTTGGTGTCCTACCCCATACCCCTGTGGTTCCAGGTGTGCTGTGATCCGGCAGAGATATTGCACAGTCTCCCTGCTCAGCCATAGTCATCAGCGACTCTCCTTCAGTAGGTCTTCGAACGACAGGCGCTGCCGGTACACACGGGCTTGATGCGGCGTCTTCTCCCCATCTCCTCCTCGAAATGTTGGGTGACCGGCTCTCCATCGGCATCGGCTGGCTCCAGCTCCTCTGGGGCTGGGTCCTCCCTGAAAAGCTCCTGCTCCTACAGCCTCAGTGTGACCGCCAGGGTTGCGGTGGCCAGGCAGGTAATAACCATTGGCTGAATACCATAATCCATTTTCTGCAGAGGGTAAAGGGGCAGACATGTTCGCATGGTGTATACTCCCATTCCCTTTCAGGACCACCGGGCTACCCCGCGTGCCCATCTCCCCCTCCTGACCTCAGCCTCTGACTCAGTCTTTCCCACTGATACTTTGCCTACTGCACCACACCCCTGGCCCTGCTGGTAATTGTCACCAGATTGGGCTTTCAGCCCCGCTACCCATCCCTGCCAGTGATACACTCGGTAGCCCTTGCCCTGCGCCCTCCTCTGGAGTCTACCTTGGGTACACTCCTCGGTACACTCCAGATACAAAAGAAACATTTAGAAATACAGCAAAAAGCAGAGATAGAGGGCGGTATTCTCCATCCAGTGTTGTAGGAATTGCGAATCGCGGTCAGGCGGAGAACCGGGTATCAGCCGAAAATGAAGATTGCCGCCGGGTGCCCAATGGTGCGCCATGCTCCGGCGTCTCGATGGCGGCATAGATGTATTGCACGCCCGCACAAGTGTGGCCATGCAAATCGTACAATAACACTCATTAACACATCATTAACGGATTCGACCTATTCATGGCGATGCTCCACCAGGTGGAAGTGATGGCGGTGCGATATTTGAAAACAGGAACCTTGCGCTGTCGCTGTTGAGGGAGAGAGAAAGAGAGATAGGAAAAATTTCCAAAGGCGCAACCAGGTGTTGACACTCCTCAGTGCACCCATCCAAGGCACTGCCCCACTGCATGGGAATCAGGGGAAGAGCAGAGCACACCCTAAACAGCAGATGATTGCACCGTGGCCCCATCACCTTCACTGCCCCCCCCCCCCAGGGCGGAGTCTCCACTAGTGCCACTTCCAGCTGGCCCACCCTTCAGGAACACAGGCTGTCACTAAGCCTCACCTTCCCATTCTGCACTTGCTCCCATCGACCCAGCCAACGGACAGTTACGCACAGCCCATGCGCCACACACAAGACTCTCACAGTACACTACAGCTGTCATCGCAAGAAGTACCCACTTCCCTCGCCCAGCCCCATCCATAGGCTGTGTTTCTGGCATCTCTTTCAAATTTAAAAGCTGAGTGATGGCTTCAATCATCTCTTTACCTTCCGAGCTTTAGCGTCACTTGTCTTGTCTTTTCGAATGCCTTGTAAATGAACAAAAGGCAGGTCCTCCACCTTTCTGAGCCATCCTGACATAATATCACAAACCTGGGGCGAAATTCACCGCAGTCCAACGTGACGCCCTTGACCGGCGGGCAAAAACGGCGCTGGTGACTCAGGCGTCGGGGCCCGCTTATCAGCCCGAAATCTCCCGTCCCGAAAGGGCCAGCAGCGGAGTGGTGCTGTACGCGTTTGTTTCACCCGCTGCGGAAGTGGCGCGTCGGTTGACGTCGGGCGACATCATCAACGCCGCCCGGCGAAACATGATATAAATAGCACCCCCCACCCCAACCCCCACCCCCCCCCCCCAACCCCCACCCCCCCACCCCCCCCCACCACAACCCCGACCCCCCCCCACCCCCCCACCCCTGGGGGGGCCACCCCAACCACCCCCCACCCCCCCAACCCCACCCCCCCCACTCCCACCCCCCCCAACCCCCACCCCCCCACCCCCCCCACCCCCCCAACCCCCACCCCCCAACTGCCACCCCCCCAACCCCCCCCACCACCCCAACCCACCGGCACTCGAAGTAATTGATTTCACTCTCGCTTCACAAACCCCCCCCACCCCCAACAACCCCCCCACCACAACCCCCCCACCACAACCCCCACCCCTCCCACCCAAACCCCCACCCCCCCCACCCCTCCCTCCACCCCAACCAACCCCCCCCCCCCCACCCCTACCCCCCGGCACTCGATGTAAGTGATTTCACTCTCTCTCTTCACAAACCCCCCCCTCCCCCCCCGCCCCGGCACTCAAAGTAGGTAATTTCTCTCTCTCCCCGGCCTGTCACCCACCTCCAAGCTGAACGGCGTCAACCATCATCAATGGTTGATGCCGTTATAAACCAACTTTGATTTTCAATGGGTCACGTCGGCGGGACTTCGGCCCATCCGGGCCGGAGAATAATTAAGCCTCCAAAAACAATTGCATCCCGCCGGCGCCAGCCGTTCTCCGAGGCGGGCGACGGGATTTGAAGAACGCCGTTTTATGGCGGGTGGGAGAATTTTGAACATGGCGGGAGCGTTATTATCGGCGCCCCAGGGCGATTCTCCGACTCTGCGTGGGGTTGGATAATTTTGCCCCTGATATCTCTTTTTAATACAGTCCCCCAAATTGTCACTATCTATCATTCCAAAGAATCCAGGATTGAGCCCCCAAACCATGTTACAATACCCTGAGCCAGTGTGTAGTCAATACCAGTCCCACCTGACCCGGAGTCATGACACAGTTGAAATAAACTTTTATTTTTAAATATACCCGAGGGATTTGGCTGCCCAATAGTTACAGTCACCAGGGGCGGAATTCTCCGACCCTACGGGGGGTCGGAGAATCGCCGGGGGCGGGACGTTTGAAATATGTGAGATTCAGCGCCCAAAAAAAGGGTAAATGTTGATTTCAGTAATCTAGACTTGTTGCAAATATTAATTTGACAATCACTGCATTAGCTGGATGTTCTCCTAAGTTCAGGCATTGCACCTTTACTACTGTGTAGTACAGTCTGTATAAGTCTTTACCATGATGTTGTCCTTGTGCAATTTTACATTGTTATCTCCTCTCCCTCCCCACTCCTCCCCGTTGCCTTCTGTTGACCTGCTACTGATGTTAATCTCCTCACTTCTGTAAATATTTATTTATTGCAGTCTTTGTCAACATTGTTGATCAGTCGCTGTGCCAGTCTTAAGTGTCAATGTATTTTTAATTCAGTGAAACCATTTGAAATTGTCAATTCCGCCCCCGCCGTGTCCCGAATTCTCCGCTCCCCCGAATTGCGCCACACCGGTCGGCGGGCCCCCCGCGGCGATTCTCCGGCCCGCGATGGGCCAAAGTCCCATCGCTGACAGGCCTCTCCCGCTGGCGTGGTTTAAACCACCTCTGGTGCTGGCGGGATTGGCGGCGCAGGAGGGCTCCGGGGTCCTGGGGGGGGGGCGTGGGGCGATCTGACCCCGGGGGGTGCCCCCACGGTGGCCTGGCCCGCGATCGGGGCCCACTGATCGGCGGGCGGGCCTGTGCCGTGGGGGCACTCTTTTTCTTCCACCCCGCCATGGCCTTCAGCATGGCGGGGGGGAAAAAGACCCCCTCCCCTGCGCATGTGCCGGTATGACATCAGCAGCCGCTGACGCACCGGCGCATGCGTGGACTTCTGCCGGCTGGCGAAGGCCTTTCGGCTCCGGCTGGCGGGGCGCCAAAGGCCGTTTGCGCCGGTCGGCGGACCGGGAGCCACTCCGGCGCGGGCCTAGCCCCTCAATGTGAGGGCTTGGCCCCTAAATGAAATGAAAATGAAAATCGCTTATTGTCACGAGTAGGCTTCAATGAAGTTACTGTGAAAAGCCCCTAGTCGCCACATTCCGGCGCCTGTCCGGGGAGGCTGGTACGGGAATCAAACCGTGCTGCTGGCCTGCTTGGTCTGCTTTAAAAGCCAACGATTTAGCCGAGTGAGCTAAACCAGCCCCTTCCGCACCTTTGGGGAGGCCCGAAGCCGGAGTGGTTCACACCACTCCGTCCCGCCGGGACCCCGCCCCGCCGGGTAGGGGAAAATCCCGGCCCAGGTTTGTAAATTTAAATGCTATTAATTTTTATAATTAACAGTAACCACAATTAAATAGCAACAATAATAACTGGTGAACTACGATCTAATCTCGAACTCCCCCTCACCCCCCGACCTTTTAACTAGGACCACCGTCTAAACACAAATAAACAAACACAGAAGGGAAAGAAGGGGGTCAAATACTGATGAAAGTAAAAGGATAAGTGTCTTTGTTTCAGATGGACGTCTTCCAGTTAATTTCTTCTTCAGTCTGGACTTTCAGATGGATGTTATGTTTTATTTCAGCTTGTTTTAACTGTATACTCACAGAAATAGCAGGTAGCCAGCAGGGAGAGCGAGAGAAAACGTCTTCTTTCAGGGTCCAAAAGTGTCTGCCTTCAGACAGTAGGCAGTAGAGCAGAGAGAATGAGCTGCATCCAACGAGAGAGTCCAGTGGCTTCCCCTGAGTTCTCTCCAAAAAAACATACCCGACAACAACCAATCGCTGTTGGTTGCCAGGCAGAATACTGTCCCTGGTCAATCCATTGGCCACCAGTCATCCAATTGCAATAAATCCCTCCAATCTCTTAGGTGCCATAAAGTCTGGGCCCAAAATACAAAACTCTGTAACACAGTGTATTATTCTGACATGTTGATTTCCTTACATACTCTGCTCATCTTAAAGGGCTGTCTCCATTCATGATTCATGGACCAAAAATGATAAAGACAAGTTAAAGAAATCGGAATTAAGGGAATTAATAGAAAAGGCTCTTCCAATACAATCCTCCAAGGTAGCTGTGCTCCTTTCAACTCGTAGACTCTGAGGCATCCACCAATTTAATTGGTCTATCACTGTTATTTGTGACTTCAAATGTCTGAGCCCTAAACTCCAAGATTATCTCCGTAAACCTCCCTGCTTCTGTCTTTCACTCTCCGCCTTAAAAATCTACCTTTCTGATGAAGCTTTTGTTCATATTCCCTAAAATTGCCTTATGTGGTTTGTTGTAAAATTGTGCTTTATAAAGCTCATGTGAGGCATTTAGGGATATACTTGATTAACAAGAGGGTGAAAGGTTTTCAGGGTAGGTAGGAATGTGGGGTTGTCATCACAATCGGATCAGCCATGATGTTACTGATGGTGGAGCAGGTTCGAGGGGCCATTCTTCAGTCCCATTATCCAAGTCATTTATATAAATTTTAGCTTTTATTGGTAGAGGAATTGAGTTTCGGAGCCATGAAGTCATGTTGCAGTTGTAAAAAACTCTGGTGTATTTGGAGTATTGCATGCAGTTCTGATCGCCGCATTATAGGAAGGATGTGGAAGCATTGGAAAGGGTGCAGAGGAGATTTACCAGGATGTTGCCTGGTATGGAGGGAAGATCTTATGAGGAAAGGCTGAGGGACTTAAGGCTGTTTTCGTTAGAAAGAAGGTTAAGAGGTGACTTAATTGAGGCATACAAGATGATCAGAGGATTAGATAGGGTGGACAGTGAGAGCCTTATTCCTCGGATGGTGATGTCTAGCACGAGGAGACATAGCTTTAAATTGAGGGGAGATAGATACAGGACAGATGTCAGAGGTAGGTTCTTTACTCAGAGAGTAGTAAGGGAGTGGAATGCCCTGCCTGCAACAGTAGTGGACTCGCCAACACTAAACACATTCAAATGGTCATTGGATAGACATATGGACGATAAGGGAATAGTGTAGATGGGCTTTAGAGGGGTTTCACAGGTCGGCGCAACATCGAGGGCTGAAGGGCCTGTTCTGCGCTGTAATGTTCTATGTTCTATGTTATAATTGTAAAAGAAGTTGAGGCCCCAGCACGATTCATCTGGAACACACTCATCACATCCTGCCACCCCTAAAAAGATCCATTTATGCCAACTTTATTTCCTGTTAACTAGTCAATTTTCAATTCATATTTCCTGTTCGTGAGTCAATCATCTACACTAATGATGGCTGCCCCTTAGCAATCTATTGCTGGGAGCAGCATTAATTGTTTTAAGATGAGACTTTAGTCCGTGAATTGGAGGAAGTCAAGTCTTAGAGAGCTGCCAGCCACTCAGATGGCCGGTAGTCCGCATACCGCCAGCCAGGAGCGATGGCCATTTCTCAGATTACAGCACTTGCCATGGAAAGGATCCTGGATTTAAAGTAAGTCCAGTATTTTGCCAATGCTGGACGAGTAGCCCCAATAAACGGTTTGGGGAGCTGGTTTGAGAAGCAAGGGGAGGAGAGTAAAGGGAGAGGGATGAACTTGGAGGGGCTATCTCTGTGGGCACAGTGTACCTGCAAAGTATGTACCTTGTCCCTCCCCTCACCTGACTCCAGCCAAAGCTATCAAGCTTTCCACATAGCATTAATCCCCCCACCCCGCCACCCCAATGGGTAAACTAGCGGCGGAGGGGGTTGAGGTCCTTAAGTAGCTATTAATTTGTGACAATTGCCCAAAGCCTCCAACAACCCCACACAAAATTTGAGACTGGTCAAGGGTGGACTAGTTGATGGTAAGTAGGCCATGCTTTGGTGCTTAATAGCTACGCCCTAACTTCACACACCACCGTCTGGCAGGCTGGTGTAAAATCCAGCACATAGAGTTGTGAGGTAGGAAGATCTAGGATTTTAAGCCACCATTGTAAACAATTCTCATATATTTTCAGTCACAGTGGCAAGTGATTTGGAGAGGAACTTTGACATGGGAACTTTTCCATGTACTTGCTGCTCGTGTCCTCCGAGATGGTAGAGATCATGGTGCTCTTGAAGAAACATTGACGAGTTGCTTCTTATAGATTATATCAGAGGGAGACTTGTACATATTTTGAGAACACCCATTATTCATCCACTTTAATCAACTGGCTGGTTGAGATCAGTTGAAATCACCTCTGATTTTATTCTCTTTTCTTTGGTCAATTTCCTTCATTTGTATGTCAATTCTTACATCTAACTCCAGAGATTATTGCCCTCGAGGTTCTGCTCTTAATTTAGAGACAGTAAGTGACAATTTTCCCTCAGAGTTTGTTTGCTATTTTGGTTCTCTGCCACCTTCAGCCTGACCAGTCCTCTGTAGCCTATATGGAAACAATATCACAGCTGTTTTAATATTTAGAGTGTATTTGTGACAATTATCACGATTTTACTCACCAGTTTAGACAGATTCATGTCCCTAAGCACTCTCATGACAATTGTTTCCTCACTATCTTCTGGCCGTGCTCTCTTCTGAGCTCCCAATGTTCGCAATACAGAAAGAATGTTTCTCAAGCCAAAGTCATAATGAACCTAGCAACAATTGATTTGACAAGGACTAAAATTATTAACTGAACAATTCCTTTAATAAAGAAGTTCACTGCTGTTTTCAATCAAAAGTATCCCGTCATCATAAAGGTTATGGGTGGATTTTCATGCTCCCGATTGGACCTAGACAGAGGCAGGACTGGAATATCAACCATTGGTCTTTTCCACCAGGGAGTCATCAGGCCATTAAGAAAGCAATTAGGAGCATTGGGGAAAGTGGGGGCTGTACTGTTGGGACGGACTTCATCTGCACCATTTTGGGGCTAGTGTTCGAGTGAATCACATATCAAGGGAAGGAGAGATGGTGTCTGGTTTAGCTCAGTGGGCTAGATAGCTGGTTTGTAATGCAGAACAAGGCCAGCAGCGCGGGTTCAATTCCCAGACCGGCTGAGAATTCTGAATTCTCTGTGTACCCGGAATGTGACGACTAGGGGGCTTTACACAGTAACTTCATTGCAGTGTTAATGTGAGCCTACTTGGGACAATAAAAGATTATTATTAAAGTAAATGGAGAGGGGGAAGGGATCATGTAGGGAAGAACCAATAAATTAAGGGAAAATTACAAGGAAATGGATCAAGGGAGCAACAAAGGTAATGATAATCAAGAGTATGGCAGGAAGGGACAGTGGTTGCAAAGGAGTGTGCTAGCAGAGAAGGCAAAAGTTTACATAAAACCTGAAAATAGGGCTCTGTATCTGAATGCTCGCAGCATTTGCAATAAAGTGGATGAATTGTCAGCTCACATAGAAATTGATACTGATGCCCTGATAGCCATTACAGAAAGGTTACAAGGAAAGCAAAGCTGGGTCTTGAATGTCCAAGAGTCTGGAACATGCTGGAGGATCAGGAAGCTGGGAAAAGCTAATGGAGTAGCTCTGTTAATTAAAGAAGGCATTCCAGTGAGAGATTAACACGCTGATGTACGATCAATTGTACAAAGACTAAGGTTGGATATAACAGTGGCTTTATTGCAGTAAGATGTGTGGCCTCCCACAGCAGCTGGCGAAATGGCTGCTGAATAGAGGACATGCTCCTCCTACTGGGCGGAGCCAGCAGGCAGGGGCTACTGGCGAACCTGTAGTACAGGTCCTACCTTACATCACCTAATACAGGTGTAACAGTGGTTTACCACATTCACCCCCTGTTAAAAATGAGTCTGGCGGGAGTGGTGGAGAACTATATACAGTACTAAATTTATGTCCAGTGTTTTATCAGGGAAAAGAAAAAAAATGTCCTTTGAAAGTTTGGTGCCAGTTAGAGATTCAACCGGTCTGGTGCGATGACGTTCCGCTGGGAGCGACGTAGCGGTGGCGGCGATGTTGATGCTGGCCTGATGTTGGATGACTCCGGGAGTGTGTTGAAATCCTCTTCATCCTCTGGCGTGGGCAGGGGAAGGAGGGATGGTCCTGGTGGGGTTAATGTTGGGAGCACCGGGGGAGAGGAGGGTGGCGCCGGGCCGGAGAAGTGTGTATGGGTGGAACCTACTGGTGCCAGGTCCCTGAGGGAGACAGTATCTTGGTGTCCGTCGGGGTATGCCACATAGGCATACTGGGGGTTGGCATGGAGCAAGTGCACCCTATCCACCAACAGGTCCACATTGTGGAGTCGGATGTGCCGACGGAGCAGGACCGGTCCTGGAGCTGCGAGCCAAGTGGGGAGCGACACCCCGGACGTGGACTTCCTGGATAAGGCAAAAAGACCTTCATGGGGTGTGTTATTCGTAGCGGTGCACAGTAGTGACCGGATAGAGTGGAGTGCATCACGGATGACCTCCTGCCAGCGAGAGGCTGGGAGGTTCCTGGACCGTAGAGCCAGTTGGACGGCCCTCCATACCGTCCCGTTCTCCCTCTCTACCTCCCCTTTTCCCCAGGGATTATAGCTGGTCGTCCTGCTGGAGGCGATACCCCTGCTGAGCAGGAACTGACGCAGCTCATCACTCATGAATGAGGAGCCCCTGTCACTGTGGATGTAGGCGGGGAAACCGAACAGAGCAAAGATTGTGTTTAGGGCTTTGATGATGGTGGCAGACGTCATATGCCATGGGATGGCGAAGGGGAATCTGGAGTACTCGTCGACCACAGTGAGAATATACGTGTTTCAGTCGGTGGAGGGGAGGGGCCCTTTGAAATCCACGTTGAGGCGTTCAAAGGGGCGGGACGCTTTCACCAGGCGCACATGGTCCGGCCGGTAGAAGTGCGGCTTGCACTCCGCACAGACCTGGCAGTCCCTGGTGACTGTCCGTACTTCCTAAATGGAGTAGGGCAGATTGCGAGCCTTGACAAGATGGTACAATCGTGTAACCCCCGGGTGACAAAGGCTGTCGTGTAGGGCCCGGAGTCGGTCTACTTGTGCGCTGGCACATGTACCTCAGGATAGGGCGTCTGGGGGCTCGTTGAGTTTGCTGGGGCGATACAAAATCTCGTAATTAAAGGTGGAGAGCTCGATTCTCCACCGCAAGATTTTATAGTTTTTGATCTTGCCCCGCTGCGTGTTGTTAAACATGAAGGCTACCGACCGTTGGTCAGTGAGGAGAGTGAATCTTCTGCCGGCCAGGTAATTCCTCCAATGCCGCTTCAACGATAGCTTGGGCCTCTTTTTCGACAGACGAGTGCCAAATTTCTGAGGCATGAAGGGTGCGGGAAAAGAATGCCATGGGTCTGCCTGCCTGATTGAGGGTGGCAGCTAGTGCGACGTCTGATGCGTCGCTTTCTACTTGGAAGGGCAGTGTCTCGTCTACTGCATGCATCCCGGCCTTGGCTATATCAGCTCTGATACAGGCAAAGGCTTGTTGTGCCTCGGCCGTAAGGGGAAAGTGGATGGACTGAATGAGTGGGTGGGCCTTGCCCGCATATTTTGGGACCCACTGGGCGTAGTAGGAGAAGAACCCCAGGTAGCGTTTGAGGGCCTTGGGGCAGTGGGGGAGGGAAGCTCCATGAGGGGGCGCATGCGGTCGGGATCGGGCCCCAGAACTCCGTTCTGGACCACATAGCAGAGGATGGCTAAGCGGGTTGTGCTAAACACGCACTTATCCTTGTTGTAGGTGAGGTTGAGGAGAGTGGCGTTGTGGAGGAATTTGGCAAGATTGGCGTCGTGGTCCTGCTGACCATGGCCGCAGAAGGTGACGTTGTCCAGGTACGGTAAGGTGGCCCGCAAACCGTACCGGTCAACCGTTCGGTCCATCTGCCTTTGGAAGACCGAGGCCTCATTAGTGACGCCGAAGGGAACCCTGAGGAAGTGATTGAGACGACCGTCCGCCTCGAAAGCAGTGTATGGACGGTCCGATTTATGAATGGGGAGCTGGTGGTAGGCGGATTTGAGGTCTATCGTCGAGAAGACCCGGTACTGCGCAATCTGATTGACCATATCAGATATGCGTGGCAGGGGGTACGCGTCGAGCTGCGTGTACCGATTGATGGTCTGGCTATAGTCCACGACCATTTTGTGTTTCTCCCCAGTTTTATCGACTACCACTTGGGCTCTCCAGGAGCTGTTGCTGGCCTCGATGATGCCTTCCCGAAGCAACCGCTGGACCTCAGACCTGATGAAGGTCTTGCCCTGGGTGCGGTACCGTCTGCTCCTAGTGGCAACGGGTTTGCAATCTGGAGTTAGATTGGCAAAGAGGGAGGGTGGGTTGACCTTTAGGGTTGCGAGGCCACACACAGTGAGAAGTGGTAGGCCTAGTAGTAGTGCAGCGCAGAGATTAGGAAGGACGTAGAGGTGGAAGCCGCTGAATTCTATGCCCTGGACCGTGAGAGTGACGGTGCAGAACCCCCGGATCGCGACGGAATGGGATCCAGAGGCCAGGGAGATTCTTTGATTGGCGTGGTGGACCGCGAGGGAGCAGCGCCTTACCGTATCTGGGTGGGTGAAGCTTTCGGTGCTGCCGGAGTCCAGCAGGCAAGAGGTCACGTGATCGCCGATTCTCACACTGGTCGAAGCGGTGACCAGGTTGTGCGGACGAGACTGGTCGATCGTCACTGAGGCAAGCTGCGGTCAGTCGTCACTGGTGTTAGAAGATGGAGAGCGTGGGGGGACCCAGGTAATGGAATGCTGTCGGCATCCATGCCCCATGGGGAAGACAGGATGGCGGCACCTGAAGATCCTGCCGGGAGGAAGATGGCGGCGCCCATTGTGTGTAGGTCAGGGGGAGGGGGCAATAGCGGCGACTGCGCGGGCCTGGCACACAGCGGGAAAGTGCCCCTTTTTGCCGCAAGCCTTGCAAATGGCAGTGCGGGCCGGGCAGCATTGGCGGGGGTGCTTCTGCTGACCACAGAAGTAACATCGGGGACCCCCGGGGTGCGCGGGTTGGTGTGTGGCGCAGGCGTACTGGCTGGGTAAAGCCCCGGCTGGGGCGGCCATCTGTGGGGTCTATGAGGGATAGGAGGGGTGGGCCGCTCGGCGAGAGGGGTAGGCCTGAGCATTACGTGAGGCATGGAGAGTGCTAGCTTTTTAGTCTCAGATAGGTCGAGCGTGGCCCCTTCTAGCATTCTTTGGCGTATGAGGTCCGACCCAATCCCCGTTACAAACGCATCGCGCATAAGAAGGTTGGAATGTTCGGTGGCCGTAACGGCTTGACAGTCACAGTCCCAGACGAGTGGGGTTAGGGCTCGCCAGAAGGCTTCTATGGATTCACCAGGGAGTTGAGAGCGAGTGGCGAATACGTGCCTGGCCAAGAGTGTGTTCGTTTTCTTTGCGTAGTTTTCTTTGAGGAGCGCCATGGCATCTGCGTAATTTGGGGCGTCCTGGATCAGCGGAAACACGTTGGAGATCAACCTTGAGTACAGGATCTGTATCTTCAGAGCCTCCGTCGGTGGGGTGGTCGCTGAATTGATATAGGCCTCGAAGCAAGCTAGCCAGTGATTAAAGTCTTTTTTGGCGTCGCTTGATTGCGCATCCAGCTGCAGGCGATGTGGTTTGATTCGGAGGTCCATCTTTTAGAAAATCTTACTGCAATAAATTGATGCACAATCAATTGTACAAAGACTAAGGTTGGATATAACTGTGGCTTTATTGCAGTAAGATGTGTGGCCTTCCACAGCAGCTGGCGAAATGGCTGCTGAATAGAGGACACTCCTCCTACTGAGCGGAGCCAACATCAGGGGCTACCAGCGAACCTGTAGTACAGGTCCTACCTTACATCACCTAATACAGGTGTAACAGTGGTTTACCACACATGCAATGCAAGGTTTTGCAGCCGTTCCCGCCGGCAAGATGTTCCAG
The DNA here is from genome assembly GCF_902713615.1 of Scyliorhinus canicula. NCBI lineage: Eukaryota > Metazoa > Chordata > Chondrichthyes > Carcharhiniformes > Scyliorhinidae > Scyliorhinus > Scyliorhinus canicula. Next base: position 8,894,631 of record NC_052151.1, on the reverse strand, counting down.
AGGCAATGGTGTAGTGTGATTGCCACTGGACTAGGAAACTCTTAGCAGGCAGAGGTTTCCGAGCCTTGGGCCATCAAAGGATTTCTACCAAGGTCCTCACTGACATGAGGACATAGCAGTCAGCAGGCTGCCTCCAGCTCTGCGGCTGATGCTGGGGCTGCAGCCAGGCAGAGTGGTAGGGTGAGGAAAGTTAAGAAACATTGCAAATAAATTGAACTTATCAAAACTTATTGAAACTCATTGGATGGGTAAGTGAATGTTCTGGTCAACTGAACACATTTTGATCTTGTACCTTGGCATCCTCTTACCTTGAGGTTCAGCTATTCTATCACTCAGTCAGAATGTCCCATTTTGAGATGAATATTCATGTCATGTTCACCTCAGTGCAGCTAGTCTCTGGATCCTTGTGTGTTGTCAGAGGTATGTGTTTAAATCTTTATTAGGAATGTATTATGGGAATGTTTTGAACCTTTATTTCTCAAGGGACAGCAATAGTTGAGGGCAGTTCATCAGCAATGATAATAACAGCATCAGGGTCTCCTTACTGTTAGTGTCTGAACCCATGACATGCACTTTTGGTTGAGATTCCTTGGCTGGTCTGAATCTCATCTGTGGCACTGTTTACATCATTTGATGGCATCAAAAACGTCAAGTCTTGTCTCACATCGCTGTCATTGCTCACTAAACTTTAAGATAATAATCTTTATTACAATAATAATCTTTATTATTGTCACAAGTAGGCTTATATTAACACTGCAATGAAGTTGGTGTGAAAATTCCCTAGTCGCCACACTCCAGCGCCTTTTCGGGTACACTGAGGGAGAATTCAGAATGTCCAGTTCACCAAACAAGCACGTCTTTCGGGACTTGTGGGAGGAAACCGGAGGATCCGGAGGTGACAGAGTGAGTGCACTAGTTGGTCACCACTGACCAGAGCCAAGATCAAATCCGCGAGAGTCATGAGATCAGAATGCCAAGTTTGAAAGCATTGATTCATCCCCTCAGCGATGGTTTGCTTGAAGAGCTGGGGTAGATTTTTCCAGATGACCTCACTTAACTTTATTTATCCTGGAACCTGTCAGCCATGGAAGTATTATGGGAACGTATCCCACATCTTCCTTGCTCCTTGGCATCAGCTCATTTATACTATTCCTTAGCCGACCCCTGAGCTTCTGCAATTCCTCATCTTCATGTTCCAATGAGCTCTCCCCTTCGTCCAGTTCACCATTCCAGTTCACCATAGGCAGCATGGTAGCATTGTACCGAAAAACGTGTATTGGGTGAATTGGACATTCTCAATTCTCCCTCTACGTACCCGAACAGGCACCGGAGTGTGGCAACTAGGGGATTTTCACAGTAACTTCATTGCAGTGTTAATGTAAGCCTACTTGTGACAACAATAATGATGATTATTATTATTATTATGGATGCTGGACCATTGGAAAATGAGGTTGGAAAAGTAGTAATCGGGAACGAAGAAATGACTGAGGAACTGAATAGATACTTTGCATCAGTCTTCACGGTGGAAGCCACCAGTGACATACCAGAACACAGTAAGAAGTCTTAAAACACCAGGTTAAAGTCCAACAGGTTTGTTTCAAACACGAGCTTTCGGAGCACTGCTCCTTCCTCAGGTGAATGGAAGTATATTCCAGAAATATTTATACAGACAAAGTCAGAGATGCCGGACAATGCTTGGAATGCGAGCATTTGCAGGTAATCAAATCATTACAGATCCAGAGAGAGGGATAATCACAGGTTAAAGAGGTGTGAATTGTCTCAAGCCAGAACAATTGGTGGAATTTTGCAAGTCCAGGCCAGATGGTGGGGGGTGGATGTAATGCTGTACAGCAGGCTGCTAAATAAGACAAAAGCCCACGGTGTTTGGAGCAAGGTATTGGCATGGATAGAGGATTGGCTGATTGGCAGGAGGCAGAGAGTGGAGATAAAGGGTTTTCAAGATGGCAGCCGTGACAAGCGGTGTTCCGCAGGGGTCAGTATTGGAACAGCAGCTATTCACGATATACATTAACAATCGGGAAGAAGGAACTGAAGGGGCTGGTTTAGCTCACTGGGCTAAATCGCTGGCTTTTAAAGCAGACCAAGCAGGCCAGCAGCACTGTTCGATTCCCGTACCTGCCTCCCCGGACAGGCGCCGGAATGTGGCGACTAGGGGCTTTTCACAGTAACTTCATTGAAGCCTACTCGTGACAATAAGCGATTTTCATTTCATTTTCAATGCTGCTAAGTTTGATACAAAGATACAAAGATATGAAGAGGGACAGGTAGTAAGTATTAAGCAAGCGGTGAGGTTGCAGAAGGACTTGGACAAGCTAGGAGAGTGGGAAAAAAAGTGGCAGATGGAATACAATATGGATAAGTGTGAGGTTATGCGCTTTAGCAGGAAGCATAGAGACATAGATTATTTTCTAAATAGTAAAATGCTTCATAAATTTGGAGCACAAAGGGACTTCGGAGACCTAGTTCAGGATTCTCTTAAGGTTTACATGCAGGTTCAGTTGACAGTTAGGAAGGCAAATGCAATGTTAAGGGGTAGAATACAAGAGCAGGGGTGTGCTGCTGAGGCTGAATAAGGGAAGGGATGATGAAATCACTTCTCAGATTGCAAGGCTGACTGGAGGAATCCCATCACCTTCAGCCTGAGGAGATGGTGCCGTTACTTGGGGCAGGAGATACACTTCATGGTGGGGGATGTGCGCTCCATGGCTGAGGGCATGCGATCCATGGTGCACGTCTTCAACTGGATGGTACAGACAATTGTGGCAAACCACATGTGTCTGTGCCAGACAGCAGGGCTTCTGGATCTCACTCTAGCTGTCCCTCTATCCCATAGCGGAGCACAGGGGCCCCTGGACACACAAAGGGAAGAGGATCTGCAGGAGTGTAGCCCAGGAAACCCTGGAGACATCCAGCCCATCTGACACCCTACTCCCTTTGAGCGACACACCTCCAGCCCAGCACATTGAGGAGGGGAGCATTGCAACACCTGTGCTACCTGAAGGTCCCTCAAGAACCAGGCACTCCAGGGGCACTCGCCAAGGCCATCAAAGGCCACAGGGCATGGAAGGCAGCAGGCTGCTTCAACTTCAGCTGTGGACCGTGGGAGAGAAATGGCACTGCCATTTTCAAACTACACAGTGTTGAAGGGCCATGTGGGTGAAGGTTTATACCGAGACATAATGGGAGGGTGAGGAAGAGTCAGAAACTGTGGGCACCTTGTGGGCACAGGTTAAGATAGGTAAGTTCTTGTGTTAAACATCACTTTGATCACCAGTAGATCCTCTACCCTGTCATTTCATGATGCCATGCTTCACAAACCTTCACCCACGTGGCCCTTCAACACTGTGTAGTTTGAAAATGGCAGTGCCATTTCTCTCCCACACTGGTACTCAGCAGACATGCTGCTGTGAGCTTGGAACACCCCCCCCCCCCCCCCCCCCCACCAAAACACCCCTCCGCATCAGTGCTCAGGTCTCTCATTTCTGCCAATTCTAATGAGGAGACCATGGGCTGACAAACTGTAGAGAGGCTGACTCACGCCAGAAGTTGTGTTGTGGAACACACCAGGCCCCCTGATTTTAGAGGAGGGCTGTAGCAGATGAGAACTTAATGCACCGCTGAACCCCATGACAAGCCCGGTCATTGGAAGAAAGTGTTCAGCTCTCAGATTTATACTGTGGATGGGAGGAACATTTCTCGGTCCTCAGTGCAAGTCATCATCATTTTCCTGCACAGTCCAGCCAATATATTTAACAGCATGTCCTTGATCTTGGGAACTATCACAAAAACGTACCGCTGGTATTACAGGGGTTGGTGTAGCATAATGGGCTAAACAGCTGGCTTGTAATACAAAACAAGGCCATCGGCATGGGTTCAATTCCCGTACCAGCCTCCCTGAACAGATGCCGGAATGTGGCGACTATGGGCTTTTCACAGTAACTTCATTGAAGCCTACTTGTGACAATAAGTGATTATTATTAAATGATGGGCTATCTTACCCCATGGTGGGAGTGATCCTCACTCGCTACTCCAGCTCATCGCCAAACTAACAGGCTATGAGTACGTCTCTAGCTTACTGCTATTAGAAAACAGGAAATTAAAGCACTTAGATGCTTTAACGTGGTGAGGAGTTGCCAATCATACCAAGAACATTTATAAACATTCTGATTAACATCAAATCAGAAAAGGTGCATTCAAGCTCAAAGGGAATGATCAATAAACATTCCCATAAAGCAGCTATGTGTGAGACATCACAGACCAGTTAAAGGCATTGCTCCATGAAATTGAATAGATGTTTTGCATTTCAAAGGTTGTCCGGAGATTTGAAGCCATTTCAAATGTTGTGGACTGTTCAGGAAGCCTCTGACACTTATACAGCTACTGTTTAAAAGGCATTTGTCTGAGGGAGAAGTTGTTAGGAATGAGAAAGAGTTCCTGCATTGATTCTTCACTGGATTGCCTGGAGTGCTCTTCAGCTGGCAGGCAGAGCAGTTCAGGTTGAAGAGGCCACCTCAGGGTTAACTGTCAGCCCAGGAAGGTGCAGAGATCACCTTTCAAGGGTGATTTTCAGGTTGCCGATGGCTGGATGGGACAGACCAGGCATGGGACTCCCAAGAGGGAGATGGGTGGGGGTTCCCAGGGTCAAACCTCAGCCACAGCCTGAGGCCATCCAACCCCCAGGAGCCTGGCAGTGGCAGAGGCCTGAACCCCTCATGCTGCACCATGCCAGGGCTGTGCTTGGACAACCTCACACCCAAGCCCACCAGGCAGATTTCCTGCTGTGGTGGTCCAGGCATCGCCATGTGGGAGATGAATCAACATGCCAATCAATAGTTTGCATTTTCCCACCCAGCCGGTGGTGGGAGGGTAGAGAATGGCAATGGCTCTGGTGCCCCCAATCCGTTTTTAGGACAATGCATTCTCTGCCTGATTAGGATTCCTGATCACAGTGATGGGAAATTAATAATCCTGGCTATTGTTTCTTGAAGCTTCCCCACCATCAAATTTAAACTGACTGATCTGTACTTGCTGGGCTTACTGTTCTATCATTCTCTGAACAAATGTGTAATATTTCCTGGTCCTCTGGCGCCACCCTGAGTCAAAGGACGACTACAGGACCCACGTGGACGATCTCTCATATTGTCAGGTGGATACTCGTGTTGTAGCTGTACTGGAACAACTTTGTTGGGGTTGATTATTTCAGGAGCACAAGTCTCCAATTTTACAGATGGGATGCTGTCACGACTCATAGCCTGTCCGCTCCCTCTGGAATTAGAATATAATATTAGGAGAATTTAGGAGAATGAAACTGTTCATGTAAATATCTCCAGCCTGTTGGATTGAACGTTTCTGTTCATTGTCCTGACTGGTGTGCGCATTACAGAGATGGGATTTAATATTCATTCCAAAGATCTTCAGCATTGTCATCTATTTTTCTCTTCATATACCATCGTTTTCAGTGTTAAGCAAGTTACATTTATTTAATTCAAAGGGGGGGGGGGGGGGTTACATACCTGCTTAGTAAGTTGCTCTTCACACAGTTTGTAAAGTACAAAGAATTTCTGAGCCAGCAACACATTATCCATAAATCCGACACTTGCCAGTTTAACCCTTATAATGATCTGAAATAGATTAAATGAATTTCATCAAGAAACAGTGTTTAAACTATATAAATACATCTTCAAACTACATAAAAATATAGATATATTTTGACATAAATAAATAAACAAAATTACTGAACAGCTGTGGTAAAAATTCAGCCTATTATCACTCCTCTTGTAACCTTTCTCCCTTGGCCTACTGTGAGATCCACCATGTCAGGGCCATGCTGGTAAAAACCGCAGGCAGTCTGTTTCTCAGACTAAGTGTTGACACCGATGCAGGATTTGTGGACTTTCACATCAGTAAAACTGGCACCACACCTGGATCAATTCAGCAAGCGTGGAAGGGCTAGCACAGGTGCCACATGGAATACAACTGATTCCAATACATGATTGGCATTCGGGAGGCTGACAAGCTGCAGCTGCATATACACATCCTCCCCACACACACTCATCCCAGCCAACAAGATGGCACTGGTTGTGCTGGAGCGCGCCCATACAGCTTGATGGGTTGGCTGGGGCCAGAGGACACCTAGGGGTCTGCCCTAGGGGACACCAAATGGCCTGTGGCCCTAAGTTCACTGTGGGCACTCAGCAGCTGCATGGCTGCCTTGCCAGCTATGGCAATGGTGTTCTGTGCCCGTCCACCCTGCCCCCACAGTGCACCTCCTGGCCTTCCCCCGCTACTCTCCCCGGCCCTGGCAGAAGACCCCCGGCCAGTGGCACAACATTCAGCAAACTATGGTGGTGATGGACACTTTCCGTAACCCCCCCTCTCCCTCAGCAGCCACGAGGCCGGTTTCACGATTTTTAAAAGCACAGGTGAACCGTGCCATTGGGAACTTGGTCCACCAGAGACAGAGGCCAGAGGCCTGCCCAGCAAACCTCGGCTTCCCACCGGCGAATTCCCGACGGCGTGGAACTAATCACCTATTGCCGGTCGGGATGCTGGTGTGGCAGCTGTGGACTCAGTCCGCGTCCGTCCTGGTCAGGGCACAGGGATATTGCACACCTGGGGGGGTGGGACCTTATAAGCGGCCGGGGGTTAGATCCGCGCGGTTTGATGCTCGGTTGCGTGGCCGATCGGGGGGCCTCATTTTTCCGTCTCGCTCCACAGTCTGAGGCCACCATGGAGCTCGGCGCAGCTGCTGGAGGCCGCCACCGTGCGCATGCGCGGACTCCAAACCGGAAGTGCGGGGGCACATATCTGCAGCTAAAGCTGCAAGATTTACTCTGGGTCCCTGCTAGCCCTCTGCAGGGCATTGAATTAGCTCAACTTGTTTCTCGGAATTTCTGGAGTAAAACTCCACTGTTTTTATGCCGGCGTGGGGACATAGTCTCATTTTGGGAGTATCCAGACCTACATCTTAGAACTTATGTAATATATAGGTATGTAACTTAATTAAACAATGCAGAGAGAGTGTAGTACCCTCCATAACGACACAAAAGAGTAGAACGGTAAAAGAAGGCTTTAATAAGCAGAGAACTAGCGTGATGTCGAGACGGGTGCTTACTGGGTACCGCCTACAGGGCGGCCCCTTATATACGACTCCCTGGTGGGCGGAGCCAGAGTCCCCCAGGGTTTCAAGCCTGGTCTTAAAGGGGCATCACCTACATGATGATAAGGGTACAGTAATCGTTCATCACATTCAACCCCTGTTTAAAAAAAAAGCGCAAAGTCCGTCGGGGGTGAAGTGGAATCACATGTCTAGTCTTTTCAGCGGCCTGATCGTCCTTGTCGACCTCCTCAGCTCAGGCGGTGGTGCGGCGGACACGGACGTCTTTGGTGAGGGTACATAAGGGAGCACGGTGGTCGGAGCTTTGGCCTGGGTCAAGGTAGGGCGTTGGGGCGCAGGGGTGATACATGGGGCTGGGGTAGCAGTGCTGGCACCGGTGTGGAGTGTGGAGGGGGGAGCGCTGGGGGGGGTGCACGGTCGATGAACACCGACGTAGAGGGGCCGGGGGGGGGGGGGGGGGCATCAGTGGGTGCCAGGTCCTGCAGGGAAACCGTGAGAGGGGGTTCTGTATTGGGGGAACCAGCGGGTGCCAGATCCTGGAGGAAAACCGTGTCTTGCCTGCTGGTGGGGTGCTCAATATAGGCGTATCGGGGGGTTCGCATGTAGTACTCGGACCCCCTCAATCAGGGGGTCTGTTTTATGGCTCCTCGCGTGCCTCTGGAGAAGAACAGGTCCCGGAGACGTCAGCCAAGGAGCGATTGTGCTGTCCACAATGCTACCGTGCTGCCCATATACGACTCACTGGTGGGCGGACGCGGAGTCCCGCAGAGTTTCAAGCCATGTCTTAAAGGGGCATAACCTACATGATGATAAGGGGTAACCGTTCATCACAGAGAGAGAGAGGCGAGGCTTCATTAAACAGTGCGGAGAGAGAGACGCGAGGCTTCATTAAACAGTGTGGAGACAGAGTGGCGAGGCTTCATTAAACAGTGCGGAGACAGAGAGGCGAGGCTTCATTAAACAGTGCGGAGAGAGGCAAGGCTTCATTAAACAGTGCGGAGACAGAGAGGCGAGGCTTCATTAAACAGTGCGGAGACAGAGAGGCGAGGCTTCATTAAACAGTGCGGAGACAGAGAGGCGAGGCTTCATTAAACAGTGTGGAGACAGAGTGGCGAGGCTTCATTAAACAGTGCGGAGACAGAGAGGCGAGGCTTCATTAAACAGTGCGGAGACAGAGAGGCGAGGCTTCATTAAACAGTGCGGAGAGAGGCGAGGCTTCATTAAACAGTACGGAGAGAGGCGAGGCTTCATTAAACAGTGCGGAGAGAGGCGAGACTTCATTAAACAGTGCAGTGAGAGAGAGAGACGAGGCTTCATTAAACAGTGCGGAGAGAGGCGAGGCTTCATTAAACAGTGAAGTGAGAGAGAGAGACGAGGCTTCATTAAACAGTGCGGAGACAGAGAGGCGAGGCTTCATTAAACAGTGCGGAGAGAGGCGAGGCTTCATTAAACAGTGCGGAGACAGAGAGGCGAGGCTTCATTAAACAGTGCGGAGACAGAGAGGCGAGGCTTCATTAAACAGTGCGGAGACAGAGAGGCGAGGCTTCATTAAACAGTGCGGAGAGAGGCGAGACTTCATTAAACAGTGCAGTGAGAGAGAGAGACGAGGCTTCATTAAACAGTGCGGAGAGAGGCGAGGCTTCATTAAACAGTGAAGTGAGAGAGAGAGACGAGGCTTCATTAAACAGTGCGGAGACAGAGAGGCGAGGCTTCATTAAACAGTGCGGAGAGAGGCAAGGCTTCATTAAACAGTGCGGAGACAGAGAGGCGAGGCTTCATTAAACAGTGCGGAGACAGAGAGGCGAGGCTTCATTAAACAGTGCGGAGACAGAGGCGAGGCTTCATTAAACAGTGCGGAGACAGAGAGGCGAGGCTTCATTAAACAGAGCGGAGAGAGGCGAGGCTTCATTAAACAGTGCAGAGAAAGAGAGAGAGGCTTCATTAAACAGTGCAGAGAGACAGAGTGGCGAGGCTTCATTAAACAGTGCGGAGACAGAGGCGAGGCTTCATTAAACAGTGCGGAGACAGAGAGGCGAGGCTTCATTAAACAGTGCGGAGAGAGGCGAGGCTTCATTAAACAGTACGGAGAGAGACGAGGCTTCATTAAACAGTGCGGAGAGAGGCGAGACTTCATTAAACAGTGCAGTGAGAGAGAGAGACGAGGCTTCATTAAACAGTGCGGAGAGAGGCGAGACTTCATTAAACAGTGAAGTGAGAGAGACGAGGCTTCATTAAACAGTGCGGAGACAGAGAGGCGAGGCTTCATTAAACAGTGCGGAGAGAGGCGAGGCTTCATTAAACAGTGCGGAGAGAGGCGAGGCTTCATTAAACAGTGCGGAGACAGAGAGGCAAGGCTTCATTAAACAGTGCAGAGAGAGAGAGGCGAGGCTTCATTAAACAGTGCGGAGACAGAGAGACGAGGCTTCACCTGAAGAAGGAGCCGTGCTCCGAAAGCTCGTGTTTGAAACAAACCTGTTGGACTTTAACCTGGTGTTGTAAGACTTCTTACTGTTCATTAAACAGTGCAGTGGGAGAGAGTGAGCCAAGGCTTCATTGAACAGTGTGGAGAGAGAGAGAGGCAAGGCTTCATTAAACAGTGCAGTGAGAGAGATAGGCAAGGCTTCATTAAACAGTGCGGAGACAGAGAGGCGAGGCTTCATTAAACAGTGCGGAGACAGAGAGACGAGGCTTCATTAAACAGTGCGGAGACAGAGAGGCGAGGCTTCATTAAACAGTGCAGAGAGAGAGAGGCGAGGCTTCATTAAACAGTGCGGAGAGAGAGACGCGAGGCTTCATTAAACAGTGCGGAGACAGAGTGGCGAGGCTTCATTAAACAGTGCGGAGACAGAGAGGCGAGGCTTCATTAACAGTGCGGAGGGAGAGAGGCGAGGCTTCATTAAACAGTGCAGAGAGTGAGAGAGAGCCAAGGCTTCATTGAACAGTGTGGAGAGAGAGAGAGGCGAGGCTTCATTAAACAGGGCGGAGATAAATGAAAAATGAAAATCACTTATTGTCACGAGTAGGCTTCAATGAAGTTACTGTGAAAAGCACCTAGTCGCCACATTCCGGCGCCTGTCCGGGGAGGCTGGTACGGGAATCGAACCGTGCTGCTGGCCTGCTTGGTCTGCTTTAAAAGCCAGTGATTTAGCCTGGTGAGCTAAACCAGCTGAGAGAGAGAGGTGAGGCTTCATTAAACAATGCAGTGAGAGAGAGAGGCGAGGCTTCACTAAACATTGCAGAGAGAGAGAGCCAAGGCTTCATTCCACAGTGCGGAGACAGAGAAACGAGGCTTCATTAAACAGTGCGGAGACAGAGAGGCGAGGCTTCATTAAACAGTGCGGAGACAGAGAGACGAGGCTTCATTAAACAGTGCGGAGACAGAGAGGCGAGGCTTCATTAAACAGTGCGGAGACAGAGAGGCGAGACTTCATTAAACAGTATGGAGAGAGAGAGCCAAGGCTTCATTAAACAGTGCGGAGACAGAGAGGCGAGGCTTCATTAAACAGTGCAGTGAGAGAGAGTGAGCCAAGGCTTAATTGAACAGTGTGGAGAGAGAGAGGCAAGGCTTCATTAAACAGTGCAGTGAGAGAGAGAGGCAAGGCTTCATTAAACAGTGCGGAGACAGAGAGGCGAGGCTTCATCAAACAGTGCGGAGACAGAGAGGCGAGGCTTCATTAAACAGAGCGGAGAGAGGCGAGGCTTCATTAAACAGTGCAGAGAAAGAGAGAGAGGCTTCATTAAACAGTGCGGAGACAGAGAGACGAGGCTTCATTAAACAGTGCGCAGACAGAGAGGCGAGGCTTCATTAAACAGTGCGGAGAGAGGCGAGGCTTCATTAAACAGTACGGAGAGAGGCGAGGCTTCATTAAACAGTGCGGTGACAGAGAGGCGAGGCTTCATTAAACAGTGCGCAGACAGAGAGGCGAGGCTTCATTAAACAGTGCGGAGAGAGGCGAGGCTTCATTAAACAGTACGGAGAGAGGCGAGGCTTCATTAAACAGTGCGGAGAGAGGCGAGGCTTCATTAAACAGTGCGGTGACAGAGAGGCGAGGCTTCATTAAACAGTGCGCAGACAGAGAGGCGAGGCTTCATTAAACAGTGCGGAGAGAGGCGAGGCTTCATTAAACAGTACGGAGAGAGGCGAGGCTTCATTAAACAGTGCGGAGAGAGGCGAGATTTCATTAAACAGTGCAGTGAGAGAGAGAGACGAGGCTTCATTAAACAGTGCGGAGAGAGGCGAGGCTTCATTAAACAGTGAAGTGAGAGAGAGAGGCGAGGCTTCATTAAACAGTGCGGAGACAGAGAGGCGAGGCTTCATTAAACAGTGCGGAGACAGAGAGGCGAGGCTTCATTAAACAGTGCGGAGACAGAGAGGCGAGGCTTCATTAAACAGTGCGGAGACAGAGAGGCGAGGCTTCATTAAACAGAGCGGAGAGAGGCGAGGCTTCATTAAACAGTGCAGAGAAAGAGAGAGAGGCTTCATTAAACAGTGCAGAGAGAGAGAGAGGCGAGGCTTCATGAAACAGTGCGGAGAGAGAGACGCGAGGCTTCATTAAACAGTGTGGAGACAGAGTGGCGAGGCTTCATCAAACAGTGCGGAGGCAGAGAGGCGAGGCATCATTAAACAGTGCGCAGACAGAGAGGCGAGGCTTCATTAAACAGTGCGCAGAGAGGCGAGGCTTCATTAAACAGTGCGGAGAGAGGCGAGACTTCATTAAACAGTGCGGAGAGAGGCGAGGCTTCATTAAACAGTACGGAGAGAGGCGAGGCTTCATTAAACAGTGCGGAGAGAGGCGAGACTTCATTAAACAGTGCAGTGAGAGAGAGACGAGTCTTCATTAAACAGTGCGGAGAGAGGCGAGGCTTCATTAAACAGTGAAGTGAGAGAGAGAGACGAGGCTTCATTAAACAGTGCGGAGAGAGGCGAGGCTTCATTAAACAGTGCGGAGACAGAGAGGCGAGGCTTCATTAAACAGTGCGGAGAGAGGCGAGGCTTCATTAAACAGTACGGAGAGAGGCGAGGCTTCATTAAACAGTGCGGAGAGAGGCGAGACTTCATTAAACAGTGCAGTAAGAGAGAGAGACGAGGCTTCATTAAACAGTGCGGAGAGAGGCGAGGCTTCATTAAACAGTGCGGAGACAGAGAGGCGAGGCTTCATTAAACAGTGCGGAGACAGAGAGGCGAGGCTTCATTAAACAGTGCAGAGAAAGAGAGAGAGGCTTCATTTAACAGTGCAGAGAGAGAGAGGCGAGGCTTCATTAAACAGTGCGGAGAGAGAGACGCGAGGCTTCATTAAACAGTGAGGAGACAGAGTGGCGAGGCTTCATTAAACAGTGCGGAGACAGAGAGGCGAGGCTTCATTAAGCAGTGCGGAGGGAGAGAGGCGAGGCTTCATTAAACAGTGCAGAGAGTGAGAGAGACGAGGCTTCATTAAACAGTGCGGAGACAGAGAGGCGAGGCTTCATTAAAAAGTGCAGTGAGAGAGAGAGAGCCAAGGCTTCATTGAACAGTGTGGAGAGAGAGAGAGGCAAGGCTTCATTAAAAAGTGCAGTGAGACAGAGAGGCGAGGCTTCACTAAACAGTGCGGAGAGAGAGAGGCGAGGCTTCATTAAACAGTGCAGAGAGGGAGAGGCGAGAGTTCATTAAACAGCGCGGAGACAGAGAGGCGAGGCTTCATTAAACAGGGCGGAGATAAATGAAAAATGAAAATCACTTATTGTCACGAGTAGGCTTCAATGAAGTTACTGTGAAAAGCACCTAGTCGCCACATTCCGGCGCCTGTCCGGGGAGGCTGGTACGGGAATCGAACCGTGCTGCTGGCCTGCTTGGTCTGCTTTAAAAGCCAGTGATTTAGCCTGGTGAGCTAAACCAGCTGAGAGAGAGGCGAGGCTTCATTAAACAATGCAGTGAGAGAGAGAGGCGAGGCTTCACTAAACATTGCAGAGAGAGAGAGAGCCAAGGCTTCATTCCACAGTGCGGAGACAGAGAGGCGAGGCTTCATTAAACAGTGCGGAGGGAGAGAGGCGAGGCTTCATTAAACAGTGCGGAGACAGAGAGACGAGGCTTCATTAAACAGTGCGGAGACAGAGAGGCGAGGCTTCATTAAACAGTGCGGAGACAGAGAGGTGAGGCTTCATTAAACAGTGCGGAGACAGAGAGGCGAGGCTTCATTAAACAGTATGGAGAGAGAGAGCCAAGGCTTCATTAAACAGTGCGCAGACAGAGAGGCGAGGCTTCATTAAACAGTGCAGTGAGAGAGAGTGAGCCAAGGCTTAATTGAACAGTGTGGAGAGAGAGAGGCAAGGCTTCATTAAACAGTGCAGTGAGAGAGAGAGGCGAGGCTTCATTAAACAGTGCAGTGAGAGAGAGAGGCAAGGCTTCATTAAACAGTGCGGAGACAGAGAGGCGAGGCTTCATTAAACAGTGCGGAGACAGAGGCGAGGCTTCATTAAACAGTGCGGAGACAGAGAGGCGAGGCTTCATCAAACAGTGCGGAGACAGAGAGGCGAGGCTTCATTAAACAGAGCGGAGAGAGGCGAGGCTTCATTAAACAGGATGTGGAGATGCCGGCGTTGGACTGGGGTGAGCACAGTAAGAAGTCTTACAACACCAGGTTAAAGTCCAACAGGTTTGTTTCAAACACGAGCTTTCGGAGCACGGCTCCTTCACCTGAAGAAGGAGCCGTGCTCCGAAAGCTCGTGTTTGAAACAAACCTGTTGGACTTTAACCTGGTGTTGTAAGACTTCTTACTGTGTTCATTAAACAGTGCAGAGAAAGAGAGAGAGGCTTCATTAAACAGTGCGGAGACAGAGTGGCGAGGCTTCATTAAGCAGTGCGGTGACAGAGAGGCGAGGCTTCATTAAACAGTGCGCAGACAGAGAGGCGAGGCTTCATTAAACAGTGCGGAGAGAGGCGAGGCTTCATTAAACAGTACGGAGAGAGGCGAGGCTTCATTAAACAGTGCGGAGAGAGGCGAGATTTCATTAAACAGTGCAGTGAGAGAGAGAGACGAGGCTTCATTAAACAGTGCGGAGAGAGGCGAGGCTTCATTAAACAGTGAAGTGAGAGAGAGAGGCGAGGCTTCATTAAACAGTGCGGAGACAGAGAGGCGAGGCTTCATTAAACAGTGCGGAGACAGAGAGGCGAGGCTTCATTAAACAGTGCGGAGACAGAGAGGCGAGGCTTCATTAAACAGTGCGGAGACAGAGAGGCGAGGCTTCATTAAACAGTGCGGAGACAGAGAGGCGAGGCTTCATTAAACAGAGCGGAGAGAGGCGAGGCTTCATTAAACAGTGCAGAGAAAGAGAGAGAGGCTTCATTAAACAGTGCAGAGAGAGAGAGGCGAGGCTTCATTAAACAGTGCGGAGAGAGAGACGCGAGGCTTCATTAAACAGTGTGGAGACAGAGTGGCGAGGCTTCATCAAACAGTGCGCAGACAGAGAGGCGAGGCTTCATTAAACAGTGCGGAGAGAGAGGCGAGGCTTCATTAAACAGTACGGAGAGAGGCGAGGCTTCATTAAACAGTGCGGAGAGAGGCGAGACTTCATTAAACAGTGCAGTGAGAGAGAGACGAGTCTTCATTAAACTAATGCGGAGAGAGAGGCGAGGCTTCATTAAACAGTGAGGAGAGAGAGAGGCGAGGCTTCATTAAACAGTGCGGAGAGAGAGAGGCGAGGCTTCATTAAACAGTGCGGAGACAGAGAGGCGAGGCTTCATTAAACAGTGCAGAGAGAGAGAGGCGAGGCTTCATTAAACAGTGCGGAGACAAAGAGGCGAGGCTTCATTAAACAGTGCGGAGACAGAGAGGCGAGGCTTCATTAAACAGTGCGGAGAGAGAGAGGCGAGACTTCATTAAACAGTGCAGTGAGAGAGAGAGACGAGGCTTCATTAAACAGTGCGGAGAGAGGCGAGGCTTCATTAAACAGTGAAGTGAGAGAGAGAGACGAGGCTTCATTAAACAGTGCGGAGACAGAGAGGCGAGGCTTCATTAAACAGTGCAGAGAAAGAGAGAGAGGCTTCATTAAACAGTGCGGAGACAGAGAGGCGAGGCTTCATTAAACAGTGCGGAGACAGAGGCGAGGTTTCATTAAACAGTGCGGAGACAGAGAGGCGAGGCTTCATTAAACAGTGCAGAGAAAGAGAGAGAGGCTTAATTAAACAGTGCAGAGAGAGAGAGGCGAGGCTTCATTAAACAGTGCGGAGAGAGAGACGCGAGGCTTCATTAAACAGTGCGGAGACAGAGTGGCGAGGCTTCATTAAACAGTGCGGAGACAGAGAGGCGAGGCTTCATTAAACAGTGCGGAGGGAGAGAGGCGAGGCTTCATTAAACAGTGCAGAGAGTGAGAGAGACGAGGCTTCATTAAACAGTGCGGAGACAGAGAGGCGAGGCTTCATTAAAAAGTGCAGTGAGAGAGAGAGAGCCAAGGCTTCATTGAACAGTGTGGAGAGAGAGAGAGGCAAGGCTTCATTAAACAGTGCGGAGAGAGAGGCGAGGCTTCATTAAACAGTGCAGAGAGGGAGAGGCGAGAGTTCATTAAACAGCGCGTAGACAGAGAGGCGAGGCTTCATTAAACAGGGCGGAGACAAATGAAAAATGAAAATCACTTATTGTCACGAGTAGGCTTCAATGAAGTTACTGTGAAAAGCACCTAGTCGCCACATTCCGGCGCCTGTCCGGGGAGGCTGGTACGGGAATCGAACCGTGCTGCTGGCCTGCTTGGTCTGCTTTAAAAGCCAGTGATTTAGCCTGGTGAGCTAAACCAGCTGAGAGAGAGGTGAGGCTTCATTAAACAATGCAGTGAGAGAGAGAGGCGAGGCTTCACTAAACATTGCAGAGAGAGAGAGAGCCAAGGCTTCATTCCACAGTGCGGAGACAGAGAGGCGAGGCTTCATTAAACAGTGCGGAGGGAGAGAGGCGAGGCTTCATTAAACAGAGCAGAGAGTGAGAGAGACGAAGCTTCATTAAACAGTGCGGAGACAGAGAGACGAGGCTTCATTAAACAGTGCGGAGACAGAGAGGCGAGGCTTCATTAAACAGTGCGGAGACAGAGAGGTGAGGCTTCATTAAACAGTGCGGAGACAGAGAGGCGAGGCTTCATTAAACAGTATGGAGAGAGAGAGCCAAGGCTTCATTAAACAGTGCGGAGACAGAGAGGCGAGGCTTCATTAAACAGTGCAGTGAGAGAGAGTGAGCCAAGGCTCAATTGAACAGTGTGGAGAGAGAGAGGCAAGGCTTCATTAAACAGTGCAGTGAGAGAGAGAGGCAAGGCTTCATTAAACAGTGCGGAGACAGAGAGGCGAGGCTTCATCAAACAGTGCGGAGACAGAGAGGCGAGGCTTCATTAAACAGAGCGGAGAGAGGCGAGGCTTCATTAAACAGTGCAGAGAAAGAGAGAGGCTTCATTAAACAGTGCGGAGACAGAGTGGCGAGGCTTCATTAAACAGTGCGGTGACAGAGAGGCGAGGCTTCATTAAACAGTGCGCAGACAGAGAGGCGAGGCTTCATTAAACAGTGCGGAGAGAGGCGAGGCTTCACTAAACAGTGAAGTGAGAGAGAGAGACGAGGCTTCATTAAACAGTGCGGAGACAGAGAGGCGAGGCTTCATTAAACAGTGCGGAGAGAGGCAAGGCTTCATTAAACAGTGCGGAGACAGAGAGGCGAGGCTTCATTAAACAGTGCGGAGACAGAGAGGCGAGGCTTCATTAAACAGTGCGGAGACAGAGAGGCGAGGCTTCATTAAACAGTGCGGAGACAGAGAGGCGAGGCTTCATTAAACAGAGCGGAGAGAGGCGAGGCTTCATTAAACAGTGCAGAGAAAGAGAGAGAGGCTTCATTAAACAGTGCAGAGAGAGAGAGAGGCGAGGCTTCATCAAACAGTGCGGAGACAGAGTGGCGAGGCTTCATTAAACAGTGCGGTGACAGAGAGGCGAGGCTTCATTAAACAGTGCGCAGAGAGGCGAGGCTTCATTAAACAGTACGGAGAGAGGCGAGGCTTCATTAAACAGTGCGGAGAGAGGCGAGACTTCATTAAACAGTGCAGTGAGAGAGAGACGAGTCTTCATTAAACAGTGCGGAGAGAGGCGAGGCTTCATTAAACAGTGAAGTGAGAGAGAGAGACGAGGCTTCATTAAACAGTGCGGAGAGAGGCGAGGCTTCATTAAACAGTGCGGAGAGAGGCGAGACTTCATTAAACAGTGCAGTGAGAGAGAGAGACGAGGCTTCATTAAACAGTGCGGAGAGAGGCGAGGCTTCATTAAACAGTGAAGTGAGAGAGAGAGACGAGGCTTCATTAAACAGTGCGGAGACAGAGAGGCGAGGCTTCATTAAACAGTGCGGAGACAGAGAGGCGAGGCTTCATTAAACAGTGCAGAGAGAGAGAGGCGAGGCTTCATTAAACAGTGCGGAGAGAGAGACGCGAGGCTTCATTAAACAGTGCGGAGACAGAGTGGCGAGGCTTCATTAAACAGTGCGGAGACAGAGAGGCGAGGCTTCATTAAACAGTGCGGAGGGAGAGAGGCGAGGCTTCATTAAACAGTGCAGAGAGTGAGAGAGACGAGGCTTCATTAAACAGTGCGGAGACAGAGAGGCGAGGCTTCATTAAAAAGTGCAGTGAGAGAGAGAGAGCCAAGGCTTCATTGAACAGTGTGGAGAGAGAGAGAGGCAAGGCTTCATTAAACAGTGCAGTGAGACAGAGAGGCGAGGCTTCACTAAACAGTGCGGAGAGAGAGAGGCGAGGCTTCATTAAACAGTGCAGAGAGGGAGAGGCGAGAGTTCATTAAACAGCGCGGAGACAGAGAGGCGAGGCTTCATTAAACAGGGCGGAGATAAATGAAAAATGAAAATCACTTATTGTCACGAGTAGGCTTCAATGAAGTTACTGTGAAAAGCACCTAGTCGCCACATTCCGGCGCCTGTCCGGGGAGGCTGGTACGGGAATCGAACCGTGCTGCTGGCCTGCTTGGTCTGCTTTAAAAGCCAGTGATTTAGCCTGGTGAGCTAAACCAACTGAGAGAGAGAGGCGAGGCTTCATTAAACAATGCAGTGAGAGAGAGAGGCGAGGCTTCACTAAACATTGCAGAGAGAGAGAGACGAGGCTTCATTAAACAGTGCGGAGACAGAGAGGCGAGGCTTCATTAAACAGTGCGGAGACAGAGAGGTGAGGCTTCATTAAACAGTGCGGAGACAGAGAGGCGAGGCTTCATTAAACAGTATGGAGAGAGAGAGCCAAGGCTTCATTAAACAGTGCGGAGACAGAGAGGCGAGGCTTCATTAAACAGTGCGGAGGGAGAGAGGCGAGGCTTCATTAAACAGTGCGGAGACAGAGAGACGAGGCTTCATTAAACAGTGCGGAGACAGAGAGGCGAGGCTTCATTAAACAGTGCGGAGACAGAGAGGTGAGGCTTCATTAAACAGTGCGGAGACAGAGAGGCGAGGCTTCAATAAACAGTATGGAGAGAGAGAGCCAAGGCTTCATTAAACAGTGCGGAGACAGAGAGGCGAGGCTTCATTAAACAGTGCAGTGAGAGAGAGTGAGCCAAGGCTTAATTGAACAGTGTGGAGAGAGAGAGGCAAGGCTTCATTAAACAGTGCAGTGAGAGAGAGAGGCAAGGCTTCATTAAACAGTGCGGAGACAGAGAGGCGAGGCTTCATCAAACAGTGCGGAGACAGAGAGGCGAGGCTTCATTAAACAGAGCGGAGAGAGGCGAGGCTTCATTAAACAGTGCAGAGAAAGAGAGAGAGGCTTCATTAAACAGTGCGGAGACAGAGTGGCGAGGCTTCATTAAACAGTGCGCAGACAGAGAGGCGAGGCTTCATTAAACAGTGCGGAGAGAGGCGAGGCTTCATTAAACAGTACGGAGAGAGGCGAGGCTTCATTAAACAGTGCGGAGAGAGGCGAGATTTCATTAAACAGTGCAGTGAGAGAGAGAGACGAGGCTTCATTAAACAGTGCGGAGAGAGGCGAGGCTTCATTAAACAGTGAAGTGAGAGAGAGAGGCGAGGCTTCATTAAACAGTGCGGAGACAGAGAGGCGAGGCTTCATTAAACAGTGCGGAGACAGAGAGGCGAGGCTTCATTAAACAGTGCGGAGACAGAGAGGCGAGGCTTCATTAAACAGTGCGGAGACAGAGAGGCGAGGCTTCATTAAACAGTGCGGAGACAGAGAGGCGAGGCTTCATTAAACAGAGCGGAGAGAGGCGAGGCTTCATTAAACAGTGCAGAGAAAGAGAGAGAGGCTTCATTAAACAGTGCAGAGAGAGAGAGAGGCGAGGCTTCATTAAACAGTGCGGAGAGAGAGACGCGAGGCTTCATTAAACAGTGTGGAGACAGAGTGGCGAGGCTTCATTAAACAGTGCGGAGAGAGAGAGGCGAGGCTTCATTAAACAGTGCAGAGAAAGAGAGAGAGGCTTCATTAAACAGTGCAGAGAGAGAGAGGCGAGGCTTCATTAAACAGTGCGGAGACAGAGAGGCGAGGCTTCATTAAACAGTGCAGAGAGAGAGAGGCGAGGCTTCATTAAACAGTGCAGAGAGTGAGAGAGACGAGGCTTCATTAAACAGTGCGGAGACAGAGAGACGAGGCTTCATTAAACAGTGCGGAGACAGAGAGGCGAGGCTTCATTAAACAGTGCGGAGACAGAGGGCGAGGCTTCATTAAACAGTATGGAGAGAGAGAGAGCCAAGGCTTCATTAAACAGTGCGGAGACAGAGAGGCGAGGCTTCATTAAACAGTGCAGCGAGAGAGAGTGAGCCAAGGCTTAATTGAACAGTGTGGAGAGAGTGAGAGGCAAGGCTTCATTAAACAGTGCAGTGAGAGAGAGAGGCAAGGCTTCATTAAACAGAGCGGAGAGAGGCGAGGCTTCATTAAACAGTGAAGTGAGAGAGAGAGACGAGGCTTCATTAAACAGTGCGGAGACAGAGAGGCGAGGCTTCATTAAACAGTGCGGAGACAGAGAGGCGAGGCTTCATTAAACAGTGCGGAGACAGAGAGGCGAGGTTTCATTAAACAGTGCGGAGACAGAGAGGCGAGGCTTCATTAAACAGTGCGGAGACAGAGAGGCGAGGCTTCATTAAACAGTGCAGAGAAAGAGAGAGAGGCTTCATTAAACAGTGCAGAGAGAGAGAGGCGAGGCTTCATTAAACAGTGCGGAGAGAGAGACGCGAGGCTTCATTAAACAGTGCGGAGACAGAGTGGCGAGGCTTCATTAAACAGTGCGGAGGGAGAGAGGCGAGGCTTCATTAAACAGTGCGGAGGGAGAGAGGCGAGGCTTCATTAAACAGTGCAGAGAGTGAGAGAGACGATGCTTCATTAAACAGTGCGGAGACAGAGAGGCGAGGCTTCATTAAAAAGTGCAGTGAGAGAGAGAGAGCCAAGGCTTCATTGAACAGTGTGGAGAGAGAGAGAGGCAAGCCTTCATTAAACAGTGCAGTGAGACAGAGAGGCGAGGCTTCACTAAACAGTGCGGAGAGAGAGAGGCGAGGCTTCATTAAACAGTGCAGAGAGGGAGAGGCGAGAGTTCATTAAACAGCGCGTAGACAGAGAGGCGAGGCTTCATTAAACAGGGCGGAGACAAATGAAAAATGAAAATCACTTATTGTCACGAGTAGGCTTCGATTAAGTTACTGTGAAAAGCACCTAGTCGCCACATTCCGGCGCCTGTCCGGGGAGGCTGGTACGGGAATCGAACCGTGCTGCTGGCCTTCTTGGTCTGCTTTAAAAGCCAGTGATTTAGCCTGGTGAGCTAAACCAGCTGAGAGAGAGAGGTGAGGCTTCATTAAACAATGCAGTGAGAGAGAGAGGCGAGGCTTCACTAAACATTGCAGAGAGAGAGAGAGCCAAGGCTTCATTCCACAGTGCGGAGACAGAGAGGCGAGGCTTCATTAAACAGTGCGGAGGGAGAGAGGCGAGGCTTCATTAAACAGAGCAGAGAGTGAGAGAGACGAAGCTTCATTAAACAGTGCGGAGACAGAGAGACGAGGCTTCATTAAACAGTGCGGAGACAGAGAGGCGAGGCTTCATTAAACAGTGCGGAGACAGAGAGGTGAGGCTTCATTAAACAGTGCGGAGACAGAGAGGCGAGGCTTCATTAAACAGTATGGAGAGAGAGAGTCAAGGCTTCATTAAACAGTGCGGAGACAGAGAGGCGAGGCTTCATTAAACAGTGCAGTGAGAGAGAGTGAGCCAAGGCTTAATTGAACAGTGTGGAGAGAGAGAGGCAAGGCTTCATTAAACAGTGCAGTGAGAGAGAGAGGCAAGGCTTCATTAAACAGTGCGGAGACAGAGAGGCGAGGCTTCATCAAACAGTGCGGAGACAGAGAGGCGAGGCTTCATTAAACAGAGCGGAGAGAGGCGAGGCTTCATTAAACAGTGCAGAGAAAGAGAGAGAGGCTTCATTAAACAGTGCGGAGACAGAGTGGCGAGGCTTCATTAAACAGTGCGGTGACAGAGAGGCGAGGCTTCATTAAACAGTGCGCAGACAGAGAGGCGAGGCTTCATTAAACAGTGCGGAGAGAGGTGAGGCTTCATTAAACAGTACGGAGAGAGGCGAGGCTTCATTAAACAGTGCGGAGAGAGGCGAGATTTCATTAAACAGTGCAGTGAGAGAGAGAGACGAGGCTTCATTAAACACTGCGGAGAGAGGCGAGGCTTCATTAAACAGTGAAGTGAGAGAGAGAGGCGAGGCTTCATTAAACAGTGCGGAGACAGAGAGGCGAGGCTTCATTTAGCAGTGCGGAGACAGAGAGGCGAGGCTTCATTAAACAGTGCGGAGACAGAGAGGCGAGGCTTCATTAAACAGTGCGGAGACAGAGAGGCGAGGCTTCATTAAACAGTGCGGAGACAGAGAGGCGAGGCTTCATTAAACAGAGCGGAGAGAGGCGAGGCTTCATTAAACAGTGCAGAGAAAGAGAGAGAGGCTTCATTAAACAGTGCAGAGAGAGAGAGAGGCGAGGCTTCATGAAACAGTGCGGAGAGAGAGACGCGAGGCTTCATTAAACAGTGTGGAGGCAGAGTGGCGAGGCTTCATTAAACAGTGCGCAGACAGAGAGGCGAGGCTTCATTAAACAGTGCGCAGAGAGGCGAGGCTTCATTAAACAGTACGGAGAGAGGCGAGGCTTCATTAAACAGTGCGGAGAGAGGCGAGACTTCATTAAACAGTGCAGTGAGAGAGAGACGAGTCTTCATTAAACAGTGCGGAGAGAGGCGAGGCTTCATTAAACAGTGAAGTGAGAGAGAGAGACGAGGCTTCATTAAACAGTGCGGAGAGAGGCGAGGCTTCATTAAACAGTGCGGAGACAGAGAGGCGAGGCTTCATTAAACAGTGCGGAGACAGAGAGGCGAGGCTTCATTAAACAGTGCGGAGAGAGGCGAGGCTTCATTAAACAGTACGGAGAGAGGCGAGGCTTCATTAAACAGTGCGGAGAGAGGCGAGACTTCATTAAACAGTGCAGTGAGAGAGAGAGACGAGGCTTCATTAAACAGTGCGGAGAGAGGCGAGGCTTCATTAAACAGTGAAGTGAGAGAGAGAGACGAGGCTTCATTAAACAGTGCGGAGACAGAGAGGCGAGGCTTCATTAAACAGTGCGGAGACAGAGAGGCGAGGCTTCATTAAACAGTGCGGAGACAGAGAGGCGAGGCTTCATTAAACAGTGCGGAGACAGAGAGGCGAGGCTTCATTAAACAGTGCGGAGACAGAGAGGATAGGCTTCATTAAACAGTGCAGAGAAAGAGAGAGAGGCTTCATTAAACAGTGCAGAGAGAGAGAGGCGAGGCTTCATTAAACAGTGCGGAGAGAGAGACGCGAGGCTTCATTAAACAGTGCGGAGACAGAGTGGCGAGGCTTCATTAAACAGTGCGGAGACAGAGAGGCGAGGCTTCATTAAACAGTGCGGAGAGAGGCGAGGCTTCATTAAACAGTGCAGAGAGTGAGAGAGACGAGGCTTCATTAAACAGTGCGGAGACAGAGAGACGAGGCTTCATTAAACAGTGCGGAGACAGAGAGGCGAGGCTTCATTAAACAGTGCAGAGAGTGAGAGAGACGAGGCTTCATTAAACAGTGCGGAGACAGAGAGGCGAGGCTTCATTAAACAGTGCGGAGACAGAGAGCCGAGGCTTCATTAAACAGTGCGGAGACAGAGAGGCGAGGCTTCATTAAACAGTGCAGTGAGAGAGAGTGAGCCAAGGCTTAATTGAACAGTGTGGAGAGAGAGAGGCAAGGCTTCATTAAACAGTGCAGTGAGAGAGAGAGGCGAGGCTTCATTAAACAGTGCGGAGACAGAGAGGCGAGGCTTCATTAAACAGTGCGGAGACAGAGGGGCGAGGCTTCATTAAACAGAGCGGAGAGAGGCGAGGCTTCATTAAACAGTGCGGTGACAGAGAGGCGAGGCTTCATTAAACAGTGCGCAGACAGATGCGAGGCTTCATTAAACAGTACGGAGAGAGGCGAGGCTTCATTAAACAGTGCGGAGACAGAGAGGCGAGGCTTCATTAAACAGAGCGGAGAGAGGCGAGGCTTCATTAAACAGTGCAGAGAAAGAGAGAGAGGCTTCATTAAACAGTGCAGAGAGAGAGAGGCGAGGCTTCATTAAACAGTGCGGAGAGAGAGACGCGAGGCTTCATTAAACAGTGCGGAGACAGTATCGAGGCTTCATTAAACAGTGCGGAGACAGAGAGACGAGGCTTCATTAAACAGTGCGGAGACAGAGAGGCGAGGCTTCATTAAACAGTGCGGAGACAGAGAGGTGAGGCTTCATTAAACAGTGCGGAGACAGAGAGGCGAGGCTTCATTAAACAGTATGGAGAGAGAGAGCCAAGGCTTCATTAAACAGTGCGGAGACAGAGAGGCGAGGCTTCATTAAACAGTGCAGCGAGAGAGAGTGAGCCAAGGCTTAATTGAACAGTGTGGAGAGAGAGAGAGGCAAGGCTTCATTAAACAGTGCAGTGAGAGAGAGAGGCAAGGCTTCATTAAACAGTGCGGAGACAGAGAGGCGAGGCTTCATTAAACAGAGCGGAGAGAGGCGAGGCTTCATTAAACAGTGCGGAGACAGAGACCCGAGGCTTCATTAAACAGAGCGGAGAGAGGCGAGGCTTCATTAAACAGTGCAGAGAAAGAGAGAGAGGCTTCATTAAACAGTGCGGTGACAGAGAGGCGAGGCTTCATTAAACAGTGCGCAGACAGAGAGGCGAGGCTTCATTAAACAGTGCGGAGAGAGGCGAGGCTTCATTAAACAGTACGGAGAGAGGCGAGGCTTCATTAAACAGTGCGGAGAGAGGCGAGATTTCAATTAAACAGTGCAGTGAGAGAGAGAGACGAGGCTTCATTAAACAGTGCGGAGAGAGGCGAGGCTTCATTAAACAGTGAAGTGAGAGAGAGAGGCGAGGCTTCATTAAACAGTGCGGAGACAGAGAGGCGAGGCTTCATTAAACAGTGCGGAGACAGAGAGGCGAGGCTTCATTAAACAGTGCGGAGAAAGAGAGGCGAGGCTTCATTAAACAGTGCGGAGACAGAGAGGCGAGGCTTCATTAAACAGTGCGGAGACAGAGAGGCGAGGCTTCATTAAACAGAGCGGAGAGAGGCGAGGCTTCATTAAACAGTGCAGAGAAAGAGAGAGAGGCTTCATTAAACAGTGCAGAGAGAGAGAGAGGCGAGGCTTCATGAAACAGTGCGGAGAGAGAGACGCGAGGCTTCATTAAACAGTGTGGAGACAGAGTGGCGAGGCTTCATTAAACAGTGCGGAGAGAGGCGAGGCTTCATTAAACAGTGCAGAGAAAGAGAGAGAGGCTTCATTAAACAGTGCAGAGAGAGAGAGGCGAGGCTTCATTAAACAGTGCGGAGACAGAGAGGCGAGGCTTCATTAAACAGTGCAGAGGGAGAGAGGCGAGGCTTCATTAAACAGAGCAGAGAGTGAGAGAGACGAGGCTTCATTAAACAGTGCGGAGACAGAGAGACGAGGCTTCATTAAACAGTGCGGAGACAGAGAGGCGAGGCTTCATTAAACAGTGCGGAGACAGAGAGGCGAGGCTTCATTAAACAGTATGGAGAGAGAGAGAGCCAAGGCTTCATTAAACAGTGCGGAGACAGAGAGGCGAGGCTTCATTAAACAGTGCAGCGAGAGAGAGTGAGCCAAGGCTTAATTGAACAGTGTGGAGAGAGAGAGAGGCAAGGCTTCATTAAACAGTGCAGTGAGAGAGAGAGGCAAGGCTTCATTAAACAGAGCGGAGAGAGGCGAGGCTTCATTAAACAGTGCGGAGACAGAGACGCGAGGCTTCATTAAACAGAGCGGAGAGAGGCGAGGCTTCATTAAACAGTGCAGAGCAAGAGAGAGAGGCTTCATTAAACAGTGCGGAGACAGAGTGGCGAGGCTTCATTAAACAGTGCGCAGACAGAGAGGCGAGGCTTCATTAAACAGTGCGGAGAGAGAGGCGAGGCTTCATTAAACAGTACGGAGAGAGGCGAGGCTTCATTAAACAGTGCGGAGAGAGGCGAGATTTCATTAAACAGTGCAGTGAGAGAGAGAGACGAGGCTTCATTAAACAGTGCGGAGAGAGGCGAGGCTTCATTAAACAGTGAAGTGAGAGAGAGAGGCGAGGCTTCATTAAACAGTGCGGAGACAGAGAGGCGAGGCTTCATTAAACAGTGCGGAGACAGAGAGGCGAGGCTTCATTAAACAGAGCGGAGAGAGGCGAGGCTTCATTAAACAGTGCAGAGAAAGAGAGAGAGGCTTCATTAAACAGTGCAGAGAGAGAGAGAGGCGAGGCTTCATGAAACAGTGCGGAGACAGAGAGGCGAGGCTTCATTAAACAGTGCGGAGGCAGAGAGGCGAGGCTTCATTAAACAGTGCGGAGACAGAGAGGCGAGGCTTCATTAAACAGTGCGGAG